>NW_004955405.1:17794956-17870436 GCF_000276665.1 Chinchilla lanigera
TCTTCCCCATGTTCCACCGGTCAGAGCAGTTGAGTCTCTCCCAGGTTCAAGAGGGAACTAGACTCCACCTCCTGATGGGAGTGGCAGCATTCTTTTTTTTTTGGTTTTTCTCCGGTACCGGGAACCAAACTCATGACCTTGCGCTTGCCAGGCAGGCGCTTTGCCACTGAGCTAAATCCCCAGCCCCTGGGTGCCTTTAATGATGACTTAAGAATGAATATAATCAAGGAATTTTAAGACGCCTATATAAATTTGAAAATTCGAAATAATTTCTTATCAAAAATTAAACCCAATACATACAAGTGTTTGACTTCTTTGTAAGTTAAGGACTGTATTTATAGTTCTTATGTTTGAATTACTCCTGTGAACTGAAAAACAAGATTTTATTTTTCTCCATCAGTTATTCCATAGTCAACACTACAAAGTCACCATTGTATTTTTAATTGAGGGTTTCTGAGTTTCCTGCATTACAGTTCGTTTGGAATCCATATAGTTCTCTATGTCAGTCTTACTCCAGGGGATAGTCTCATTTTCTGGAACTTCTGAAACTTGCGAACCGTATTTCCTCCTGAGGTTTTACAGTTATCTTCTTTTGAGCTACCAAGTGAAAATATTGAAAACTCATAGTAATAGTAATAAGCCCATTTCTATAGAAATGGTGTAGGTATTATTTAATCAATCTTACTAGATGAGGAACAATTCATGAATGGGTTTTTGAAATTCAATAAGCAGTTCATAAACACTTGAACTGAGAGAGTCTGTTTAAAAAACAAAAACACAAACTGGTAAATACCATGGGAAACAAATAATATCCCACTGAATTCAAAGCAGATGTGAAACATCTCAGTTTTAAACACATCCTGAATGCACTCACAGCAGTGAGAGAGACGAGGTGTGTGACTACATTCATTTTCTCAGGTGGTTTATAAAACCAGCTCTCTGAGCACAAATCAAGAAGACGAGTCCTAAAAACTGTTTAAGGCCACAGCAGCATCATTATAACCCACATACAGTCTCCCTGGGCACTTTCTAAGAAGGTCAACATTCCTTGTGATATTTGTTAATAACTGTCCGTGTTGTTTTATTGTCACACTTTGTAAGTTGTTGTAAGGTACATTGAAAATGAGGGAATCTCTCTCGGGGCCATTGGAGAGCATGGTACTGGGAGCATCATTCAAATCTGAAGAGTCCTGGAAAAGAAACTAAAGTCACATCCCTTGCATTATCAGTGTACATCTTCAGCCTTCCTCAGATACGTTTTTAATTGCTCTCCTTAAAAGCTTGATGTGAAAGCCTTTGAAGTAAACATCTCTCTACCATTATCCTATTACAAGTGAACAGCCTCTCAATCCTGCCTTGATTTTCAGAGAGGGGGAAAAAAAGCCTTTTAGAAATCATTCTGAAATATAGTTTCTATGAACATTTTCCTGTGGGTGATCTTACTAGCCTATTAGGCATTCGTAATCACACAGAGCTTAAAATATGGGCCTGCAAGCGCGCGAGCACAGTGTGTCATCTCAAGGCTCAGAAGGTAGCTAGCATTCCCAGCGAGCTTATTTCCAGAACTGTAGCTGCACCAGCTCTCCAGGGAGCTGAAACTGCCAGTCCACCCTCCTATCTCCCTTGGAGGACAGAAGGTGGTAGCAACAACCCATGTGGGTAGAAACAGAAATCCAAGACTAGAGGAGGAGGGGAAGGTGGCATACGTGCTGCAGTGGTGGAAAAAATGACACAGCTTGAAGTCAAGGCTGCTTCTGTTCTTGTCCTTAGACCGGTGATGTGTGTAGTTTTCCCCCTCCTTTTTAAATTAGCAAACTAATCCATTCTAAGCACCTGGCTGCCTTGCTCCTAGACCACATCAGTGTCTGTCTCCTTTGATATGTCATTTTTATACAACATAGAAATGCAGTTTCACTGGTTGAAGACATTCACTGGGAGCTTACTGCCTTTTCCCCCACAGAGAAATGAGTGTTGAAAAATACACCTTTGCATCATAATTTCAAGCATTAGAATAATAAGGTGCTGATGTCAACAATAACTAAAGAGCTTAGGCCAAAAAAAAAAAAAAATCACAATCTATTTTCCAAAAGTAACAATTCTAAGAATCCTATTGCTGACATAAAAGTTATGATTAAAATGAAATCATGTGTTACATTAGCTGTGATGTTTCTAGTTTTTCTCTCTCCAAAGGGAAAAGTAATACACAATGTAACATGATTAATTTGGAATGGCATAAATCTCTAATTTTTTGTTGTTGTTGTTGTTGTTTTTTGGTACCAGGAATTGAACTCAAGACCTTATGCTTGCCAGGCAGGCGCTGTGCCGTTGAGCTAAGTCCCCAGCCCCCATAAATCTCTAATTATAAAAATAGATTTTAACTGGTTTGATGAATGTTGAAAATTTTGTTTTAGTGATATATTAGTGTGTTCCTTTGCACATCACGGATGTGTACATCTTTTTTGCTCATGTGAATTCAGCCCAACCACTAGTTCTGTGCCTTGTTGCAATTAGCTGTAAAAGCAGTTCCCAAGGTAGAAGTGGAAGGAGGCAAAGCTGAGTGAAAAGATTGCCCGTTGAATTTCTTAAACACGATCAGAGGCTGTGAACTTTTCCTGCACAAGAATGTGTCCAGCAGTGATACTTTCTAACTGTAGCTGTATTCTTCTCAAGAATAGTCTCCTGTCTTATGTGATTAGCCATTATTTTAGTTCAGTCCACACAGAAAGGAAGATGTGAAAGTTTTAAATGTTCCTGCTTCTTTAGGCTCCTGAAGACATTCACAGAATAGGCAGCTCAGCCAATTCTGTACCTATAGCCTACTACAGAGCCAGATCTGGGTCTACAGCCTAGTTATCTCACACACCTCTTGCCTTCGGCGTCTGCGAAGGCTTACATACAAAAGGCAACAGCAGGCACACAGGAAACAGGACAGGTAAATATAAACATAGAAAGATAGCAAAGTTGAATATACATTTAATTCTTCTAGGACAGTTCCTAATAGAAAAATAATCCAAGTATAAAATTGATGGAATTAAAAAGTAATGATACATAGGAGAAAATATCCAATTATGTGGACATTTCACACTGCTTTTGGAACCTCTTTAGCAGGAGTGTGGGTGTAGGCATCACCTTATTGTATTTTTGATAAACGTCTTTACAAGTTCTACATTTCAAGTATGTTCTAAAGTCTGTGAAAGAGCTGCTATGAAAACTGCTTAGTTTTAAATGTGTGTTCCTGTGGATTTTACCACACATTGCCACTTTTGAAAATAATTAGATTGCTTAATATTGTGAAAATTTATGTTGAGAAATCTCATGAATAAAATTTTCACTAGGATTGCCATTTGATAACATGTGAAATAATGAATCCTAGTACCACATTTCTGTTCTAAAATGGTAACTGCACCTTTCATGAAGACTATTCTAAATGCATAATAAAGATTTAATCATTATTTTAGATAGTCTTTTTTTTTTTTTTTTGCGGTACCGAGGATCAAACTCGCAACCCTGCACTTGCCAGACAGGCGCTTATGTCACTGAGCTATATCCCCAGCCTCATTAGTCTTATTATTTTAGCTACTTTGAGCACCCTAAAACCATTATAAATTCTGGTAAAGCCGACTTGGTTTCAGGCCTACTTCTTCATAAAACATTAACTATGCTCTTAAAACTCAATGATTTCTCCAAATTCACAGAAGATATGGTTCAGCTTTCAGGGAAGTTATCTAATTCTATGATAATATAAGCACTTCTGTAATTTTAGGAAGTAGGATGTGTGTGTGTGTGTGTGTATTAGTATATACTATTAAGTAAGAATATGGAATATAGATTCAGACTGACAAGAAATATACTCTGTGCTCTACCACTTACTTGCTCTGTGAGCCTGACAACTCACATCAAGTCATAAGTGCTTGGTTTTCAGCCTTATAAAATTAAGATGTCAAAAATTTTTCTCAAAGAACTTTCGTAAAGATTTGAGAAACATGGGACTCTGGTATAAAATATGTGTCTCTAGTACATATGAAATGGTATTATTATTAAAAATCAAAAATGAATTTTAAATTGCAGTAGATATAATTATAATCTGAGTAAAGAACATCAGATTAATTGTAAACTCTGTACAGAATGTCACTGTAATGGGTTGAGAAATGATCACAACATCTCTTAACAACCAGTGTACAAGTGTTTAAGATGGTCAGGAACCAATATTATTAAACTTAAAGGGAAAAGATTCTTTGCAAATATATATCTTGCCTAACTGGTCTCTAGTATCAACAGTGGAATTGCCCGAAAATCAGAAAGCTTAAAGAGTTCATACTCAAATAAAAACAAGACTAAGACAGTGTAAAATAATGAAAATTAAGCCAGTTTCAAAAATGATTTCATTTTTCTTCAGTGAGCATAAAAAATTCAGAAGTATTTGAAATGAAGCCATACCTTCCACCATTAAAGAAAGCACAGAGGGGAAAAAAACAGGAGAGCCCAAGAATGACAGAACTTAGAAACTCTTGTTGAAAGTTTTGGTCTTCAGATCAGTAAATCAAATATGAGCTTAGGCAGCACAGGACATTCAATGTACCCACTGTTTCTGCTGTGAAAAAGACAGAGTATGATTAAACTCTCATCCCAGCCAGACCTGCATCAGACTCTGTTCACCCAGTAATGAGTCACTGCTCTGATGCCCGATGGCCCTGGACTGAGCCAAAGCAGTGATTAAGTAGCTCAGAGCTTTGGAGCTGGGGGGAACCTCCGAACTAATTCTCCTTCATGCTTAAATTGGAGCTGATTTTGGAGGACAGCCAGTGATTGCTAGGGATTTGGGAGGAGGGTCTTCTGCAAACCATTCACAGGAGTCATGCCAACAGGCTCTCCACCGAGCAGATGAATTGTGGGCTAGGGAGCTCTTGGGGTAATTTGTTTTTCATACATGGCAAATGTTTTCAAATATAAATTCTTAAGTCTACTTTTAAAATTGACTATATGAAATGAATTTTTATTTAACCTACACTCCAAATGGTCCACAACAAACCTCTACAATAAGAAACATTTCTTTGCTCAACATATGACTATGTTATCCTTTTAAATAAAACATTACTTTTTTTCCCTGGATGCTATATTCTAATACTTAACATTGATTTTATCACATGGGAAAACACTATTGTAATAACCCCAAAAGATCTTTCTAAACTGTTCAATACATTCTCAAATAATTGACCTAGGAGGCTATGGAAGATGCTGGTTAGTTTCATTGCTAGAGTACTGAGTTGATGCTACCAGGGTCACTGGCTCAAATTGTATGTCCAGGGTATCTATGAATATCCATGTGCTGCATACTCAGAAACTGATAGAGCTCAGTTCCACTTGCACACAGTTTCACAACTAATATGAATATTAATGTATCTCATAATTAAGTACATTAAATATATGATAATGACTTTATTCAATATATTACCAATGTGAAGCATTGCTCAAAAGGAATATCTCTAGAGCAGTTAGGAACACAAAATGCATTTATATAGAAAGTGGTCCAGATTCATACATTGGATGCAGGACTTCTGTAGGCTCACAATCAAGAACAGCTTGAACCACCACCCAATTTCAAATGGCTAGTATATATTACTATTATGATAAATACATTTATTAAATGTATCAAGCAAGCCTGTTTATTTTCAGTTGTAAGGTTAACAAAAATATTGTTCTTCCAGTAGAAAGTGGATTATAATAAAATAAACAGTTCATCACACCTAATATCTCCTTTCTGATACTGTGTGTCTCTCAGAACTTTAAGGCTTGTGTTCCTCCAATTGGATTCAAGGCGCCTTGTGCAGCAGTTCAACAGTGTTAGACATAGCAGTGAATTCAAATAAGAATTCATCCTCTGGAATCCACATGCCACTTATCTCATTTGAAGAAAAGGTGAAATTCTCTGAGTCATGATTTTCTTTTTTGGTAAAGCAGTTTGGAAACTGTAAGGTATTTTTAAAGGAAGTACTGTGAGAGTACACCCTGAATTTCCGCATGTCTAGCACAGTTTCAAATACCTAATCAGTGGGTACTGATTGAAGTATCATATTTTTTTATTTTTTAAGTTGCATATTTAAAATTCCCTTTTATAGTTGTGTTTACCTTTAAAAAATCAAGATAAATGTTATGTAGATGGTTAATATAGTCCAACATAGAATAATATTGTTAAAAAAGCTTAAAGGAAAATGTATTTGAGTGATGATTAAAAATTAAAGATTTGTTTTATCAGCTACACTCTTAAAGTTTTTAAAGCCATATAATCACTATTTTACTTTTTTGGGAACAAGTGATGTGGCAACCACAAAAAGCTAAAAATAAAAGTCTAATTAAATCATTAATAAACTTCATGAACAGATTTTACTTTTTTCTTGAACGTCATTCACCATCGATTTTTGTATAGCAAATCATCTCTTTCAATAAATTTGCATGTTTTAGATCAATTACTATTTCTGTCCCCTTAGCTTTTTAACAGAAGGGTTAACCTTAATCAGCAGAAATGTATTTATTAAAATGATTATTAACTATTTCCTCAAGTTTTTAGCTGTCTATAACAACTCCAAAATGGGAAACAGAGAGAAATTTATTCATCTCTAGTTGGATGGTATAATATAGAATTAATCTGAAATTAAATATCACATCTGGAATGCAACATATCATATATAATATATGAAAGATTTTCATTCAAATCAAAATGTACAAAAATTGCAACTGTGAATATATAACTAAATTTAATGTCATAGTTACTTTTCTCTTGTTGCTAAAACAAAATATCCAACTCCTAAAGTTAAAGGCAGAAAGATTTATTTTGGCTCACAGTCTGTAGAGGTTTCAGTCCATAACTGGCTAGCTGTGAGAAAGTGTGGCATAGCAGAGCATTATCACAGAGGAAAAACAGTTCACAGCAGGTAGAAGGCAGCAAAAACAGAAAACAGCAAGACACCAGCAACCCCAGCATCCCTCTTTCTGTCCCTTATATTCTGTCCAGGCTAACCATCTTTAGGGCAGGTAGCACTCACACCCAGGGAGGGCTTTGCCATTATTCACTCTCAGAACTCTACCAAACCAATCAGTGAGCTAATTCAGTAATCCCACACCGTTAATTTCATCATCACACTCTTCATCCCAGTATCACACACTTTAGATTCAGCCACCTCAGAAAAGCCCCACCAATGAGTACATGGGACATCTAGACACAACCCATAACACTAAGGCTGTTTACTTTGGGGTATAAAACGAATATGAAAAGTATACGCTATCTGAGCTTAGTAAAATGGGGGTGTACTAATAAGTTCTATTGAGACCTTAAATTTATTATTCTAGTTACTTTTCTGTTTTTACTTTGTACAATTTCTCTTTATCCTCTTATATTATTTGTTCAGATGTCTGATTCCATAATACAAGGTATATCTTCCTCACATGTCTACATGTCTTCCTTTGGGGCCTACAATACAGTGGTGGAAAGACAAGTGTTTTGTCTTTTTTTTTTTTTTGCAGAATTGCAAGAGTACAAGACAGGATAATATTTTTTATTTCATCCTTTAAACTTTAATGTGGGTTTTAACTTTTCCAATTTTTATATATTTTTCCTTTGTAAAAGTAATAGATTTTGAAAGGTTGTATAAAATACAAGAACCACTTCATATATTGATAAAACAAAGGTACAAAAGAGCATACTGCACAGACAAGACCCAATTGAGCATGAGTTTGAACTATAATCTTAGCTGACATTTATCTAAAATTGTCTCCTACTTTGTCATTACACTATTACAGGTACAAGTTTGAGTGGCCCATAAATCAGGAGTTCTCTAATTCTGTCTGAAAAATCAAGGCTGATGTATTTAAATTTATCTGAAGTCTCAAGGACCTCAGAAAATGGATTATTAAATGGAGATATATGGTTCTCTAAGAAGTGGCAGACATCACACTATGGTCCATAAAAGCTCCACACTTGCTGCAATTTTGTAGTTTATCAAGGTTCTCTTTCACAGCAGAAGGTATTAAAAATAAAACATTCATTTTATTAAAAAAATGCAACCCATCCTGTTTCACTCATACAAAATTTCTCATAAATGATGTTGAGAATCTTTCTAAGAGAATGTTAACAACTTTTCTGTGAAAGATTCCATTCAAAAAGTCTACACAGAAGGTTTAGAGATGGTTTTGTCTTTGCATAGACACGTGATTCTGTGTGGTTATGTAAATTTTCTATCCTTCGTGTGGACCAGTGCCAGACCCCTGTCTCTCAATTTACTGCTCTAATAGTATTTTCTCATCCAGCATGCATGGATGTAGGAGGAAAATGATGTATGTTCACATATATTAAGTTACTGCTATTCTTTATTGTATTTATATCTCTAAATGTTTTCACTTTAGAAACAAAAGATTTAGGTCTTTTAAATACAACTGAAAACAAACCAAGGATTACAAAACTCTTAAGCCAAAAACATATTTGAGCTTGATAATGTATTTATATGTCTTTATGATTTCTCTGTTACCTGATATATTTTTCTGAAATTTTGATCAAAATTTATTATCTCTCCTGTTACATAAGATTAATACAAACAGTAATTTCAGAAGCTGTGCAATTCATTTAGTATCACAGTGAAAATAAAATTACTAACTTCAAAGCTTCTAGAAGGCATTACTTTTTCTCCTACTCCTCATTGTACCTTTAAATCCTCAGTCCATAATTTCTTCTTTTGTAGGAAAATATAATTTAAGCTTAGTTATCAAGATCATCTACTAAAATAAATATGTTGGTAAAATAAATATACTTTTTTAAATCAAAATTATTGGAAAGATGAAATTATAGAGTATACAAAGATTACTTCTAATAAAATTGCTTTTTAATAAAATTACTAATAAATTATTTTCACAAAAATATATGAACTAAACTGCTTGTAGTAATCTTTTGTAGAAGTGAGACAGTCTTAGTGTTCACTTTGTAAGTACGGGTTTGACTCTCAGCAAATGGTACTCCCCAGGGGAAGGTCTAAGGAGTCTTCTCATAGTCAAAGTTCCTCTCTAATCTTCTCCTCCAGTCATTTAACCTTCAAAGTCACCAAGTATTACGGCTTATATCTAGATTCTGCCAAAGCCTCATGCGCTCATAGTTGGGGCTGTTTGGAGTTGGCTGGATCTAGGGTTTGAGATACAGAGATTAACCATGTGTGGTACTGAATTAGTCCGCTGATTGTTTTAGTATAGCTCTGGGTATGGGTAATGGGAAGGCCCGCCCTGGGAGGGGCCCACATCACCCAAAAGCCTTGTCGCCTGGATGAAATAAAAAGGAAAGGGAGGCTTGCTTCACTGCCACTACTTCTGCTGCTTCTTTGTTCCTTACTGCTTTGCCTCCCCGTGTCTGCACACCATAAACTGTTGTTCCTCCTTTGTGATGCCCTTCTGCAATGCCACCCTGGGACCAGCTGACTATGGACTAAAACCTCTACAGACTATCAGCTGAGATTTGGCATGGTAGCACATGCCTGTAATCCCATCAGTGGGGAGGCTGGAAAAGAAGAATTGCTCAGAGTTCTTAAATCAGCCTGGGCTATTAAGTGAATTCAAGGATAGCTTGAACTGCATAGTGAAAGCCTGTCTCAAAAGTAAAGTGAACTGAAAGAAACATTTCCTCCTTTAACTTGGGAGTGTTGTGTTTCACTGATGAGTAAGTCACCTAATTATGCCAAGTATTCATATGTGAAAAACTGATAAAGTAATGTCAGGTAAATATTAATGTATCTGAAGAAAGAATTTAAAACTATGCCATCATGCCTCAACAGTTCAGTAACTCTCAATTATTGACAAAACATAAGTATGGGGCAAGGATATAGCAAGGGCTATCATCTAATACTCCAATTAAATTCTCATGGAGAATAGACATGCATGCAATATCTATTTATATATTTATATGTATATATATTTTCTAGGTTAATTACAGTTTTTAGATTCTATTCAAATACACATTAAACGTAAGCAAAAACTTATCCAGTACTAGACTATAAGGACAATTTTTTAATACAAAATGTAAAGATCACCTTTTCACCTAACAACACATAAAATAAAAGTCAACAATAAAAATATAAATTAAATTTTAAATGCCTAATAGCTACATGTGAAAATGCAAGCTATGAATTCTGAGGAAATATTTTGAAACGTATATATAAGTATTTAATATAAAATATAGAGAGAACTTACAGAACTCGCTTAAAAGAGAACCCATCTGGTTTAAATTACAGGAAAAACTCTGAATAAATATTTTACAAGAAATCTACAGATGCTCAATAAGTCCACGAAAATACTTCACACTACTAATAAGTGCAAATTAAACAACAATGATGTATCAGTAAAAATCATCTGAAATGGCTAAAATTTACAAGACTGGCAATCAAGTGTTGGCAAGAGTGTAGAAAAACGGTAATGTTAATGTATTTTTGGTGTGAATCCCATATTAAACTATAATTTGACAGTTTCTTATAAAGATGAGCATACACTATGTCACCTAGCAATTCTACTCCTAGATATTTACCTAACAGATTGAATATATATATATATAATTGTACATAAATGTTTACAAAGTTTATTCATAATGACCACAAAATATTCCTCAATGGACGAATGGATAAACAGGTTGTATTATAATCATAAAAAGAAATAAATTAACAACAATATCAAGGATGAATATTAAAAGTATTATGTGCTAAGTAAAAGGAGTCCAAAACAACAAAGAAAAATCATATACTATATAATTCCACTTATGTGAAATTTTTAAATAAACATATTTAATGATAATCATCAGGGTTGCAGTATATGTGTGGAAAGAATTCAACAAAAGAGGATTTTAGATGACTTTACTGGGGTGGGGAAAATATTTTGTATCTTGATTATAGAGTTATTTGAGTACAGCATATATATTTATCTCAGAACTAATCATATAATTCTCCTAGAATTGATAAATTGTATAGCTCATTAGTTTATATTTATTGCATCTAATAAATAATTAAATAAAAGCTTGCTGAGCACTGTCAATATGATGTATAATAAATCACTGTTTATTATTAATCTTAGTCTGTGCATCTGTAGAAAAACTGTTTTGGAAAACCTCATATCTTTTTCTCAAACTAAAATAACATTAACAATAGTGGAACATTATTTAGTATGTGTGTATTTTAAGATAACATTAAATATTTGAATTTGCTATTTAAACTTTCCAACTTTTCTAATTTTCTTTAATGAAGCATTGCAGTTAGTGATTATATTACATGTTAAGACTGTTTCATTAAAGTTTTTGAAATAAGAGCAAGAAAAATCAGGTTATGTGTTTGTATGCAACACTGTGAAATATTTATGCTCAGAGAAGTATAGGTGTGTAAGTGTGCATACACTTATATATGTATACATATCTTAGTAAGATATATCCTGTACTAATATTATATATAGTATGATATATTCCATACTATTGTATATCTTCATTTCCCATTATATTAGTAGAACCAAATTTTTTAACTTGCTGATATAATCATTTATTTCTACCACTGTAGAAAAGCTGGCAATTAAGGAATTTATACAGTTTAAAGTATGAAATAAAACCATTAGAGACGGTACTGCTAGTCCGTTTACCTTTTGAATGTATGCGATTACAAAACCAGCAACATGGACTTATTATACTCTTCAGTTTTTGAGAAATGTAATTAGTTCTGTATCAACAGACATTTCATTTGCAGTTTCATAAAATATTTTACAACAGCCATAATTTGAAAACTCATATGTTGTTTTATTTATGTCTTTGTTTTTGTTATTTTGTTTTTGATATTTTTCTTTAAAATTCAAGAAAAATGGAAAAGGAATATATATATATATATATATACATATACAAGGATAGCTGAGATAAGTGTATTGCTGATGTCTATTGGTTTATTAAAAGGAACAGCTAATGCTTTAAATTTTTTTCTTTTCTCCATCAATTTTGCATACTTATATCTGATAATCAGAACATCTAATTTGAAGACAACAATATGCAATATAACAACAGCTACTGAATTCCTACCATCTTGTTTGACGAAATTCTATATTATTTCTAATGTATTTTTTATTATTTGTTATTGTCTTTAATTGTTTGATCAATCTTGCCCTCTTACATTTAGTAATATGAGAAACCACTGATGATAACAATATGTAATATAACAACCATTGTTAATTCCATCATTTTGCTTTGAAATCCTGTACTGTTTTGTATTGTTTTGTTTCTGTCTACATTGTTGTTAGTTTGTTATTCCTCTCTCTTTAAAATAAAAAAATTAAAATCTCATAAGTTTATAGTCCTACCTAACACAGCACTGTAAATACGTTTGAGTAGAACTTTCTCCATACAACTACAAAAATCTATCCTTATTTTTTTCTATGAAAGTAAGTTTCCTCTTTCACGTAGCTTCACTGTGCAGAAGTACTGTATGCACTTTTCATTGGGATGGTCACTTTTAGTGCTAACATATTATGATTCCAAAAGTCAGTGGTCATTGCAAATGAGATATAATACAGCAGTGCACAAACAAATCCACTAGCAAATTTTAAAATAATACAGCTCAAGAGTAGTTTATTTCTTGCTCACTTATCATCAAGAGTTTAATCTTGATGTTCAGTTATCTCTTTTTTAAATAATAATTATGAACCCAAGATTCATATATCTACACTCACACTGTACTATACATGCTCATTACCAGCCAGGAGTGGTGGCACACACCTATGATCCCAGCACTCATGAGGTTAAGGCAGGAGGATTGCCATGAGTTCAAGGCCAGCCTGGACTACATAGTGAGACCAGACCAGCCGGAACTACATAGCAAGACTCTCTCTCTCTCCCTCTCTCTCTCCATCTCTCTCTCTCTCTCCCTCTCTCTCTCTGTTTCTCTCTCTCTCAAAAAAGAAAAATTCATTACCATTCACATCAGCCACAGAGAACACTGCCTCACTCACATTTGGTCCAGGATGTGGTACTGGGAAGTTACACTTCACTCCACTGGCTAAATCTCAGGAGACATACTTACACATAACTACAAAGAAAGTCAGCGATTATAGTCAAATTTTGCATCCAGGAAGAAAAACAAGATTTCAGTAAATGGGTAGCAGCTTGGATGCAACAATTAATTCTGTGGTTTGTTTTAACATCTCAATGGTGTTAAGTGAAAAATTTGAGTTTCTCTAGTGGAAAACATACAGCATATTTTTACAAGAAGAGGATGAACTAAAAATCATTATACCTGTGCCCCAGGTACCAATCTCCACTTTTAACAACTGAGTAAATAAGCAATCCATTAAACCTCTGTGAAATTCCATTTTGAGTTTTGTAACTTAAGATTAGTTAAATTTTTAAAGTGCTATAATTATACTTCTGACAGTTTTTGAGGAGTTGAGCAGGATTTCAATGTACTAAATGCCAGAAAATTGAAAAAAGATGAGGAATATTTTCTGAAATGAATACTAAAATTCATATGGAAAATTTTTATTACATATCAGAGATCATCTGCTCCCTTTGTAGAAATTAAAGTGAAAGTCAGTGGGTAACTATATTGCATGCCAATTATTTTAGTTGCAATTGTTTAAAATTATGTAATTTTAATTGACATATGGTTGTACATATTTACAGGGTATACTGTGATATTTTAATATATTCATACAATACATAATAATCAAATCATGATAATTAACATCTGTAACTCTTTAAACATATAGCTTTCCTCTGTATTTTGAATTTCTCTCTTCTAAATCTTTACAAAACAGAAAATAATTTGTTGTAAGCTACCATCAATCCATTGCTCTGTAGGACACTACAACTTACTCCTCCTAAATCTATTTTGGTACCCATTATCCAGTCTTTTTCTAACTCCTTTTGTTTGCCCTTCTTTGGCTTTACTTTCCATTATTCTACTCTTTACTTGTATGAAGTTAACATTTTTAGCTGCCAAATATATGTGAGGACACATGGTAGCTGTCTTCTGTCTTTTCACTTAATACAATATTCTCCAGTTCCATCTAAACATTTACATATTTTTAAGAATGTTGTTGTTTATATCTAGATACCCTGCCCCCAAATTCTCCCATGCTTATAGGTGGAGCTTTGGGGAGGTCAGTGGATCATGGGAGTGGCATACATCTATGGATGAATATATGTTGGGAGATGAAGCGGTATTAGAGGATGTGGGCCACTGGATGAGTGGCCTGGAAGGCTCTATCTCTCTCCCTTCTCCCTTGATGCAGGTCTCTGCTTCCCACCACTATGCCATGAGCTACTCTTCCTCTGGCAACCTACCCTAACAATGAAGCTAGCTGATGATGGACTGAAACCTCTATAAAGTGTGAGCCAAAATAAATCTCTCTTCTTTTAACTTGTGAATGTCAGGTAATTTGTCCCAGCATCAAGAAATAACTAAGGCGCACACATAAATGAGAACACATGGTATTTGCCTTTCTGTGTCATTTTATTTCACTTAATACAATATCCTCCAGCTCCATCTAAATATTTACACATTTTTAAATCATTCCTTGCTGGTAGCATTCTTTCTGACACACATTGGGACTCAACAATATATGCTGAATTAACAACTATGTGGCTTAAATCAATTAAAATTAAAATTAGGTTTTATGTTCTGACTTCACCTTAAAAAACAACAACAAAAATTCTTTCCCTAGACATCAGCTCCATGGTTAAATGAAAAATGTATTGGAAAGGCTCCTATAAAAGTTAATGCTTAAAATTCAATGTTTCCTCAATCTATTCTTTATAGAATGTTTTAAATAAAATTCAGATAGGTCTAATTATTAAAATACCTTTAACAAAAATCTAGAATATACATTTCAACAAATAGGACCAGTAGATGCACAGATATTATGCATTCAGATATTATAAAAGCCTCACCTTTTTTTCACAATATATTACATATCACAATTGATATTTTTGGAGGAATTTCCTAAAGGAGAGAGCCAGAGAAGAAAATGTAATATATAAACATCAAGTCTACATTCATTCCTTAACTTAAACATAAAAACATAATAGCAATAGAGCACTCTATGAGTTAGAAGACTTAGATTCTGAAGCAGGCAGATTTCTGACCACTATTGGGTAACTAACACATTTCTGTTCTTAAATGTAACTGTTATCCTGCTTCCATTTTCAAAAGTAGCTTTCTTAAAAAATAAAAATTAAAAGTAGCTTTCTTTTCTCCAATGCTTATGGGACAGAATAATTTACTTGTATAAATGAAGGCAAATTTCCTCCAAAAGTTTATATAATTAATTCTTTCATTGTTCATTTATTTAACAAATACTCATCAGCATTTACTGTGGGCAAAGCACAGCTCTAGATCTGAGAAGATACTTGTGAGATGACACAAAGTTCCTGTCTTCATACAACGTATAATCTTCAATACTAAAAGCTCAAAGAAACATTGAACCACATAAAGTGAATAAATATCTGGGATTCAGCAGTTACCAAAGATGTAAAACATTCAAATATTAAAATTAATATAAGGAAGGGTTTAGTTTTGTCTAAAGAGAAATGAAGTAAGCTAATAAAAATTTAAATTATAATTTATTTGCTTTTCAGTATTCAACAGTATGTAAAAATGCTGGAAAAACATATAGATATGTAACTAGAAACAAGCTACTTTGGAAGATCAAGATTTGCCTGAATTCATTTATTCATTCTGTAAATATTTATAGAGTTTCTGTAAACATAGAAAAACTTTAAATACAGACCAAGGGCTTGGGCCATGGCAGACGCTCTGTAATGGTTCTTAGCCAAGCTGTTTCTCTACACTCTCAGCCCTAAAGGATAAGACCTGCCCTTCCTCACTTTTGCACTTCTAGACTTGCCTAGCTCCTGTACAAATCGCTAATGGAAAACTCATAAACAAGAAATCTGAAAGAAATATGTTTACGTATATATATTTTTTTATCTGAAAAGCAACTGAGACTCACCCACCAAGTTTAAGTACAACAACATGATCCAGTTGTAGTAAAATAAGCCAAATATTCTTCTATTATATTTCAAATTTTATGAATAAAAATATAATAGAATAAAGGCATTAAAAACATAATATATGTAAGATGTATTCAAATTCCTAATCCCTTGAGCCATGAACCTCAGAGACTTTTAAATATTAAAAAAAAACTACAATACAGTGATACTGTGTTTTTGTAAGGATGCTAATCTCAAATAAATTCCAACTCAAATATAATACTCTAATCTGTAGAAACTGGTTTCTATAATGCTATGAAAAAGGAAATATATTCTGAAAGTCCCACAGAGCTACTTTTCTTTTCATTATTGATTTTTAAATGTTTTCTAAAATACTGGTTAAGCATTTAAAATTCAAATTCAAAGATAACAAAAGAAGCTTTGAAAAACAGAACATGTTGTACAGTTGAACATATATATACACAATTAACAAGTACATGTTCAACCTTCCTTAGAGCTTATAGGGATAGATATTACTGCACAAAACAACTATAATTCCTGGTTTTAGAGTTCCAAGGATAATAGAAGACTAATAGAATACAAGAAAGATAATTTAGTATTAGGTCATTAAATCTATGCTTATAAATCATTTTCTTCTATTTTATTTTCCTTTTCTGGAGAGTTATATGGATTTGTTTCTGTATCTGCCCAGTAATTGTCATTTGCTATTATGGTAGGTCAGTCATTCCTAACTGTGATGATTTCTTCTTATAACATAGAAAATATTAAATTTGGGGCTACTGTTGCTAAGTAAGATTTGCCAAAAAGTCAGTTAATTCTTTTCTGTAAAACACATTTGCATGTTTACTTTAAGGAAAGATTAATTAACATATGCAAAAAATATGACAGCTTTATTGCAGACTTTGCTGCATGACCCTATTGTCTTAATCTATTTAAAATTAGTTTTATCCCTAAAGACTAATAAGATTGCTAAGCGAGGACCTTTTCATAGTAAGTATAATTGGGAATAAATTTCAGAGACAGTGTAAATAGGTTTTTGCTGCTAAATTTGCCAAGTTGTACAATAAGTTTTCATCATAACCGCTTTCCCTGTGATGGAGTAGGATGAACTAGAATTTCCCTGCCAAAGTAAACTCTAGATTGGGAATCGCCTAACCTCTTGGTTTGCTCCAACATGAGCAGGCCTGAAATCTTAGATGTCCAGGCCTACTCTGATGGAGAAGATGTCAAATATCAGACAGTGGGCTGAAAGTCTGGCTTGCTCTGGGCATTACTTTTGGCAAAAGAGACACTGGGCATAGGTGATTTAGAAAGCAGTCTCCCCAAATTTAGAGATCCCCCCATCCCATCTACATACCAAAAGGAGCTAATATGTCTATTCGGAATCCAGTGACAGATACATGACACGTAGGAGTTAAAATGATTTTTATATTTGTGTACTACAATAAGTAAACGTGAGAGCCAGATTTGTATTGCTTGTTCTGGCAGTTTTATTGTTCTCATTAATCTCATCCTGTGTTGAAAGGCTTGCCATGAGACCATTATAGGGACAAGTATACAACAGTGAAAATCATGTGTTAATTCTGGACTAAGGTTATCGTCAAAGTCTGTAAATTGAACAATTTCTTCATCTCCTGAAAGAGAAGAGAGTGAGATTTATAACAATAATATTTATTTATCTGAAAGAACAGGAAGATCTGAACATAAGTTTCAATATCACAGTTAGATGGTTTCTTGCAGAGAGCTCAGTAATCCATGATAACTTGATACAAACTGACATTTGGCTGAAACTGTGCCAAGGAAACAAAGCAAATTTTCATTGGAAAACAAGTAAATAATCCCCAAGGACATTGAAATGCATGCAAAATTTAAGGGTTTCTGGCTGAGGATAATTTTTTTTTACATATTTTGCTTTCTTTGGACTTTCAGCAGGGCCACACTTTATAGTATCTCCTTTATCGCTTTTATTTTGCCCTGTATACTTGCTTATTTTTCTTGAAAACTCCCCAGTGACCACAGACCTTTTTTTAATGGGTGATTTTTCAATGAAATGTCATTTTGGCTTTGTGAGTATCCTTAGTGGCATGTACCAAATGACTCATTTCATTTGTGACCAGAGCCAAATTCAAATTTAATTTTCCAGAGGAGACGAGTTAATGTATAACCTATTGTGCCACCTGGCATCTTCAATTAAATTTCCTGAACTGTTCTCCCTGAGAATGGAATCAGGTATATTGTTTTGTAAAGGCATTTCCTAGTATCAGCTGTCACTTCAATCACTTTTATAGTCATATAATTAACCCATTTATTATAATTAATAAACAATAAATAGTGAAATTCTAATTTTTAAAAGGACAGTTGGGTTATTTGGTTCTATGGAACTGCAATGCTCTATGCTCTGGGCATGGCAGAAATATTAAAATGTCTCACTTGAAACTCCATTATAAATCATATACCTGAATGATGTCTTCATGCCTACTATCACAGGTGAAGTGTTAATTTGCAGTAAATTAAAAACCAAAGAAATTCAGCTCCAAAGATTCCAGAGTCCATATTCTTTCTACTATGTAATGGTAAGGACTTTGTTAAATTTGTTTGGAAAACCTGTACATCACTGAGTTAAATGTATAGAAAAGAGTTTTAGTCTGCACAAAAATGGCATCTACACACAAAACCCTAGTAATGTGATACACATAGGTTTTTATAACCTGAGAAGAGACTTCTATGTAGTATTCAAATCCATTGAGGCCATGTACTGTCCAGAGTAGCTGGGCACATCGTCAGAACAGAATGACTTTTTCCGATATAATATATAATTTATAACTTACTAAATTATATTCTAGTAGAAACTCTCTACTTTTTGTCAAAATACTCAATTTTTCTATATATGCTTGATTAAAATCAAACTGATCATTTCAAACAGTTAAAAATCCATTTAATACTGATCATATTAAAAGTTAACTAAGTATGAAGTTATGAATGAAATAGTATCTTCTCCATTCTTGTTTCAGAAGCAGTTACTCTTTTTCTTTTTAATTGGAAGTTAACATGATGACCTTGAAGGAGAAAAGTATTCAAATTCCAGGGCTGCCTCCTCTTAGCCTTGAGAAGTAGAGTGACCTCATATCTACACTCATGCACGGAAGACAAATCAGTAAATGCAAAAATCTCAAATAATGTCATGCTATATCCTGATGTCATCATCCAGCAAGCATTTAAAATGAAAAAAAAAATGTAACACAATACCCCATAACCTGTCACAAACAAGTATATTCAGCTCACTGAGAGGTTCAAAGTATGGCTCAGATAGTGACAAAATTGGTAGTTTATAAATCGTGTATCTGAAAAGAAACTTTAGCTTCATATTTACCAACAAAATCATAACATAAATCATAATTATAAAAAAGTATGATCAACATCTATGGTAATGATTCTAGCAGGCTAATCTCTTTGGACTCAAACTGTTGCAATGCCATGTCTATGTGCGTTTAGATTTACAAAAAAATGCAAATCTCCTGTGGAGTCCCAGTGGACAGAAGCTGGTTCTATTCAGCAATATCTAACCCACAAAGGGTTCCTGACAGTCTGGATGCATAATGGAGTTTGCCTTAGTTTAAAAGTTTACATAATCACATACAGTCAGCCTTCCTGCAAAAGTTCCCACATTCAGCACTACAGCTATTTGATCATAATGCAATAGGACAAATGTCAGGAAAAATATTCCTATAAAGTGAAACAAATCTTGTTCTTTAACCCAGAAATGACTACAAACATTACTTTCATAAAAGTTTCACTCATATGCATATTTTTAGCTTCTGTAAGGAGAACACTGAATGACAATTAGGGAATGGTGTTTTTAATTAAGGACAAGATTAAACCTTACTTATATAACTCATATAATACAAGCTGATGATTTTCCTTTCTATCCTACAGTAAAAATGTAACACTGAACACAAAGTATTTGAACTTTTTAAGTTATTTTTTGACTAAAGAGAAAAATGAAATTGATTTTGGCTATGACCTCTTCAGAAAAATTCATGCAACAGACATCTATCTAGATTTAGATATAGACATAGATATAGATGTGGATATAGATATATATATTTTTCTATCATGAGTATGTTTCTATATTTAGGGATAATTATAGAAATAAGAAGATTGACTATAGAATATTACACACAATTAAGATTTTTGTGCTATTCTTTGAATCATATATTTATTAAAAAGCTGAGATTCTTTTTTTTTTTTTTTTTTTTTTGTTTTTTGGTTTTTCTCTGGTACCGGGAACCGAACTCACGACCTTGCGCTTGCCAGGCAGGCGCTTTTGCCGCTGAGCTAAATCCCCAGCCCCCAAGCTGAGATTCTTCTGTTTACTAAGAATCACTTTTGTTCTCCAAATATGATAGACTTTGTTAGGAAAGACTAGGACAGAATGGCCAACTTGATAAACCAATGCACAGAGTGCTCTAGATTAAGCCCTTGAAGAAGCCTGAGTAAGAGTAGCCTTTCTTGGGGGCTGGGGATTTAGCTCAGCGGCAAAGCGCCTGCCTGGCAAGCGCAAGGTCGTGAGTTCGGTTCCCGGTACCGGAGAAAAAACAAAAACAAAAACAAAAACAAAAAAAAAAAGAGTAGCCTTTCTTGCTTAGATGATGAATAAACTGAGTAGCAAAAAGTTCAGAATATGAAATGCCCAAAAACTTCCCATTTTGATAATAAAAGTTGGTTGATTTCTTAATGATAACCATTTTTACTGGGGTGAGATGAAATCTCAATGTTGTTTTAATTTGCATTTCTCAAATGACTAATGATGTGGAACACTTTCTCAAGTATTGATTTGCCATTTGTATTTCTTTATCGGAGTAGTGTATATTCACCTCAGCTGCCCATTTTTGGATTGGGTCTTTGAATATGGCGGACTGATGATTTTTAATTCTTTATATGTTCTAGAAAGCTGACCTTTGTCTGAAGGACAGTCAGCTAAAATTTTTTCCCAGTTTGTGGGTTTTCTTTTTACTCTGCTGGTGATTTCTTCAGATGTGTGGAAACTCTTCAGTAGGATGAGATCCCAGGTGTGGATTCTTTGAAGTATTTCACGTGCAGTTTGGTTTATATATAGTTTATAACTGCCTTCCCCTATGTCTTCAAGGTTTTTACCTACTTTCTCTTCCAATAGATGTAGTGTTTCTGTTTTAATATTGAGATCTGTGATCCATTTTGACTTGAGTTTCGTGCATGGTGATAGACAGGTCTTTGGCAGGTAGCAAGTCAACTTTTCCAGCACCATTTATTAAAGAGGCTATCTTTCTTCCAGTGAGTTTGTTTGGCCCCTTTGTCAAAGATTAGGTGGCTGAGTGTGCCTGTGGTTGTGTCTGTTTCTTCTAGTCTGTTCCATGGATCCTCTGGTCTGTTTTTTAGCCAGTACCATATTGATTTTATTACAGTAGATTTGTAGTATAATTTCAGGCCAGGGATTGTGATTCCACCTGACTCATCTTTGTTCCCCAGGATTGCTTTTGCTATTCTGGGTCTCTTCTGGTTCTAGATGAATTTAAGGCATGTTTTCTCAAGATCTGTGAGGTATGCTAATGGTAGTTTAATGGGAATTGCATTGAATCTGTACAATAGTTGTCATAGTATGGCCATTTTCACAATGTTGGTTCTTCCTATCCGTGAGCAATGAATGTTCTTCCATTTATTGAAATCTTTTTCAATCTCTTTTTTCAGAGTACTGTAGCTCTCACTGAACAGATATTTTACTTCTTTTGTTAGATTGATTCCTAAATATTTCAATTTCTTGGGTGCTATTGTGAAAGGTATGGTTTCCTTAATTTCTCTCTCAGTCTGTTTGTTGTTTGTATATAAGAATGCTACTGATTTTAGGGGATGATATAAGCCAAAAATCAAAACAACTTTGCCAACTGGACCTACAGAATACACCGATTTATTGGATGGAAAGATTTGCATTGGGCCAACCACCCTTATAGCACAGTTTATACCCAAGTAAGAAACAGAAAATACGATATTCCTGAACATGGTCAAAGGTGAGGGAACAGGGATAGTTTACACACCCAGCACTCCAAACCAGTACCCTTATACAATAATGAAATAGGGTAATTAATACTGAGAACAAATATCAATAAATTATGAAGAGAAACAAAAACCAAATGTTTTACTAAATTGTTTGTTTAGATAAATATTTAAATCTCTTCAAGGCTGGAGATATAGCTCAGAGGCACAGCACCTGCCTGGCAAGCGTGAGGCCCTGGGTTCAATTCCCATACCAAAAAAAGGAGATTTAAATCTCCTCATAAATTATAGTAGTGATTTCTGCTTGAAATTAATATATCATTTTGGCTCTTATTTACATCTTAATGATGGCAACTAAGGTCTTAGTTATAATTCTCCTACATTAACTTAGTGGAAGCTATCCAATAGCAATCTAGTAGATTTTTCCCTGTTAAATTATCATGATGGACTTTTAATGAATATTTTAATAAACATTATCATGATCAAGAAAATTGTGAAAACAAAATCACCCTCAGTGACACTTCTGACTTTGTTTAGTAGCAGTTCTCAAAGTCATTGATTTTAATCCTGTGAGCAATAACTCAAAATGCGTTATTATATTTCTGAGCTAATACCAAGAATAATGACAAAGTAAACATAGCATCATATTTAACAACAATTTTAATAACCAACTTAAGCAAATACTATAAAGTTTAAATTATGATTTTCTACCACTATCGTCTTTCCCAGTAAAATACATACATACAGAAAAAGTGAGATCTGACTTTAAATTAAAAGTTTATAATAGATGAGCCAACTATAAACTTCATGTGTTAGTGTGTTCTTTTCATTGATGGGGTAACCAGTGAAGACAAATCTTGAGGTGTTTCATTTAACCAAATTTCAAAATGTCAGTTCCTCTAGGCTATTGATTCTTAAGACCTTCATGTAAAGCCGAGGGTGATCTCACTTTGCATCTGTGAAAATACATAACTAGACTCCTTGAATTGGTAAGAGCAGAAGAACTTCAATAATTTAACCTGGTTTGTGCTGTGAGAAAAAACAGCTAAACCTCATGCTCAGACTCTCCTAGGACCTATTTTACAGAAATTTCTGCAGGTGGCTGAGAGCTGTCCTTTATGCAGCTGCAATAATGGAATAAATCTTGCTTACTGTGGGAACAGTGACTATATCATCCTCAAATTATCTGAGCACAACCTAACTTGTTTATATGCAGTAAGGGTAGGAATTACTCACCGTGGTTTTCCTCCTGCCACCATGGCTGCCTGTAAGCATTGGATGTTCAACACAAGAACAGCAAATTGTGCCATATTTGCATTTTAAACTTTCATTACATTTTTATTACTTGCATTGTCACTAAATAAAAAAATAATAAATACATAAAGGCAAAAAGGAATTTAGTGGTATTTTTCTTTACTTTAATATTTAAATACAAACATCAATAATATTTTTGTTAATAACCACCCAGACTTCATTGTATGAATATTCATATTTTGCTTGGCTTTATTTCCACCAAAATTTAAAAATAGTCTATAGATATGAATATTATATTTTATAACAGAACACAAACATAATAGAAACAGTAGGAGAAAATGGAAAGAAAATACAATACCTAGGAATTATTATAAATCTTTGTTTTCAGAAGTAACTACTGGAAATGTTTTTAGATGAAGTAGTATATTTCATTTCCTAATTTTGTCCTGAAATAATAAGATAACACAAAGATATACTACTCCATGTCAATAGACGGAGAGATATCAACAGCATAATAAGAAAAAGCACGGTCTCAAGTCAGATATCCTGCTTTTTTTCAACAAGAATTGCCACTTAATTGGGCTATCCAGGACAAACTATTTAACTTTACTGAATCTCATGACCTTATTGGAGAATAATAGCAATATCTAGTTCAGATGGCTATTGTAATATCACTAGTACATTATATTTTATATAACTATTATATAATACTGTTATTTCATTTATTTTATAACTATCATAATTTTATTAATATTATATAATGTAAAGTATAGTTTCACTTTTATCAGTTTTATTGTTTAGTTTTTCAAGGTACTAGAACACAAGTTGCTTTACCAATTCTACACTGATGAAAATTTCCAATTTTTCATATCATGAAAAATATCTGCAATGAAAACCATTATATACACATCCTTATTTTCTTAGAACACATTACTTGAAATGAGAAGTCAAAGAATAAGCATTTGAAAGAATTTTGGGAAAAACAGAAACTATTCTATTTAAAAATTTTGCACTATATCTGATATAAAGAAAATTGATTAAACACAAAATGTATCAGAACTCTTCTTGACAGCAAGAGGACATTACTTTTAATTTTAAGAAAGGAGAAAAAATTTACAATTTTTAGAACCTGCTAATAAATAGAACTTTTCTCTTACCAAGTAGAATTCTAGAAAGTTTATACTATATATCTTATGCCACTTAGTTAAAGGTTTTTAAAAAATATTTAAGCAGAAATATAAACCATGCAAAACAGAAAAACGTGAATAACTGTCAATGTGTAAATGTTTTATACTCAAGTATTCAACAGTAAATGTGTTTTTAGTTATGTAGAACATCGCTTTTTTACTGAAGCACTGTTACTAAGGTGGAGATTCTCAGAATATTCTTCAAATGCCATCAGAATCCATAAGAATTCTAAAATACATAATTTCTATATTTTTATATTTGATTTTAAAGCCAAAAACACATAGTGCAAAAAGAACAAAATTTGTGTTTCTCATGGTACATGATATAGTGACTAAGATTTGCAGAATGTTGTTTCTCTCAAACAGCTTCTATCAACTGTTTATTTGGAATTTTGAGAAGAAAATTAGAAAACTAGAATAGCAGAAATGAGAGAGATAAAGAGAGTTTAGAATGAAAATACATTAGATTGAACAATATCCAAACTTCTAGTAAGAGATGAGAGAAGATAAATAAATAAGTAGCCTCAAAATGATCACTGATTTTTCCTGAGAGGCCCCAGAACAAGATATTGAAAAGAACCTGGATAACCCAATAAAAATGGGTAAAAGAGAAGTATGTACTAGACAACTTTTAATTTTCTTCAAAATAAGTGAATAGAAATACAACTAAAAGGAAAAATGTAAAGAGAAAAAAATAAGATATTTTACATAAAATTGAATGTATTGCTTATTATGATTGTTTTATATTAAATTCTTTACCTTTTGTCTTCAAGTCTGATAAAAGCAAATCAAACACATCTAACTTTATGCAGTTTATAAGATTCATACCAAAAATGTAAGGACAAAGAAAAGTTAAAAGTATGACAAAGAGTTTATTCATGTAAACATTAGTCAAAATGAAATTTCTATGGACATCAAACAAAATAATATTTATGGTGAAACTACTAAAGATGAAAAGTTCCTTATTTGGTAGTAAATGGTTTTGTGGATAAAAATCTAAAATGTCAAATATTTATGTACATAATAACATTGTTATTGTTATTAGAAGTCTGAAAATTCAAACATGCAAAATTTAACTGAACTCCAAATATTGGAAGACATATATGCCAAGCTGTTCAAAGGTCCGGTGCACCACAGTCAGAAATGGATATATTGAGAAGGGATGAGGTGAAATAAAAAGGAAAAAATGCAAGAGGAGAACATTTAAACAGAAAAATTAGCATGTTTGAACGGATGGTCTGTTTGTTTGGAGTTCGTTCACCAAAAGACTCCAAAAACCATGGTTTTGGAAATTATACATAATTCTTACAACTTAAACACAGTCCATGACAATAAGCAATGTAAAATATGTTTTCAACAAATTGCAAGATTTGATGTAATAGAGATGACATTCTTTCACTGCAACGTAGTTAATGTAGAAATAAGTGATCAAAAATAATTTTAGAAACAACATATATTTGGGAATTAGAAACGTGTTTCTTGATTACTTTGTGCTATACAATAAACCAGAATGAAACATGAAAATATGTCTGACTGAATGCTAATGCTAACACTAGCAAAAATGATGATAAAGTAGAAGTGATTGCTTACAGGAAAATACACAATGTCAAATGTTGATGTACAAACTAAAATGATAACTATAAATTGTGAAACTGAACCTTTCATGTAAAAAGTCTGAAAACAAACATAAATGCAAAACATATAGAATAAACTATTGAAGATAAAAATATATTATTGAAATAGGAAATAAAGATATGGATTATAATTATTTTTCTAAACTGCAAGATAAAAAATTTGGAAGAGATAAAGTACAAAGAAAGCACAAGATATGCATATCTAAAGAAATAAAAGGGATTGCTACAAGAGCTTTATCTGAGATTAAATATTATATATTCATAAGAAAAAATTTCTCTATCCTGAAATTTTCCATGAACTGATAAACGGGCAAAGTAGAAAATTACCATAAACTGACAAATATGTCCTTTAAAGAATTCCGCAGGCAAAACCATGTTTATGGTAAAATTTTAAAAGCACTGCAGTAAGGTTGAGAATAAAAATGGAGTTATCACTTTCAGCATTGTGCTGGAAACTCTGACATGCAGAAAGAGTAGCAGTGGAAAATGAACTGGAGGATAGAAAGATTGGAAAGATAGTCAAAAACCCATCCAGAGGGCTGGGGATTTAGCTCAGCGGCAAAGCGCCTGCCTGGCAAGTGCAAGGTCGTGAGTTCGGTTCCCGGTACCGGAGAAAAAACAAAAAAAAAAAAAAAAAAAAAAAAAACCATCCAGAGATGAGCATACCTAGAAATCACAGCAAGACCCTAGGATTGATCAGAGTTCCTAAGATTGCAAAATACAAAAATCAATTGCATTTCATTGGCAGCAAATAGAAAATACAATGTTAAGAAGAAACTACCAAAGTACAAAGATGCAGGACACTTTGTAATAAACACCACAGGAAATTAAAATTTATGGAGAAATAAGTCCTTCATACAAGTATCTTGAAATGCAAGTATAACTTTCACGCATCATTTTGTTCAATTCTGTGTCACTTGCACTATTCTTCAGAAAAGAATATTGCCAGAAAATATTTTTAGTAAATAAATGAAAGACAAAAACTTAAAACTTAAATAAATAAATATAGATAGATATGTAGATAGATAGATAGATAGATAGATAGATGATAGACATGCCATGTTCATGGACTCCACATCCAAAGAATTTTAATTTTTTCATGATTGCAGTTATGCTTTAAGACCACCATGCTTTGTGACAAGCTCATTCTACAATATATTGAAAGAAAAGGTTTAATTACATCAAGATAACCTTGAAGAAGAACAAGGAAGCCCAGTTGTTATAAAAACATGAATTATTGTAAAGCTTCAGTAGTAAAAATAAAACAGAAATTATAAGTGATAGATATATTGACAAGTGAAGCAAAATGTGGGCCCCAAACTTAAAAATACAAATGTTGATTTATGATAGAACACAGGAAAAATGCAACTACATAGAAAATTCTGTAAAATTTAGTTATTAGTATTTTACAAATGAAATTAGATTCCTACTGTTTACTTCTGATAGAATAAATGAATTATATACTTAAATGTGGATGACAAAATCATTACACTTTTGGGGATCCCTTACCTCTTATTTCTTCCTCCTTTCATTATGCTTGTTTCTCTCCCCTCCTTTCCATCCTGTCCCCTCTGCTTGGGTACCATCTTTGGCCACAAATGCTTCTCCTTGGTTCTTTCTGAGGTCTCTGCTTTACTGGACAGTCCTTGCCTCTGAGAATTTGTCTGCTCATGGATAGTAGCTGTCTTCTAATATTGTTAAGCTTTGGGTTTCCCCATCTTCCCTGTTTGACCTTTTAAATAATTCAAAACATTTGCAAGTACTTGGTAATTTGCTATCTTTACCACTGAACTACTTGGTACAAATAGGTTTTGCAGACTACATCCTTAATTGGTGGAGGAATAACTTTCCACAACTATATTTAAAAATCCACAAAAGATTTTGAAATTCTTATGTTAAAATTTAGAAATTTTGAATATCTAAAAAGTGAAAGTAAAGGCAAAACTAAAAAAATTTGGTAACACCTGGGAATGATTAGTACCTCAAGATTCTGGACCAGGCCAACTAATAACAATATCGGCCAAGGAAATAGATAGAAGAATCCTAACAGAACATCAGAATGGCCCATAAACATCTGAACATATGCTTAAGTTTATTATCAATCAGGAAAAAATTAAAATAACTGTGTATTATTTTATATGTACCACATAGAAAATAAAAAATTTAATTTGACTGGCAAGTATCAAAAACAATTAAAAATGACTGTGGAAACGCATGTTGAAGAGATGGCAAATGAGCTTAGCCAATTTGGAAAACAATTAAATGTTACTTAGAAAACTTGAGACAGCATGCAGCCTGCACCAGTTACTTTCCTATTTTTACAGGCACATACTCAAAATAGCCTTCTCTATACCTGCAAAAACGTGTAAGATTATCCCCAGTAATAACACAGCAGCAGCAGAAAAAGCAAATGTGCACTGAGAGTGATACATAAACAAGGACATATTCATACACAACAGAGAAAAGAAATGATTTTCAGCCACATTCAACAGTATGAATGAATCTCCAAAAAGAGAGTGCTGGCTAGAGCAAGTAAATCATAAAAGATAGTGAAATTTTATCTGTATAAGTTTACACAAAATTTTTTTAATATGCAATTAAATAATGTACTGTTTAATGATTCCAGAATGTGGTAAAACTGCAAAGAAAAGTAGGAAAAATAGTAAGCAGCAACTTCTAGATAGAGGTCAATTCCAAGAAAGGAAAGAACTGTACTGAATAAGATAGGGATTTACAGGGCATTTTAAAGGTAGCATTATTTGCACTGCTTTTCTGAGTTACCTATTTTTTATGATGCTTTGTATATTCTAGCACCTTGAATCCAGGGCTTTGTATATTCTAGTACCTTGAATGAGTTACGTCTTTTAAAGAACTACCAATCTTAATTATAAAAGTCACAGTAAAAAAATTCCAGATCCCTATTCCTGAAATTTATTCATTTGTTTTCATCTATATGATAATGGTCTCAATGCCCTGTTGAAATTCAAGAATCTATACTTAGTTTTTGGTAGAATTGTCCTCCGGACAAGATCTTTTTTCATGTAAAAATGAATTGTTTATTTTTATATGTAAAAGAAGAAAAGGTCATGATTTCAGGAGCAACATTTTATCAATTTGTTTAATTACTTATATAATTTCTAAATACTTAAAATTTAGGTATGTCTTTTATTAAAATGAAATGCCTACAATTACATGACTGATATTTAACTGAAATGTTTCTCCTACTGCTATTCTTCCTGAAATGCATTTATCCTCTCCCTCACATATCTTTCCCCCTGCAGTGTTACTTTTCCCACACTAAATGCAAATTAACCAGTATTTTCCATTAAATCCTAAATAGAATAACTTGAAGAGTTTTTAACTTTCATATTTCAGATTATGCTAACTCATACCAATTCATTACATTTATATTTTTCAATTATAATTAAACAGTTTTCCAAGTTCAAGTAAAAATACTTACTATAAGAACCTGGCTTCATTATTCTTCTTTTTAAGTTTTAAATGATTTACAAGTATTAGTATCTTCTAGTTTAGTTTATTGAGATAAAAAATGAATGTGAGTGATATCATCACTTGATAATGCTTAATATGTTATAATTTAAAATATTGCTTCATAAATGAAATATCTTTACTTTGACACTTAAATATCTAAATAAAATATATCTAGTATCAAGTATCATATTTATACAGAATTTTCTATTCTATGATGAGGAAATATATGTTAATCACACATTTACATCACTTTTGAAACTCCAAAAGGTATGGGATAGATATTTATACAAATGATATATACAGTGTGAAAATGAAATGAAATTTAGTTCCTGTGCTTAGCATTAGGTTAATTCCTGATATATATAAAAACTTGTTAAGGAATACGACTACAATTCTCAGGGCATAAAATGCTTTTATAATCATTTTGAATCATTAAACTTCCCATAATCGATTAGAATGAAATAAATGAAGTAAGCTCCCGCAGTGTTTTATGTGTGAGAACACTGAAATCTCTTCGGTGTAAGCTTTAATATGCATTTTCAACAAACCATAGCATAACACAGAATTGGCATGTTTTAATAACAAACTTCTGGTTCACAGGGAAATTGGCATGCATACTTTGCTCTATCTTTCCCTGAGTCACACTAATTTCAAAATACCCTCGCTGGGTAATCCTGTAAAGCTGAGACTTGTAAATCCAGAGAGTTAGCAATTGTTGAGACAAAAATAACTTTAAAATCATTTGGAAGTGAATAACTTAAACCATGACTTGGATTTAAGAGCTGCCTAGCTGGAGGCAGAGCTTGCACAAATGTTGAACAGCACAGTTTTGAAAGCTCATAGAAAATTTAGAGAACTCAAGAATGATTAAGGGATCGAAAAATAGTATCTGTAAGAGGAGGGTAATGGAACATTGTTATAATGTAAGAAACAGGAGAAAAAGAAGGTCTAGTAATTTCCTTCATGTTGTTTCCAATTTTCTAGAGGCTAAGGAATGCACTGATATTTGAGTAGGAGCAACCATCTGTGATCTACAGAAAATATATCATCATGTTAACTAGAAGGTCAGAGAAGGTAGATTTGGTGTAAACATTTTCAGAAAGTTACCTCTGTATGTGCTAGATTTCAAAGATCTCCCTGTGCTTTCCTTTTAAAAGTCCACACCACATCCACGTTCAGGAGGAATACGTATCTAAAGAGTATTAAAACTGTTTGCTTGATCTCTTTTAATTCACCACATGGGCCCATCAAGAGCGATACTCTTAACATATAAAACATATAATGTCATTTTCTTGTCTGATTTTTTTTCCTTCTGAGTGTGATGATCCATCTTTTTCTTACATTAAAATTATTGAGGAACTATTTTCTACAGTGGTTGCATCATTAAATATTCCCACCAACAACGCCTAAAGTTTGCAATTTCTCCACATCCTCTCCAACATTTATTTTTATTTTTAAAAATTATTATAGCCATCTGAGTTGCTATGAAGTAGTATATCATTTCAGGTTTTACGTTAATTTCCCTAATGACCAATGATATTGAGCATTTTTCATGTACTTTTTTTCATTTCTATAACTTCTTTGAAAAATATTCATAGAATTTTGCCCATGTATTGGGCTTTGTTAGTGATCCATAAAAATTCTTTAGTCTGGATACTGGACTTCGACCAGATATAAAATTTAAAACTATTTTTACACTGATCCTTGGGTTCTTACCTCTCTTGATAGTGTCATTTGATGCACATAAGATTTTAATTTTGATGAATTTTAGATTATCCATTTTATGCTGTTGCTTGTAATTTTAGTGACTTATCTAAGATACAATTGAAAAACCCAGCCAGGAAAATTTCCATTTCTAAGAATTTCACAGTTTTAGCTCTATTCTTTAGGTGTGTCATCCATTTAGAGATTTTTCTTCTGTAATATGAGATGAGTACAACACATTATTTTTCACATGAAAATCCAGTAGTCCTAGCATCATTTATTTAAAAGACTGTCATTATGGAGTGGTCTTCTCACAATTGCCTAATATCAATTTGCCCTCAACACTTAGTTTATTTCTGTACTCTCAAATCTATTTCAGTGGTTTAAATGCCTGTCGGATGCTAGTGCCACAATGTTTCCATACTACACTGTGTAGCTAGTTTTGCAATTAGGAAGTAAACTGTAATTGTTCCATTTTTCTTTTTTTAATATGTTTTGGCTATGAAGGGTACCTTGCCAACTTATATTCATTTTAAAATCAGCTATCCCCTTCTACATAAAATGGCTTGTCTTAAAGATTTCATTGATTCTATAAATTCTTGGAGAGAACGTTGCCATTTTTAACAACATGAAGTTTTTCTTAACATGGACTTTTACATCTATGATTTTTAAAATTTATTTTACTGATAATATTGTAGATCTCACTGCATGAGCTTTATATCTCCTTTGTTAAATGTAGTGTTCCTGAATATTTTATTCTCTTTGATGCTATTATAAATAGAACTGTCTTCTACCCTTCCTTTTCGGGTTCTTTAGTGATGGCATATAGAAATTTACTGATACTTGTTTATATGCTGAATTTTTCTGAATTTGCTTTTTCTAATAGTTATAGTTTCTCTAGTGATTTTCATATCTAAGATTACTTAACCAGACAATAGTGACATTTTTACTCTTATGTTCCAATTTGAATATCTTTTCTTTATTTTTCCTGCCTAAATGCTTGAGGTAAAATAGTTTGATATTGAATAGAAATGCAAAAATGAGAATCATGTCTTATTTCTGATTTTAAAGGGAAAATTTGCAGTTTTCCCCTCTTGAAAATAATTTTAAAGATGGGCTTTTCATAAATGGCCTTCATTTTGTTGAATAATTTCTTTCTAATTTTAGTATATCACCAGATATAAATTGTGAGTTTTTGAAATGCTTTTATTCATCTTTATTCATTCATTCTTTCTTTGTTTGTTTCTTTTTTCTTTTCTTTCACTCTCTTCTTTTTTGTTGGCTTGCTTGACTGCTTTTTAAACTTTTATTCTTTAGTTTTAGGTGTTCTGTCGATTTCTGTATGCTGAACTATTCTTGAATTCCTGGCATAGATCTCATTTTGCCATAGTTTATTTCCTACTTATTCACAGTACCTAATGCTATTAATATGCTCTTAGATTCATTTTGCCAATAAACTGACCTGGGCTTGTTTTGTCTTGTTTTTTTTGTTTGGTTGGTTGGTTTTTGCTGTGTAATTATAGATATTGGTCAGTTTTCTAGTGATGTTTTTATGTGGCTTTTTATTAGGTAGACCTCATAGAATAAATTAGAAAATATTCTCTCTTCCAATTTTTGGGAAAGTTTGAGAAGATTGGAGTAAATTCTTTAAAAGTTTGTTAGAAGAAAATACTGAAGCGATCAGTTGTACTTTTCTTTGTTGAGACATTTCACCTGTTTTTAATTAGCAATTTTTCAAACATTAATAAGTTAAACAACTTTCATGTATTTACATGTATTTTTAAACGAGATATTTGTTGAAATCTATTTCTCAATTTCCAAGTTTTTAATACCTACCTGCCATTTCATTTTTGGGTTGTAGGAATTGTTAATATACATTGAAATCAGTCAAGTATATTTTTATGAATATTATTTTCCAAAGCACTGCTTTCCTATTTAATTTTATTTCTTCTGAAAATATTTTTAATATTTGTGAAGACTAATTTGCCAATTCTTTTCTTTTATAGTTATTATTTAGTTCATTATTAAAAGCTATAACTCTAATGTTTGGATTTTACTCTTCATCAGATGTGTGAATTACAAATGATTTCTTTCAGTGTATAATCTAACTTTTCATGCTTCATCACGCTTTTTGATGATCTGATGTTTTCCTAAATTAATATCAATTGTGTTAGTTTTTCCATTAATGATAAGATTTCTCATTTAAGAAATCTTTGCCTATCTGAAGCTGGTGAAGATGTTCTCCTGCACTGTATCCCAGAAACTATACCATTCTTCTTTCACATAGAGGGCAATTTGTCATTTCCAATTATTTAATTAGATACATATATACAGTTAGTTTAGTATCACTTGCTGAAAACAAAATCTTGCTTCCACTGAATTGTAGACATGACTCTTATAAACCAAGAGAGAGTATAACTTGACTCTTCATCCAGTGTCACTGGACTACTTGCCTATTTTTATACCAGTAAAACATAGTTAAGCTTGATGAAGTTCCATGAAAAGTTTTCATGTTTAGTAGTATAAGACTTTCAATTCTATTACATTTCTTTAAGAATTTCATGGTAACTGTGAGAAATGTATAGCTCCACACAAATGTTTAATCAGGCTGTCAAATTATAATAAAACTGTTCTTGAATGAAGACATATTATTTTAACACTAGTATTAAATGTTACCTAAAGAGCTTCATTTGAATCTAATGAAGAGAGCATCATAGAAGTGACAGAAAAATTTAAGAAAAATTTAAACCCAACTTTGATTTATTTCATTAGTGGATTGTGATGAACAGCACTTACCCTCTCTGCCTATCAGTTTCAAGGGTAAACCTGTTGTGAATGAATATATTATTTTCAGTTTCTGTGTTTCTTACAATAAATTAACAGCATTTTAAAACAAAAGAAATACTAAGGTAGTCTAAGGAGGAAACCTGAGCCACAAAAATAAAGAAAAATTTCAGGCAACACAGAGTCACAGGTAAAGACTGGGTATGATAGATAAGTACTTCAAAATAATTATGATTGAAAGTTAATGAGAAGAATTAAAAGGGGACACATATGAAAAGATAGGGGAAGTGTCTTAAATGATAACTAAAACCTAGAACAGTGAATCAAATAAAATTTCTGGACTTGAAAACTACAAATAAATTAAGTATTACACCCTGACCACAGATTATATAAAGCAGGAGACAGAATGTATAAATAAGATTTACAAATAAATAAACAAACAAATATTAAAACAAAGCACACAAAGAAAAATAGAAGAAAATTCCAAATGAATATAGTACACAGATGAATAATAAAAGTGTTATGGACAATGTAACTCTGTGGTAGAGCATTTGCTTAGCATGTATCAGGCCCAGGGTTCAATGCTTAACACCAAAAAAAGAAATCAAGCAACCAAACAAATATCCTCACAAAGAAAAAAAAAGTCAAACATAAATATAATTAGAAATTTCAAAACAGAGAAGTAAAAGAACAACAACAATATATGAGGAGAAGTTGACCTATAATCATATGATCATATGTCATTATGTTAATTAAAACATGGTCAAAAGATTTTTGTGAAATAACATGTTATAAAAATGGAAATATGAATGGTCAATAAACACATGACATTATTCTCAAATTTATTAGCAATTAGCATGCAAATTAAAAACTCAAAAATAGATCATTGACATCTACCAATAAATAAAAACTATTAATCTTTTAAAATTCTTTTCTTGTTCCAAAAATATTCACACTTAACTTCTAATTTGGAATTATTCTGTCTTTGAAACAGTCCCTCAATTATAAAGACTTTAAAAATGGTTATTGCAGAAGATTGAATTTGGACCCTTCTCTCTCACAGTGTACTAAATTAAAATAAAAAAGAATCCAGGATTAAACATTAAACCTACTGGAAGATAAAGTAAATAAAACACTTGAAGATATAGGTGTAGGAAATGACTATCTAAACAATCTCAGTTGCACAAGAAATAACAGCAACAATCAACCAGTGGAGTTATATCAGACTAAAAAGTTTCTCACAGCAAATGAATCAATTAGTAAAGAGACAACATATAGAATGAAAAAAACTTTTACCAGCTATTCCTCAGAGGACTAGTATCTAGAATATATAAAGAACTCAAAAAAATTAAAGTACCTAAAATTAAAGATCCAGTCAAGAAGTGAGCAAGAGAAATGAACAGACCCTTCACAGAAAAAGAAATACAAATGGTCACTAAGTATATGAAAAAAATGCTCAATATCTCTGGCAACTAAAAAAATGCCAATTAAAGCAATGTTAAGATTCAACCTTATTCTGGAAGGAATGACAAGTATTAAGAAATCAAACAATAAGAAATGATGGCTTGGCAGAGGAATGCCCTTCATTGTTTGTGAGAATGTAAACTAGTACAATCATTATGGAAACCAGTATGGCAATTTCTCAAAGAACTGAAATTAAAAATTACATAGGATCCAGTTATTCCCCTTCTAGAGACCTTCCCCAGAGAGCTCAAGACATCACACTACGGTGATACATACATACCAATGTTCATAGCAGCACAATTTGTAATAGCTAAATGCTGGAAGCAGCCTGTATACTCACCAACAGATGACTGGCTAAAGAAAATGTGAAATCTATATGTAATGTAACAGTACTTGGCTGCAAAAATGACAAATTTAAGACCTTTGTAGGAAGACGGATGCATCTGGAAGACTTAAAGTTGACTGAAATAAACCAGACACACAATCTTAAATAATGTATGATATCTCTTATTTGAGTAAGGCTAAGCACAGACAAAATAATCAAGGATACTTAGAAGGGAAAAAAAGATAGATTTTTTGCAATAAGAAGTGGTCCAACAAGCGCAAGGTCGTGAGTTTGGTTCCCGGTACCAGAGAAAAACCAAAAAAAAAAAAAAAAAAATAGAAGTGGTCCAAGGTAATAAGGCTGAGGAGTGAGGAGGAAGAAAAGTGGAAATAATTAGAGTAAAGATGTGCCATGTACAGGAACCTAATAACCTCAATAAACATAAATGTTACATGCCATAACACGAGCTAAGATTAATAATATCAACAAGAATGAAAATCAGGATCAGGAATTGGAGATTAATAAAAAGAAACAAGCTGTAGTATATATATGTACCTACTCCCCAGGACAATTGTAAACTGCATGCACTGCAAATATGTACTAGTAAAATAAAAAATTATAAAAACTTCTTATCTGTAAAATTTGGTTCCAGCTCTAACCCTGGGGTATACCCAAGAAAGGCTTGTTCAGATGTGCTGTGTACAGCAGCACTGTGTATAATAAAAGAGTTAAAATGAATGCCAATAATCTAAAGACAGGAGAATTGGGAAAAATGAGGAGATGTTCGGTATTGATAAACAATGGAATACTACTCTACCATACAGAAAGATCAACTTGGAGCATTCATAGGTAAATGAGTACAACTTGAGAGCACAATATTAAGAAAAATAACCCAGAGACACAAGCTATAATACCCTATGGTTTCTCATATGAGAAACTCAAAGCATATATATGTATATATATGCAAATGAGGAGCAGAAAATATGTATGCAAATGAGGAGCCAAAAGGAAGACAGATAAGTAGGAAGTAAGGAGAGGTTCAGATGTTCCCCAAATTATCTATTTCATTGTTTCAAATATATATTCATATATATATGTATATATATATATATATTTCATGTATATTACCACTTTATCTTAATTCATGGAAAAGAAAGTTTGTGTTAATATCTGTTTCTTTTTTGTAAGTGAGAATCATCTGTCAATGTTTTATATCTGATAACTACTTTAGAGATAATAATACACAGCATATTAACTGTTCTCTTATTATTTTGTTATGAAATTTTAAGTAATGATTGTTCATACAATTGGATAAAATACATGCATGAGTGATACCAAAGTTAAGTTGTATAAATGGCTGAAATAATAATACATTTATGCAATTTACTATAACATATGAATGATAGTTAAAAACTTTGTCTACATAAATTTTATACCCTTCTTTAAACTAATAGAGTTGCAAATATATATGTATATGTATAACATAAGTATATATATTTTCACGTTATTTTATTTATAAAAACTTCAGTAAGAGGCACAGCTAAAAATAATATATGTACCCATGCATAATAAAACTGAACAGCAAAACAATAGTAACAAAAATTTAGGACAATGGTTAACTTGTTATATACAGGAAAGAATATCATATGAAAAAACTAGGTGATAACAAAGGTGATTTTGTCATCATCTATTTTGGTTTCTAAAGCTAGAAGGTGAAATATACTGATTGTTTTATTATTAACCTTTAAACTATTCAACTTCACAATGGAAATTTCTAAAGTTCTCCGTCCATAACTAAATCTCAATAATCTCATTTAATGAGAACAGCAATTGGCAAAATAACCCTGTTTTAAATTCATGAATTTTCTTTGGTGATGATAAGTTCATTATATTAGTAAATATTATTAAAATTTTCTAACATAAATATTTTAATTTGCTAAATATTTCTAGAGTCAAGTAGACCGGGACTCATGGTCATTGAAGTAATCATAGTTCTGTTTAGTAGATCTTAAATTTTTAACATTATCAACTCTTAATAATTAGATGTAAAAGTTGAAACATTTAAGAGATGTGTAATCTTCCAAAAGTTATTTCACATTTCTGTCTCAATTTTTGCAAAAAAAACCTCATTTCTTACTTCTACTATTGATTTTCTTATACATAATTCTATTCTTCCAGCTACGCTGACAATAGACACAAGGGTGGTCCAGGAGATACGCTTGTCCTTGCGTCTGCAATAGGCTGCAGCCAGCACTCAGAGCACGCACACAGACCGAGGCCAACTACTCCACATTCTGTGACTTCCAGCCTGCATCTTGCATGTCCTAAAGTCTAAACTATTTAAGTGGATGCATAACCAAATCCACAAGAGGATTTTTTTGCTGCAGTTAGAAATAGAAAACTTAGTGTCCTGATATTTCTTGATTCAGAATCCAGTAAATGAACTTTTGCATTTAAGAACCTATTAATTTATGCTGCCTAAATTTGTATTAGGTAAACTAGGGCCAGGTAAACAAGCCACAGCTAAGTAAAAAGAAATGCATGTGAGCTGTTTTGCAAAATGTCTTTTAAAAGTGTCCCAGAAAGAATCAGGCCTATGTATGTCTTACCTGGCTATTATCAGAATATGCACCCTGATAGAATGAAATCTTAAAGTAGAGGCTATCATTGTCTGCTGTCCTTCTCTTCCAAAAGACTTTAGTTTTTTGAAAACACAGAATCTTCTTTTACCGCATGCCTGGCCCTCTACAGTTTTGAATAAGTCCATTACCCTCTCTGGGCACACTTATCACCTAACTTGAATGAAGTAGTTGAACTATGGTTCTCTAAATGTTCAATTAACTAGAAATCTTTCCTCTGATTTCAAAGGGAATTAAGATAGACTTCAATGTTGCTCTTGCTTTATTAGCAAACTAGTTTTCACCACCATATATTTCTTGTATGATGGATTATTTGGAAAACATATCACTTGTTTCCTTTGTAAAACCTTTGGTTAACATTAGCTCAGGCTACTTTTATTTTGCCCTTGAGATAGATTCACCTAAATGCTATTTTCCTTGCTAACCTCAACAGACTGACACAGTATATTACATTTTGAGTCACTGTCCTCCTTTTCATTTCCAGTATTTCCTTGGCCATATCTTTAAGAAAAGGCTTTTGTAAAGTCACATTGAATACAGCTAGCTCTTTATTTTCTTTTCTTTGGAAATTGTAAAGTATTGTAGTTCAATTATGGGGCTCTAACTCTTTGCTGCAGCAGCTTGACTTGACGCCCATCTGTATTTATTTATTTTCCTTTTTCTTTTCTAAAGTCTACATTTGCTTTATTTAACACCATGGATGTTCAGTTTAAAAATCCACGTGGTTAATTCTTTTTATCTAATCTTGATACAGACAGCCCTAAAGTTTTTCCTTACCAATTGGCTATACAAAACTAAAGTTTTTCCTTACCAATTGGCTATACAAAACTATAAAGTTTTTCCTTACCAATTGGTCTAGCATTAATGCCAGGCCAAATGTTCTTGAGAAAGATAAGTAGAAAAGAAATCAAAATTGATGAGTGCCACTGTCTTTCAGGACACTTTCTAGAAAAAAAAAAATGTCTTCAATTTTTGACTACTAGCATTGCATGTTTATTTTTTTAATTTTTTATTTTAAATATAGAAGAATGAAAACATATTAACAGACAGAAAGACACTTACAAAGTTTGTTGTTTTTTTGTTTTTTGGTTACCAGGAATTGAACTCAGGACTTTCACTTGCCAGGCAGGTATTTATGCCACTGAGCTATATCCCTGGCCCCACAAAGACATTTACAAAATAACACAAAAACAATACAAGCAATACAGAATTTCAGACAAGGTGATAGGATATTAGCAATGGTTGCTGTATTACGTATTGATATCTTCAAACTGGTTACTCAGATAAACAAATATAGGCATGTAAGATTGATCAAACAATTAAACATTAACTGTTCCTTTCAATACAGCAATAGAAATCAGTAGTACAACTATCTTATGTATACTTATTATATATTTTTTCCTTCCTTCTTTCTTTTCTCTTTTCCCTCATCCCAGTTGTTCTTTCCTTTTCAGCAGTTTCTTTCCCTTTCACAATATCTATTGTATCTTTTAGATTTTATTCACTCTTTCAGGTTCTTACACTAGTAAGACAATATGCTGTTTATACATGCAGGTCTGATTAATTTCACTTATGATTATGGTCTCTAGTTGTGTCCATTTACTTGTAAAAGCCTCGAGTTTATCCTTCTTTATAGATTGGTAATATTCCATTATATAAAAATACCACAACTTTTTTTATTCATTCCTCAGTTGCATGGTTATTTTAAAAATATTGTTTAAAATTTAAAATTTAAAAGGGATGGACTAAATCCCTTTTAACTTTATTTTTTAAAAGATAATAAAAAACAATAAAGCAATACAGAATTTCAAAGCAAGATGATAGGAAATTAACAATGGTTAATATATTGCATATTATTATCTTCACAGTAGTTTCTCAGATTACCAGATATAGGCATGTAAGATTGACCAAACAATATAAACACTATTTCTTTCAATGAAGTAATAGAAATTAGTAGTACAATTATCTTAGCTATCATATATACATATATATATTTATATTTATATTCCTTCCTTCTTTACTTTTTTCCCCCATTCCAGTTGTTCTTTCCTTTTAAACAGTTTCTTTTCCTTTCACAATATCTATTATATTTTTGTATCTTATTTACTCTTTCAGTTTCTCACAGTAGGGAGACAATACAATATTCACACATGCAAGTATGATTTATTTCACTTATGAGTATGATAGTCTATATATCTTGCTATTGGCTTAAATGTACTAAATGATAGAAGGAAATTCAGTATTTTAGAAATGTGAAAAAAAGAGAAGGAAAAGTAGACTTAGCAACAGCAAAGATAATGATAAAATAATCCAAATGATGTGTAGTCCTTAAGCCTCTGACATGAGCTAGGTACTATATTTTATGTGCATTGATTTTTAATTCTCAAGAAAAATCCCATAAAGATATATGCTGTATTTTTATGTACCTATTTTAATCAAGAAAACTTACATTTGGCAAAGTACTGTGTACTTTTCAAGGTCACACAGGCAATGCGGAAGGTGGGATTCTATTCAAACTCTCATACCATTCCCCAAAGAGTTAAAGACATCATATTCTAGTGATACATGCATTGCCATGTTTATAGCAGCACAATTCACAGTAGCTAAATCTTGAAAGCAGCCTATATGTCCATCAAGAGAGGGATGGATAAAGGAAATGTGGTATTTATACATGATGGAATACTTCTCTACAACAAAGAAGGATAAACTTGAGGTATTTGTAGGAAAATGAATGCACCTTGAAATCATAATGTTAAGTGAAATAAATCAGATACATAAGCCTAAATATCATGTGGTTTCTCGCCTATGAGAAATCCAAAATACAAAGAGATAAATAAAAGAGGGAAAAATATAAATAAGGAGGTAGGTCTCTTTCAAATGGAAATAGGTTAAAAAATAAAAGGAAGGCTAGGGAAGTAGGAAAAAGGGGTGAAAAAGAATTGAGATGTCTTACATACAAGTACCAGCTTTCTACAAGAAATGTAATCATTATATACTTAAAAATGCACTAATACAAAATTAAAAGTAGGAAAACATAATCATTTAGTTAATCTATCCTAGAAAGGAAAAAAAAAGTAAAATAAAGGCAGTATCTACAAAAACAGTGTAAGAAAATGCCTAACTATGAAATGACAATAATTAGATGTGAATCTATACAAAGAATTAACAAAATCAGAAAAAAATTAAAATCTTGATTATTTTTACAACTCTGAGGAATGATATTTATAAAGAGCTTTAACCAGATAACTAGTGTGGATAGCAATGATATAAAGCTTAATAATGTGTCAGAGTCTTGATTAAATGTAATTTTTACTATTTCTTTTCTTTTCTTTTCTTTTTGAGACAGGGTCTTGCTATGTAATGCAGGCTGGCCTTGAACTTAGTTATGTAGCACAGGCTGGCCTCGAACTCATGGTGATCCTCCTGCCTCACTCTCAAATGCTGGGATTACCAGCATGCGCCACCACACCCAGGTTTCATAACCCTTTAATCAAATAGGATAGATTAGTCTTTCCACCAACACGCGGAATTTTCTTGAAAGGGCTTTCGTGAAAGCATCCTTACTATAGTCCACAGAAAACCTTGGCTAAGTTTGCACTTAATGAATTTCTGGTTTCTAAAGTCCCTAATTCCCACTCTTGCCATAGACACACTTTTCTCCTCAGTGCCCCAATCCAATTTAGTTTCTATTCTGATCCTGCAGCCTAAAATAGATGGCAGAGGAAGCATTAAAGTGGTAAATAGAGGAATTCAGTGAAAAAGGAATAAAGAAAATGGTAACAAGGAGATCCTCTCAGAACAAGATTGCAAAGAAAAAAAATAATAAGATTGAGCAGAGAGAATGCAGCAGTTGTTTTTAAAAGTAGGAAATAGTTTTGAAAAAACAGATTAAAACATACTATGCAACCAGGGGATAATTTAAGGCTCTGTAGCAAAAGACACAGGGACCCGTAGATACAAGTACCAGAAAAAATGGGCTAGTGGAGTAAAATGAGAGGACAGTTGCCTTGATATTTCTCTTAGTGAAAAGGCAAAGAGATGATACAAACTCTGCAAAAGAAAAGCATGTGGTGTCAAGCCGGAAGCACCAGACAAAGTCTAGTGAATTCCCCAAAATTGAGGAGAACATGAGAGTAAGTGGGAAAAAAATTCTTTTTCAGTTCTGCAAAAACCGATGTCAATAGCCAGTGTATAGAGTCTTCTTGATATTTATAAACAAAGATGTTAGTAATCGTAAAACTAAGCATGCTACCCAAGTAAAGACCATTGCTTATTTTAGCCCAGCAGTTGCTCTCAAGGAACACTGAGATCCCAACATCTGACCCCATTCATATTGTCTGGAATTTTGGTCACTGCAAGAGATTCTCAGGTACGACGTGAGGTGGACAGAAAAATAAAGTGTCTAAAAATGTTGATGCTAGAAATAATCTAAAATAGCGATTCCAAAGTCTCTGTTCAAAGTATTCTTTTCATCCATATGTTCTAAATTATTGTATTTGTTTATACACGCAACTATTGGTGTACATGGAAGACATGCAGTTCTTAATAATTGGAATCTAGAAAGCAACGCAGGTATATGCTTAGAATAAAGACCACTATTAGGTGGATGTTGTAACAACCATGTCAAGCAAAGAAGTTTATTGTGTAAGAAATTAAGGAGATACTCTATTCTGTTTTTTTTCAACTCTTCATCCTCTTTCCTCTCCCCTTCTTCACCAAATGTTTGAAATCAGTTTCATAATAGCTTCTTGTCTCTTTCCAAAGTGAAACTATTTGAAAACGTGGTTTGGGGAATTTTTAGAAAATAAAATATGTATATTTACATAAAGTGACAACTTGGGGACCATCCTTTTAATAATTCCACCTCTAATGTTAAGTTACCTGTAATGCCATTTGAGCCAAAACCACAAGTCTTTGTCTCTCAGGAGGATAAGTGTATATCAAGGTAGTCTTTTCCCCTGTGTTAAAAATGAGCATCTTAATCTTAAACATTACATAAATATGAGAAATTTAATTAAAAACTTGAAGAAATGTGTTACTGTTAATTGAATTCTTGCTGCATTTACCTTTGCACACCAGTGTTAATAAAACTCCAGTTCATAGTGGATGACTTCGGGGAGTTGTGATAGCTATTTATTTCCTTACCTGAGATGCCAGGATAACCTTCTCAGCAAAAATAAAGAGCCTAATTAAGAAACTTCTAATGTGTAGCTACTGATCAAGTTTAGGCAAATTGCTAGCTTGTCTAAGTAAAACAAATAAGGGTTCAAAGGCCCCTAAACAAGGTCAAGTGAGAGAAGTGAGTGAGAAAGGGAGTACTTGGCTGCATTTTCATATTTTTTCACCTGTGGAGCGGATAATGCACTCGCTCCTCCCGGAGCCCGGTGCGCTCCGGCCGCCTGGCCGCCTGGCCCTCCCTCCCCCACCTGCCAAACCGCCCTCTCACTATCTGGGTATTAACAAGCTATAAATTGCCCAAGCGCTTAGAGACAATCAGGTCACCTCCGCTCTCACAAGGGAAAAGCTTCTTACTTCCCAGCAGAACGGCTGAGCAGGGAAGAGAGGAAGGAGGGGGGGAACCTAGGCTTTATTCATCACCGCGCTGGCAAGGGGTGGAGAGAGATGGGGGAGGGGGCGAGCACACACGCGCGCACACACACGCACACACGCGAGCACCAAGAACAAGCGCCCCCAGCGCTGCCGCACTTGACCCAGGTCTGCAAACTTATTGGTCGCCGCAGTGGAAACTCCCAGCGACTCTCCCCGCCCGGCAGCTGCTGCTGGGTGGAGTCGCGCTCTTCCGCCCCACCTAAGGCGCGCAGCATCCCCTGCAGCTCTGGTCCCCGCACCCTTCCCGCGAAGTCCCCAGGCACCCAGCAGGGCTCCGAGGAGCCTAAACCCGCTTCCAACCCCTCACCCCGGCGGAACAATATCCCCAGCCTCCCACAGCCCCGGGGGCCACCTGCGCGTGGCTCTGTTTGAGCACACTTGTTCAGAACCGTTTCCGAGCCTCACCCTGAACTGCTTTCCCAACTCTGCCGGGTCAAGTGGCCAATGACAAACTTCTGCCTCTCCCTTGCCCGCTCCCACCCTTTCCAAAATCCACAGCCCGGAAACCCACACACATCGAAACTCCTAGGGCGCTGTGGCAGTCTGGGCATGCTCAGTATCAGGGCAGGTTTTGATTGAAAGTACAAAAAAAAAAAAAAAAAAAGCTTTGTGTTGTGCCGTCTCCTTATCCTGTGCATAGATGGCTTGCTGAACAGGTCGTGGGCATCCCTGAGCCCACCCAGAGGGTTCTTGAGAAGCCCTTGAGAGTGTCTCCTTGGGATGCGTTCCCCTCTTAGTTGATCCCCTCCCCCAGCCCTCCTCAACCCCCCTTCTCGGGTCCCTCTCCGCTGTGGGCCTGGAGAGACCCTCGCAGAACTGGGATGGGCGCTGTTGGCTGAGCGGATCCACCTATTATGAGTGCTCTCGGATTGGCTCCCCGGCGCAGCGTACCCGGGTGGAACCAATCAGGCAGCCGAGGCTGGGAGGTGATGGGCGGCCGCCTCCTTACTGGAGGGATTCCGGGAGAAGCTGCAGTGTGGGGATGCTCTAGACCGAGTCCTGCCCCCAGTGTCTTTCCACCTCCTCCTGCAGCCACGGCAGCAGCGAGCAGCACCAGCAACTTAAGGCTGCACCCGGGGCAAGCCCCCAGGGTGGTGCTTAGCTAAGAGGGGGGCCCCAGTGCCCCGAAGGGGTGTGTGTAGGGTTGGGGCGCCAGCTGTAACCAGCTGGTGGTCCTGGAAAACCTCCCACACACCCACACCCACACACCCCTTTTTGTGTTGCAGGCTGCCCCTCTCAAGCGGAGGCAGCGAGAGTAGCGAGAGCTTCGCGCAGGTCCCCGCGGAGAGAGAGAGAGAGAGAGAGCTCAGAGAACCGAAAGCCGGCACCACCTCCTGGTCCTCCGTCCAGGTAAGGCAGGGGACTATGGCAGGGCCACCTCGGCGGTGCCTGAGCGCTGGAATCTGTTACAAAGATTTTCTTCTCGCTGCACTTGGATTTTGGTGGTGGGAGACCTAGGGAGGGATCCCGGGTGGCCTATTGTGAGAAACAGGAGGACCACATGTGCATCGCTTGGAGAAGCACTTTGCACAGCGCTGGTGATTCAGGCTGGAGTTGATACTGGGCATCCCCCATCTTCTCCTTCCGCATTCTTTCTCTTGTTATCTCTCCTCAGTCCTCCACCCCAGTTAATCTCTCTCTCTCTCTCTCTCTCTCTCTCTCTCTCTCTCTCTCTCTCTCTGTTAATCTCTCTGTCTCTGTTTCTCTCTCACTGTTTCTCTGTTTCTCCCTCTCCCTCTCTCTCTCTCTCTCTCTCTCTCTCCCTCTCTCCCTGTGTCTCTCTGCCTCTCTCCTTTCTCTCTCTTCCTCCTCCTCTAAGCTCGAACAGGGTTTCTTCCCTAGAGAGGATTGCTTTTCTTAGAGGGAAGAGGATAATGAAGATACCTTTGGCGAGGTGGGGGCGGGGGGTGCGCAAAATAAACTACAAGCCCTGTGAAAATTTGAGTACAGAAAACAAACTGAATAAAGAATTACACTGAAGAAGGGAGTAGACCAGCCAGCCAGCTCCGGCTGTCAGAGAGAGAAGCATCAAGTTTAACTTGATCTCCTCCTTGAAAGAGGCTCTGTCTCTCACTTGATCGGTTCAAATGGAACAAAAATAAACCGGCAGTACATCCCACTTTCAACTGCTAAATTGCTGTTGCTTTTAAGTGCCAACCATCTGACTTTTCCTGTTTCCATCCGTCCTGTCGGGCTGATATTGTGGTATTCCACACCAGTGTTAATATCTGAACTCTGAGAGTACTTGAGTTAAAAAACAAAAAGCAGAACAAAAACAGATTACGGCTTTGTTGAGGTTGTTTGACAGGGGTTTTATACGGGGGAAAGCAAAAATATGTGAAGTTTGAAAAGATTTATAAGTGACACCAGCATGATCAGGAGCCTTGGAATTCTACTTTGAGAGAGCTGATCTAGTTGGCTTTGTGTGTACGTTGCTATTTACTTCTCAGATATTAACCCTTTGGTGAAATAAAGCAATGTTATCTTTTGTACTAAAGCTGTATTTGTGTATGAATTTTCATTTTCCTTTACCTTTGTCCTATCTGCTTGAATTTTATTGCACAGATATCAAACTCATGCTTTGGCTCATTTTCCTTGAATATGAGAATACTTAAAGGATATGAGATGATGTTTATGCAATCTGAACATTCCCTTTAGAAGACACATGGAGAGGCTCAGATGGCCACAAATCTTGTACTGGGACGAAGTTTGCAAAGTAATGGTAGAAAGATACCCTCACATTTCAAAGATGTGGAAAGGGAAAGCATTTTCCTTCTCTTCTCCTCTTGTTAAGAGAGAAAAAAAAAAAAGATATCAAAACAGCACCATGGCCCTGGCTGCCTGCATAATAGGTCAAGTAAACAGAACTTATTGGACAGAGCCTTGACAACAGTTTCAACAGCCTTTAATTCCATCTTCTTTGATATTATGCATCAATGATAGCTAAGGGATTACTCTCAGATGGGTAAAGGTAAAGAAAACTGTCTAGTAAGATGTACTGGGAAAGCAGTCCAAGTGGGTCCTGCAAAAGCACAGAAAAAGAAGTAGGCAGATGTTAGCATCTAGGTAAATCCTTTCCTTTGATTTATCAGGGGAATATCAAGTCTTACTTTTTTTTCACAAGATGTCTACTTGAGAAAAGAAAAAAAGGTCTTTTTTCTTAACTCTGCCCCATCTTCCACACTAGTGGATACAGTGTAGAAAGTATTTCTTTCACCACATACATGATCTTTAACGTGTAAGTTTATACACAAACTTAGAGAGGAGCTGGTTTCATGGGTTATCCGTGTAATGTGCACTATTTTGGAAACCATTTTCCACTTGAGACAATTATCTTTCCTCTTAAACAGAATCATCTCACAACATGCACGCAGCAAGAGTACATGTTCGCATGCACACACACACACACACACACACACACACACACGGGCATGCACACACACACATGCATGATACATGCTTTCTTTCTAGGGCTTTGACATTTCAACGACTTTTTAAAAAATTTAGTGTCTCTGTTGAAAACTAACTCTAATTTTTAGAGGTGCCACCTTTTGGGCACAAGGACAAAAAGGGCAATCACTTAATTACTTCATGTGTATGTACAACTGAATTAACAAGTTTAGACATGAAAGGACATGCAAAATGAAGCCAGCAGCTTTCCATGTGAGTGAAATAAGGTTTTGTTTGCTTGTTTCTCTACTATCTTAGGAAAATGTGAAAGTTTGGCACGGTTTGTGATATTTATTTTCATCGGTCTTTGCAAATGTTAATTGTAACAATAACATATATAAAAGATGCATTTTTGTACATAGTTTTTCACATACTTCTGAAAAATTAAGCTTTTATATTTTGAAAGTCAGAACTAATTCCAGTACCCAGTGAATACATTGAGGCGAGATGCATTGCAGGAACGATACATTTTAGGACATTTTACCATGCCTTCCCACAATATTGTTTAGTATCATGATTGCATATAATGTTCATGTTTTTCTCCCTTTAAAATGATGTTCTAGTAAATCTTACTAATGTTTCAAGGTAAACCTGATAATTATATTTTATGACATTTTTTATCAGGACAACTATATAGGGGAAATCCTAAAATACTTATTTCACAAAAATACAACATGACAAAGATTTATTACTGAGTAGTTTTGAAACTCATTTCCTAATGGAGGATACTAGTTTATCAGGACAAATCATCAGATAGTTCTAATCAATAAATAGGAAAATGCAAAACATGATATTTATAAGATTTGCATATTATATCTGATGCTAACTACCAATAGAACTAGAAGATACTAATTTGCCTAAACTATATTTGTAAAATGACTTTTAATATTAACAAATAAAATGCAGAATGTACCAGAAACCTGAACGTTAACTTGAACTTATAACTAGCCTTCCATGTATTATAAACCTTGAACTTATAATACATGGAAGTAATATTAATTCATCACTTTTGAGATGAGCATATTAAATCAATTTAAAATAAATTTCCAAAATAGTCAATTAATCTTTAAAAATTCATACTTGGCACAGATAATTATATGAACCTGAAATACTTATAGCTGTTGTGATTTGTAGTTTATGCAAAAGCCAGCAAGAGTTATCATTAGTCTCAGACAAGAAAATAATATTTATTTTCATAGTGATAATAGTTATATGACTTTGAGGGTAGAAAAAAACAAAGATAAAACAATTTGATTAGTTAACATAGAATTTTGGTACAATATTTTAAAAAACAGACTAAAATTGGACTTTCTGCCATGATATAATGTAATTATGAATGTTGCAAGCATTTTGCTAAATGATAATGGTTTTTAATTAAATATTTGATCTACTTGTGATTTTTTAGAAAGTTTTAAGTGATTTATTTGTTTTTAATGTATCTGAACTAAAAGTTTAATGTATAAAAGATACTTTCTGGCTGGATTTATTTTCATAAAAATTGGTCAAAGCTATTTAAATAGGGATGAAATATATATGGCAGTCTAAAAATTAATCTCAATTTGGATTTAAGGGTAGATGTACATATATAAGTATACTCTTGTATTTGTTTTTATATTCTAAAATTATATGATATTTTTAAATAGGATAAGATACTAACAGGATACACTCTGCTGAAACTAGGGGGGTATTCCTGAGAAAAGGACCAATTAAGGAATGATAGTAATGCTTGGTGATGCTTTCAATGGCTCTTTGGTTAAAGGGTTAATAATACCCAGAGGCTAATAATAACTCTTAATGGGGGCCTAGACTACTGCCTATACAGACACCTGTGGTTTTGAGAAGTGATTTTTACATGTATCATTTTTTGAAACTATCCATACAAAACGATGCATCTCCAGGTACAGCTAACAAAAAAAAAGCACAATCATAATTTTATATGATTTGGATACAATGAGTGATAAAGTTCTATCTTTCCAATGCTTTTAATTGATAGTTCTTGCAATATTTGCATTAAGGTACACTTAATTTTTATATAAATGGACAACATGATTAGTACTTTTTTTGAGTTAGAGGGACATAGATTGATATCTTTACATTGGGTCCTTCCAGGAATGATCAATATTTTCAGTAATGTTGAAAGTTGATTCAGACCTCTTCAGTGTGTCCATTTTCTTAACAGGAAATTTAATCCTTCCAAGTCAAACAACGATTTTTTCTTCCAATTTTCATGGGTTCCTGAGGGCCTATTTTTATATTGACTATATGATAAATTATCATACAAGAATATGCTAGTGTCTTTGTACTTGTATCTATATTATATTACAAGTTTATGTTATCTATTATAAACAGGATTGTCATCTTTTTGTAGCTATATGAATAAAACTGTAGCCTTTGCTTTATTAAAAATAAAAACAATTTAAAATAATGAAATCATTGTTGTTATAGAAATAGCAAGCAGCAGAAATATTATTTTTCTAGTTTTCAACAGCCTTTAAAGTCCTGTTGTAAGGAAACCTCTTTCTCCAATGATATCAAATTTTCATTAATTTAAAAACAATATCTAAGAGAATTCTGAAAGAAATTACAACCCTTTGTGGAGATAAAACAGCACAATTACGGTAGTATTAGACATGAACTTTCTGTCACGTCTTTGAGAAGTACAAAGCAAATATTTTAATTTTTATTTCTCAAATAATTCTATTTGTCTCATTTCCATAATTTTTTGTGTATCTCAGCCTCCTGTTCTAATTCTTTAGGAGTATTTTAATTTCACTTGGAGTTAGTTTTCTCTTTGCAGACATACTCAGTGCTTGAAAGCAAGGTTGCTGCACTGATTTCCGTAATTCTCTAAAATGTATATGAGATAAGGTTAAAGTACGTCTTTCTGACTGTTGTTATTATAGAGAAACAAACCTATATGCTACACGCATAAGTGAGTGAATCCACCGCAGAGTCCAGAGCTGAATGTGGCGTTGGGAAGTACGGTCTGGTGGGAGGAGGTGGAGCTCCCTTCTGTTGTTCTTTGGCTGCCACAGTTTGAACAGCTTTCCTCTCTGTGCGTGCCCTTCCAGCAGGGCCATTTCCACTTTGGAGCCAATTGATCATGAGCTAACAAAGCAAAATATACTGGTCATTTCTGTACATGTTCCATATATTTTATGGTTACTGTATTATGTACATAGGAAAGCATTTTAATAAAAAGAATCTGTGAAAAATCATTAAGCAGATGAAGACAATAAATGTCTTCTATTTCTTAGCTGTTTCTGCAAAATTAGAGGTGGAAAATTTCCATGTAGAATGAGAAATGGACTGTAAGCTAACTCTTTTTCTTTTTCTCTTCTTTTTGTACTGGGGAGCAAACCTAAGGCCTCGTGCATGCTAACTAAGCATGTGCTTTCCTACAGAGCTGTACTCCCAGCACCCATGCTTGCGTAAGACTCTGCTGGAGCTATTTTTTAAAGATACAATTTACTAAATTTTATGACGGTCCTGTGAAACATTTCCTCACATATACCAACAGGAAGTACAAATACCATGCACAAAACATTTAGCTAAGTGCCTCAGTCAAGAATTAATTTCCGATTAGAATATCCAGTGAACCAAATCCAGGTATGGTACTGAATCTTAGTTTTACTTTGTCTCAATGAACATGTTGCTTCATGAAGTATAACTTAATTAACAATTCTAAAATGCATAGAGTTCTAAAATGACTACAGTGACTATATTTGTCAAAGGGCCTTACATAAGGGAAAGTAGTTATGTGTTGTTCCTTGGGATCAAGGCTTTCTTTTCTTTTTTAGGTAATCCACTTATTAGTCAATGATAAAATGTGTACATGCACTCAAATACAACTGAAGAATTTTCAGTGTAAAATATCCTTGCCCGGTAACTGTTGAAGTGAGAAGTACTGTCTCTTCACCTTCCTCACCCTCCCTTTCCACACCATCATTTTAGTAATGTGGAAACAGAAAAGAAAGCAGCTAAGTCAGCCGCAGTCTTCTGGTGTGACACCACACCGAGCTCTGGACTCAGCAGTGGATTCACCTACTTAGCATCCCCACGATCCAATTACCTTCCAAAAACCCAACCTCTGAACACATCAGCTTTTAGGGGGACATTTTAGAACTCAACCATAACAGGTTTGCTAGTTAAAAGTACTCATTCTATTTTCATTGACATGGAAAACTAAAAAGCACTTGGAAGTACACAGGCAAAATATACACAGCTGTTCCAAACTCACATCAACACATTTAATATGTGAGGTGGCGTGTTATATAAGTTTTAGGGCTACTGGCAGAATAGGATTCCTTCCATATACATATCTTACATGTTATCCAAGCAAAAGGTGAAGCTGTCAAACTGTGAGTCAGTATAGTATTTTTTACTTAACATCAGAGGATAAAGACAGAACAATTGTAAAAATGACTTCCAAATCGTATTTCCAAAATCCATCTGTGTCTTGTGATAAAGACCCTCAAACATAAACATGCTTCATCCTATGATCACACAGATAATGCAGAATTATTCTTTTCTGTAGGATCTTAGACACTATTTTGAAACATGATATTTAAGGTTGCTTTTAGGATGCATTCATATATAAATGTATTTTCATATTTCATTTGTGCTTATTGCTTTTATAAAATATTGGATTTCATTGGGATATTTTCATACCTGCATTTAGGATGGACTGTTCATAAAGTATTTTAGGCATAATTGTATGTGAGAGTTACAGCATACATAAACAACAATGTACTATCACAGCAGCAGTCAGTTCTTAATTACTAAAATATCAACTTGTAATTATTTGTCTCACTGAAAAGGAGAAAGACCCAACTGAGTATGCTTTCCCCTCATAGTGTGCTAGTCTTCTCTAATCTACATAATACAAAGAGTGGATAAATTTTTGTTTATCATCTATGAAATATGAAATACGAAAACGTCCCAACTGCTTTTTTTTGAGGAAAACAATCTAGAAATGCTATTTGAACACATGACAACAGGATTTGAAGCCAGGCCAAGTGGGATACCAGGTTATCAAGGCATAGCGGGGCTACTCTAGTAATGATGCTTTGAGTTAAGGAGACTAAGAAGAAAAATTGATACATGTTTTTCAGGAGAAAGACAAGGTAGTAAAGCACAGAAATCTGTTTCTGACTTGGAGTGGCTGCCAGATCCTAGTTTACAAGACTGGCTTTCTGCCTAATCCCTAGCATTTTCATCAGATTTGAAGAATGACTGAAGCAAAGTATTGGGCCTTGGAACATATTTCTAGAGCATCAGGACCTCTTCTATAAATAGAATAAGCTCACTATCTCATTTTTTGACAAATATTCAGAATATAAGGTCACAAGTTTTATATTTAATACTACATAAACAGGATCACTGTATGTCTGAAAGTGCTTGGGTTTCAACTGTCTGTGTACAGGAAATTATTGTGTTAAAAGCTTAGTTAACAAAATGACATTACAAGTAAGTTGCCTATTTTTAGTGATTTTATTAAATTATAATGTTAAATGTTAAAAGCCAACCAATCACCTTGAGCTACATCTCAGCCTAATCATTTTAAAAACTGACATTATAAAAGAAACCAAACATACCCTTAAACCAAAGCTGCCCTGCTTTTAAATAGTTTAAAGAAATAAAAAGTACTTGCTACTCAAGATTCCAATGATGTTGTTTTCAGAGGTCATAGACATTTTCTGAACAATTCCTAGACAATGTTAAAATAAATAGTGGTGGAGGACATGAGCCTACTCCTTCAGGAAAATGTAGAGGAGATAGGTTCTGTTATGCCTCTGAGAATCTATTTCATCATTGATATATTGATCGCATAGCAATAATTTTATTTCTCTTAACTTCTGGACGTTTAAACCTGTACTTGTGCACTAAAGCATTTTACTGACCTCACTGCTTGAATAAAAGGGATTTGTTCAGCTCTCAGTCTGAGAATAACACAGCAACCCCGTTGCATTCTTTTCCTTAGATTTTCTTGTTTTCTCAGCCCTTCCTTTCTACAGTCCCTTTCTGCTTTCCTTTTTGGCATTTTAACTTTACTTCTTTCACTGCTTTACTTTTAAAATCATATCTTTATGAATTACCTTTCTGTGCATTCACCAAATGGAAGCTGGGTAGTCTTGACCTCGTAGTCATCTCTACCAGCTGCATTTAGTGTTTTGTCAACAAGTAAGAAATTTAATTCCCAATTTGTGTACATTTTAGATTAGCTTCACAAAGCATATGTATAGATAAATAAAACTGAAGCCTTTGAATTTGTTGATGCAATTTGTGCTTTTAATTAGAATATGCTATCATTTGAGTGAGTTTAAGATCTGGCACAGAGAGGCTTATTGTTGATAATTTCCAGAGCAAAACTGATTGGGGGAGACACAATGATCATACCTTAAATCCAAAATGTTAGATTGTAGTATTTAGAACTCTGTATTTTTTTATTTGCTTCTGCAATGGTTATGAGTTACTCTTTTCATGATAAGTGTATAGCAGTGTTGTTACCCTTTTCATTTATGTTGCCCAGTTTGACTGTGAGAATGGATTCTACAGGTACAGTGATGAAAAGTCGATTGTTAAGTTAGCTGTCTGCAATTACGTTCTTAAAAAAAACCTTTTAAATTATTTTGCTTATTGAATCATGCTGCCTGAGCATTTAATAAAGAAAACAGTATGTTTTGTAGTTATCTCCAAATATAAGAATTAATAGTTTGTTCTTGGCTAACAAAAACACAAGTCTATCATCATCACTTAGAATCAGTCTTTATTGACCTCTTTGAAAAGATAAGGGAAATTTAATACGTTGTCACTTCAGTGACTCAAAGTTTGAAATAAACTGTTTGTTTTTTAAAAATTATTCCAGAGAAACTTTCCAATCTGCAAGTGAAGGCACTAAGCTTGAGTTACTAACTCAGTTAGCCTTTAGTCATTGCTTTATCTCTCTGATGTTAGAAGAGTCATTTCATTTTTTTTTCTTATTTCTACACTAATTAGTTCTAAGCTAGCATTCAGAGTGCAAAGAAATATGACTGGAATAATAAGTGTTGCAGCTTTGCTACTAGATTTTCAGTCTCATCTTTTATCACCCTCTTCATTGGTACTCACAAGCACAATTTCTCAGATTTCCTACTGTTATTAGAAGTTGTTCATTGCATTGTTACATTTCTGTTTCTATTCCATCACAGACCAGTTAAACATTTTACTCAAAAGAGTGTATAATCTCTAAGTATGACTCACCTGTAATGTGAAGTCCATCAGTTAGCAATCTGTGTTAAGAATCTAACACATTGCAATGTGAATTAATTTTTTTGTTTGTTTGTTTTTCTTCCGGTACCGGGAATCAAACTCACGACCTGGAGCTTGCCAGACAGGTGCTGTGCTGCTGAGCTAAATCCCCAGCCCCTGCAATGAGAATCAATATCACTGTCATTGTAGTTGATCTGATATAAGGAAATAGGACTTTTAATTAGGATGTATGCAAGATTATTTGAAGCACAGGATAGACATTAACAAGAACTGTTGGACATAGACAGGCTATTTAAAATCTCACTTCCTTTCATCAGCACTTCGTATTTTTGATTCTTCATGCCATTAACCCTACCAATGACCCTATGAGATATCTGCTAAATTATCCATAATTTTTAATATTAACGTGATGGGTAAAGAATATTCAAGTAACTTATGTAGGTTTATAGTACATAATAGGATGTGGAATCAAACTAAAGCCATCTATTTACAAAGACAATACTCAACTAAAATCAATCACTTTATCATTAGTAACATAAAAGTCAAATGAGGAAAATAGATGGTGGCCCAAAAGATGAATAAAAGAGACTAAAGAGGGACAGGCTGATTTATCCACTTCATTGTTTGGGGCAATAGAATCATCATGGTAATAAGATAGAGACATGGAACTTGGATTAGGGTTGACCGAGAACGATAAATTTGAGTAAGCTCTTTCACCACTAAAGGTGTTGTTCCTTCAAAAATACAAATATTATAAAATCTGATATTGTCTGCCACTCTGTTAATACATGATGATTTGACTTCTACCCCTTTCCTTTTTAATTCCAAGAACTCTTTCACATATTAAAATATTACATGACTCAAAGTGGCTTAAGCAGAAAAAAGTATTTCGAAGCTCAGGTGACCAGAAAGTCCAGGAATAGTCTGGCTACAGTCATACCTGCAAAAGAGAAATCAAGTCCTTCACTCAGGCCCTTTCTTTACAGTAGAAAGAATATTCCTAGAGAGGATAGTCTTATACCAGAAATCTTCATATAGAAATACAGTAATTTCTTTTTTCCCCCAAATTTATAGATACACTTGATTGGAACAACCTGGGACATTTGCCTCCATCCCACCACTGAAAAGGCTCTTGAAATAGAGTGTTTATCTAAACCTGAGTCTTGTGTCATCCTGGGTTTATGAGCTGGACATAGCATCTGTCTTACATGGAAAAGAGTTTTACTACAAGAGAGTAGATGGTGAGATAAAGGTAGGCTAAAGCAACAAATGTTAGGTCATAGGATTCAGGCAGTAAATCACCAAAGAGGGTGATGGTTGGCGTCAGTACTAATAGAGATTGCTCAGGGATCACTGTTATTCCTGACCCCAACCCCTGAGTTGATACTCCAGGGCAGATCCATGGAGTCCCAGCAAGGGTGCATGGTGTTTGAGAATACGAAAAGGCATGGTACTTAGAAAATCGAAGCTATCGCCATTGTCAACAGATGTGAATGCATTCAGTACTCTAAAAACTACTATAATTATAGAAATATGAGAAGGTTATATACCAGAGCCTAAGTATAATCTGTGGTTGAGTCTTTGCTTCACTTTTTTATGCAGTAGCCAGATATTTATAGGACTTAAACATATTTAGAGTGATCAGCTCAGTGGAGCTAAAAGCAACAAACTAAAGATATGTGCAGGGCCAACTGCATATAAAAGAGAATTTTTAATATTTGTTAGCTTTCTGAGGGAGAGAGCTATTCAAGGATGTTACCATGTTTTATTCATACTTACCTTTACTCCTCATATAAGCTACAGGCTAAACACAACCCCTTTGTACAAAATAATATGTATATTTTCTTTGTAATATCCAGAATTGCAAACAAAATATTGGATAATAGTGTATTTCATCAGTAAGAGCAATTATGTGTCGGCCACTGCTTAAAAGCTGAGGATACAGAGGTAAATACAGCAAGCAAGTTCTCTGCTTTTAGGGAGCTTACGTCTAGAAGACAAGCAATTAACAACAACACAAAACACAACCACAATCGTGTCACACAGAGCGGTGAACACCACAAAATCGTAAAACGGTAACAAACACCACAGAGCAACAGTAAAAAGTGTGAGCAACCAAAATTATAGAACTTGAAAAGTGAGAGAAACAGGAACCTGAGCTCCCAGAGAATCATACTGATACTAAGACACTGGTTTCATGAGTTAAACTCTGCCTTAATATTTTTATTGAAAGTATTCTATGACTATCACTAAAGAAATTTTCAAGCAGAATAATCACATAAAACTTGGGCATATTCTCTACATATGCTATTTTGTTTCTGTGTAGTATTTTTCTAGTCTGTTCTCATATGCTCAGGGTTTTAAATAGTCACAACTATAGAATATATGTTATTTCTATCCTGATTTCTAAGTCCATCCTTCCATAAGTGTATATTTTTCTTATCTATTTTCATCTTTAGGAGAGAAACTACTTTTCTCTTAGCATGGACTTTCATATCTTTTTTAACATATCTTTTCTTAATAATTTGTCCCTTCTTCAGAAGGAATTGAAGACATGGCTTAACCTCAATTTTATTATTTCTATAAATTTAAGTAAAAACCTTGGCTTTTAATCATGGTAATGACTTTTTTCAGTGTAATTTCCTTTTGAGTATATTTTTATTATATTCCACAAAACTCTAATTTAGATTTGGAAACAAAAGTAAACAAACACTGAGAATATAATAAAACAAATCATTTTGTGTTGATTATAATTTAGACAACACAGGTCTTGGAGCATCAACCGGAAATTATTTTTCCTCCATCTGGTTTCATATCCTGATTTCAAGAACTTGATAACCCAAGTCTACCTAGGTCACTCCATGATAGTAAACCAAGTTCTTGCAAAGGCATGTTACTTGATCTGAAACCATGATACCACTCAATCTACGGTAGCAGTAATGAAGTAATAATTAAAGTGTCAATCTTAAACGGCTTTTTGTCTTTTCCCTGAAGACTCCATAAATATATTAATAATGTTTTTAAAATAGAGCATTCTTTGATAAAATGTTCTGGCTCATAAGTGAGATGCTATCCATGTTCCTTATCTGTGGAGCCAGGATTCCTTCTTATCCTAAATATTTTGTTATCACACATACATTATATATATATTTTTAGTAAACCTGATCTCTCCATTATGAAGTTTTCAGAGCTGTACAATGATGTTTTTAATCACATCTGAATATACAGTCCCTGTTGGAGAGTAAAAATAAATATTTTATAGAAAATATACTAAATAAAGGAATCCACTAGCTTGACATTTGCTAAAATGTTTGACTTACCTCTGAATTTAGTGTACAAACATGCATATAAAAATGTGAACAAAAGTTCTATGAAATATTACTGGTTATGCATTCCAATGCTTCACTCTTCAATTCTGTGTGTGTTTGTGCATACATCTCAAAATAAAATTAAAATAAAATGTTCTGGTCAGGACAAATGAAATTTTTATTATAACCTACTAGCAGGTACTAATCTGTAGTTTTAAAAGAAATTACTCACCAATTTTCAAAAATTATAAGGCATTTACCATGCCATTATATACAGGTACCATGTAATAGATATTTATGATCTTGCAGTGACTTATTTTTAATATATTATTATTCCATAAGTGTGTGAAATTCAATGAACTTCCCCTTCCAAAATTATAATGTTCTTGCTATAGTCACATATTGATGACTTTGAGTGAATTTGCACTGGCACCAGTACAATTATTGGTCTCCATCTACAGAGCCATGCTGGTCTGCCATCTTCTGAGGATTTCAACTAATAGCTAATGAGCTTTTTATTGAAACTAGGTCAGTATAATGTGCTCCCTTTTTTAATTACCAAATACTTTCTTGTAGAGGAAGATACACAAATATATTTCTTTCTTTTTCTTTACAGTAGAGATTGGAGGACTAGTCTCTGGAACAAATGAAGACTGATCTAAGTATTTACAATTTTGTGTCCAAATTGAAACACTAATAAAAATGCCTAACATGATGTCAAAAGTGCTTAACCTGACCTTTTCTGCCTGGCCCATCACATCATCTATGACCCTGAAATACTTCTCTCCTGTCTCTTCTCCATAAATAATTCTCTTCCCCTACCACATTTACTTTATGTAATTCCCATCATGTATAATTCAGTTTGATCTTCTGATCTTCAAAGAAATTTTCCGTAACCCATTTCCTTTGTTCGAAGCTTATACTTGGACATTTCTAGCATTACACTTGTCCCTTTTTTTGGATTATCGTTTATGTGACCATTGCCTGTTGGCTGGGAGCTCAGGAGATCTAGATAATGTCTCTTATTCTTCCGTATATTCCCACTCAACTGGAGAGTACTTAGCGCCTAATGGACACTATCAAATCTTGTTAAACAGGAACATTCAGTATTCTTAATGATGTGGAGTGGGGCTTTAAAAATAAACACAGAATCAGACAATTTCTAACTATGTTTGCAAGGTGAACTTGATTCTACCATTAATCATTTATGCTTTATAAGAAAGGGTGCTTCATGCAGTCTAGGACTTCAGAAAAAAACAAGTTGCCTTAACTTGGTAATTTGCCTTCAAAGAAAGAGAAGAGGAAGTGAAAGCAGAACAGGAAAAGAAAACACTTAGGAAAGGGGAGGAGAATAAAGAACTGCAACTCACTCAGGGAAGCTTATCCTAAGGCTCATTTTTTGCAAGAAAAAAATTTAAGGTATCTCTTTTCTGCTAACCTTGATTCATTCTTCAAGCATCAACTTAAGTGAAAAAGGCTGTTTCCGATCTTGTAGTGGAAATTCTATCTCACTATATTTTCTATAGTAGCCTATACTTTAAAATACTTGCACTTTGTGTGGTGACACATGCCTGTAACACCAGCATTCTGGGAGGGTGAGATCACAAGTTCAAATCCAGTCCCAGATAACTTAGCGAGACCTTGTCTCCAACAAACAAATGAATATATTTTTTAAAGTCTAGGGATGTAGCTCAGTGTGAAGGCCCTGAGTTCAATCCTTAGTACTGTTAAATAAATATTTGCACAACTTGTAATTACATATTTATTCTTTAGATTATCTGTTAAACCACTTAGAACATAAATTGCCAGTTCTCAGGGACCATGCCTCCTCATGGTAGCATTTGTAAAGCTCATCACAGCTCACACATGTTAGATATTGATAAAATGTTTGTGGAATGAATGGTGATGTAGATAGAAGCATGGGGTGGTCTGTATTTTAAATAGATATTTTCTATATCCCTCAATCTTTAAGGAAAGGTGAGTTTTTCTATAGTGTAGAGAAAAAGGGAAGGACTGTTGCAGTTTGGCATGTTCAAGGAAGGATTGGCAGGCATGGCTAAACAGAGTTGATCTTAATACTGTGATTGGATCCAATCTAAATAGAAGTTTAACAGTGCTATGGATATTGCCACTATTGATAAACACTCAAACAGTGGCTTCAGGTATCCAATATGGATCTTTAAAAATGATTTTTATTAAGTATATTGGAAAGTAATTATTTGTTCCATGTTATGGGACTATGAACATTTCTCTTTTCAAAATTTCTCCAGGACTTCCTGTCAAGGACTGACACATTTTCTGTGCTAGGGGGCTTTGAACAATCATTGAAAGTCTGTAGTGAAAATTTCTCATTTTTTTGGAAAAAAAGTAGAATTTAAGGTGATGATGTTAAATATCTCATAGACGAGTGTACTGATGAAATTAAATTTAGATGAAGAAAATTTAAAGTGAGATATACAAAAATGCTTTAAATATATGGTGTTAAAATATTTAACTTAGGATTTTTTTCCAGTTATTTTGATTATGTGTTTTCTCAAAACCACAGCATCACAGATTTATTTTTCTTGTTTGTCTCTTTTCTTTATAATGGGAACAGTCTGTGAGCTTACATCCTCTGGGTGTGAAAACACATTTTCCAAAAATGTCTGAAAAATGCAATGAAAAACAAGGCTCGTGGCTAAAGAAAAAACAATGAGTTTGTCAGGCTCCTATTATTACAAAAGTATCTTTGATTATGCGATTTCCACTTGTGAATAACTGTCAAAAATCCCTGACATTATATATTTCTATATTTTTATTCAAAAATAATCCTTTAGGTCTGAAAATTACAGCAATAAAGAGTTAATGTTTATCGCCACAACACCAAAACTCAGATTGAATTTAAATGTTCCAAAAGTACAAGAACCATTACTACATTGTTTCCAATGATATCCCCAGGGTCCACCAAGCAGTGCATGGCACTTAATAAATAAGCACTTGAAAATATTCTGTGGCTATTACTGAGTGTCATCCTTTGTTGTTTTTTGTTACTTTTAATTGCTTTTAGACTTTTTAGGTATCACCTTGAATAAAGTGCTCATACTAGAATAAACTGGGGCAGGGATGAAAACTAGGAAAAAAGTTTGCCCTTTCTAGGATGATATGTGAAACAAAAGGGCTTCATATGTTCTCTATGGGTTTTCTCTAAGTAAAGTGTGGTGCTTGTAAATGCTACCACAAGATTTTAATTAAAAGTGGACTTAAACGTTGCTCACACAAGGAAGAATTTTATTTTGTTTTTAGCAAACATTACAAGCTTTTCTAGTCATCTTGCCAGCAAGTTTACTGTCCCAGGACAAATAGATAAAAGTTGGGCTAACTTTGAGGGAATAATAGGGAAAAAAAAACAAACCTCTTTTTTTTTTTTTCCTATGGATTGAAAGACTTACTAATGTACTCTCAAACATCAGAGAAAGAGAAGCACTAAGGGTTCATGAATATAAAGTGAGTGCAATTGGTTTTAAAGGCTATCCTTCCAAAATGCCTTGGCTGATATCCCTTTCCAAGAAAATTATATTTAGGAAAATGCTTTTGCTGTTCACCTTTTTACATTGAATTTCATTTTAAATGAAATCATATCAATATCACCATTTCAAATAACACCCAGGCTACTCAAGGCTGATTTTGAAAGTCTTAAGATATTGCTGCAATAGTTTAAAATCAGCTAACACCTAAATGTTACTTATTACAGTCAAAGACATAGCAACAAATTTAGAATGAAAGCATGTTTATAATCCTTATAATGAATTGTGTTTCTGTAGTACAAACTCCTGATATATTTGATACGCAATAAGTGTTGCATAATATAAAGTGAGCATTCATCCAGTTATTCTAGAATATTTTAAAAATCCTTTTCCAGGCAGAATGTATTATAGTTAAAAAGCTAAGAAAGTTGCACAAAACACTTTCAGAGAAAATTATAAGTCAGTGACACAGTGCATTTCTTGCTACAGTAAAGAAAAGGGATACTTAAGACTCGTGGTAGATAAGCAGGTACAAGGTATTTGATGTTAAGTCATTCAACAAATTTTCATGATCTCTGTATACTATACAGTCACATAATCTGGAAGCCTGTGTTAAGTATGAGGTAGAATACTACTTGACATATGAAGGTCTAAGACTGGCTTTCCTTGCAATTGAGATAATAGTCTCCTACGATATGTACACTTTATATACTTCCATAGTACATTTATTTCTATATATCATTTCTTTTTCCTATTAGAACATGGGGTCCTCAAGCATAAAGAGAATATACTGATCACCTTTACATCCCAACCAATTGATAATCAATACCTATTTATTTCTTTATTGAAATCATGCTAAAACATGATTTCATTATCTAGCCCTGCTTTAGGAGAAATATAAAACTAATATTTGTTTAAGAAAGTTGGTAAGATTTCTCAATGTGATTGGTTTATTGAAGGCAGGCTTAACTTTCAAGATGGAAATCTCTGAGAGTAACTGAATTTTATTTCTAAGAAGAGTTTCTCAGGTTTTGCACACAAAATCTCAGGGGAACATAGTACCTCGAATGAAATCCTTTCTTTTCTCCTAAATCCCATATTCTTTCCTCTCCTTGGACAAATATTTTCCATCCTAGTTCTCCCAAAGTGCTTGGTTAAGTTTGTTAAACCAATTAGCACATTGTTTAAATACTTTTAGTTTATCCAGTGACTACTTGTATTGAATTGCTGCTTTGTCCATGGATGTTTAAACATTAATTCAGGATTTCTTATACTGGAGTCCATGTTTCCCAAGGGTTTCAGAATATTTTCCCTGAAATTATATTCAAAATCTAGTGTATTTGTTTGCATACACATGTTTTAAGTGGGAAAAACTCATTGTTTTCATACCATTTTCAACCACGGCAAAGATTCACCAATTATATTGGGGAAAATGTAAATGATAGCACATTCTTGTAGCTGAGGATCTTGCAAGATAAGTTGTAGATGACAGGATGAAAATAAGGATGATCTGGAAAATAATATGTGAAAAGAAGATGCATTTAGTAATACTTAAGGAGAAGAAGGGTCAAAGCCTGGTCTGAATTTCAATATAACTTATGAAAGCTCTATGGGACCTCTACACTGTAGAGAAAAGAGCATGGTAAAGTCGTGGAATTAGTCTTGAGTAGAGTGTTTGACAATATAATGAAGAGCCTATGTCCTGAGTGATACTGGTTTACAGAGAAACAAAAGTTATTGAGTAAAAAGGCTGTTAATAATTTCATGGTTCAGGTTGCCGGGGATATAGCTCAGTGGCATAAGCACCTGCCTGGCAAGCACAAGGTCCTGAGTTTGATTACTGGTACCAAAAAAAGTAGTAATAATTTCATGGTTTAAAATACTGAATAATAAAAGAATACTTTTTAAATTATATTTAAGTTAACTCTTCTCCCCTAGGCTAAAAGATTTTGACTTTGAGAATTTTAAATATTTTTTCAAGAATGTTTTGTAAACTCACTAATAGCCACCATCATCATAACGTATAATTAAGAAAAACGCCATAGTCCCGCTACTAGGGACACAGCAGTTTTTGAATGGTAAATTATATTATAGCAGTTGAATTGTTGGACACTAAATATTTCCTTTATATTTCAATTTCTTAACTATACCAAGTGCATTTTCTCTTCGTGTTTTTCTTTTATCTAAGTGGAAGAGGAACTGTGTAATTTCATGGCTAAAATACCAGATATAGTCATCTAAATATTTCAGTAGGATCTGAAAAATAATATATCTTAGTCTAGTCCTCTTTAACCTACTTTGTCCTTCTACTCACATGACTTATCATTTCTTTCTCTTCTTTTCCAAACTTCATAATTTCTATCAGTTGCAATAACATTCATTATGCAACTCACTCATCTTTCCCAAAATCGATCCTCTCCTTCCCAAGTCCTTTCTTGACCTTCACTTCCTACCATCTTCCTCTTTCTCACATCCTGGTCTACCAGCATTCCATTACCACTGATCTATCTAAAACCACACACTCTTTCTTTTCTACCATGTTAAATACCGTCCTGTCTTCAAGGCTTGGCTAAAAATAACCATCTGCTGGAATGTTTCTGTAGAGCTACGCAATAACAGTCAATTTTCTAGCATAAATCCTTCTGTGTTTTAAGTATAGAGCTAGTTCACTACTTTACCTAGAATTAATCCTACTGATCTCTTCATATATTTATCTTATCTTCTCATCTGAACTATAACATTTTGAACAGAATTAAATCTGTTTATCAGTTTATTGTGCTGTTTTATTTTCATCTGCTAGACCATTAGGCACAAAATGTGATCTTGATATGTAGTTACTGTTAAGACATTCACAAAATTTTAAGAAGTAAATGACATATGATTGATAACCACTACATAGATTGTATAGTGTACTAAATATTTTCACATTCTTCTTCCTTTACTAATTGTATCAACACTGCTGGATATCACCATCTTCTTCATTTTGTTGATAAGAAAGAGGTTTAGAGATACTCACTGATGTGGCCCAAAATCTAGAAGACCAGTAAATGGTTGAGGCGAGCATTAATTTCAGTATCTACCCCAGTTTTGCTCCAGTTACCACGATTTTCTTCTGAGTTTATATTTTATAAAAAGGTTAAAAATTGAATAGTTTCTAACGATTTAAGAAATGAAAATAGTTCTGGAACAAATACATCAAGATAGCTAGCAGAAGTACCTGATGTTACTCAGTTTTATAGTACCCATAGTGAAATTAAAGCTAATTAATATTTCCTTACATTCAGGAGAATAGAATTTCAGCATCTTTTTAAAGTGTAAAACTTAAGGCATCTCAGAACATGTATAACAGATGAAGCTTTGGTCGGAAATATCCTTGAACGTCTACAACAATTTTCACTGTGCACAGCAGGAGGAAGGTAACAATTCACATCTCTGGTGATATCCATTGAGCAGTCTTACTCGGTGTTCTCTTTTTTTGTATTCTCTCTTTAAAGGCTAAATTAGTGTATACCAAAATAAACTTAACCAAACTGAAATGCATGCCATCTCAAGCATGTCTTCTTAAATCCACAAAGCCAATCTTGTGAAACTAAAGTACAGAGACTTCATATAAATCCTTTGTATAAAAAACATTAAGGAGATATTAGAAATTTTAAGAAAATTATGAATAAGATACTAGCTATTTCATAGTTGTGTATATTAGCACTTTTCATTCTATGCATCTTTGTTTGTGTCATTTTTGTCTTAAAGTTTATGAGTTGAGGATGAAGACCTTCCTGGTTTTCTTTGAATACTGTGTATTCTCTATTTGAACACCGATCAAGGTGAATCCTTACTAACTTTGAGCCATGCCAAGTGGTCAAGTGGGATATTTTACATAGCTTCATAAATACCAGGTGGACTCATCTCTTATTTTCTTAGACTTACTAATAAGGACAATATCATCTTTCAGTCTCTTTAATTTGAAAATAATTTACCTCCTATCCACTACCAATTTAAAAATAACTATTATATTGTACTCTTCAAAAATTATCTTAGTCATACACAGTAAACAATAAACCACTGCAATATAAGATCAAAACTGTGTTGTAAAGCATTCTTAAATAATAGAAAATTGGATATTTTAGCAATAAAAATTAATCACCAGTGTACACTCCAAGTAATTTGTTCACAATCCCCCACCTCTGTGCATCATACTTTAAAGTAGAAATAATAAAAAGCTATAGATTTTGACATATAGCACACAGGGCTCTGTAATAGAAATAATGCTTTAATCTGATGATCTAATTTAACATTCACCAAAAGAAGGAATGCATTCTATGAAATTGGGTAAAAAAAGTCATAATTTGATGTTTGTAAAACCCAAATGTGTATTTATTTGGTTTAGCAACACATTTGATCACTCAGCAATATCTTGAGGAGAAATGTTTAATGACATCAGAGAAGAAAGATTAGTTTTGAGAATTTTATAGCATTTTTGAGATAAATAGATATCAATACTAATTTGAGAAGAGTCTCTTACAGTTTAAACAATTCTCAACTTTGAATTGGAAAAAATAGGAAATAACAGCATTATGTCATGTTCCAGTAGGTTTTGTTCACTGGCAACTAAGTCATCCAAATATGTAGATTTACTAATGAACTTGACCATTAAAAGTGTCTACCAAGCTTCACTGCAACTAACAGATGACTTCCATCAGTGCAATCAGGGTGCCTACAGCGAGCTTGAACACACAAATGAAGAACAATTGCTAAGAATTTATAAGCAATTTACCACAAGAAACAGTGATGAATAATAAATGACAGTTGACATCTTCAAATCTACTAATTCTTATTTTTATTTATTTTGCTTTCCATTGGCTAATGTATAGAATATACATATTGTTAAAACTGAAAACAAAGCTATTGCACATTGAAACCAATCATATATCTGAATATAATAACATACTTTTAAAATCTTTTCTTTCTTTGCAGTGGTTTAAACCCAGGAGCTCACCCATATTAAGTAAACTACCTACCGCTGAGTGACAACCCCCAGCCCTAATATATATATTTTAAAGTTATGCGTTTTAGAAATTTCACTTAGACTATAATATTTGAATCAATATTAAACACAACTTTCAAAGCCAGCTCACCCAGGCATTCTTGTCCATCTGTATTGAAGTAGGAGTTGAAATATCAACATTGACTGACAACACAAAAAATAAAAAGCCTGCAAATTTTGATCTCATGAAATTCAGTCTTGGGGTATCATGGAGGCAAAAATATTGTCTTCTATATCAATAAAGTTTAATATATTATGATTCCTGTTAAGACCAGGACAGTGAACAATTATGATATTGAATGGCAATGTATTAATGGAAACAATCTTCCTTTAAGTGAAGCTGTAACCTCAGCCTACATTAGGTTTACAGCTGGAAGTTTTTCATATTATACAGATAAGCAAAAAAAAGAAAACACTATTGTGCACTAGGTGAATAGAGATCACTTTAGTGCCTATTTTTATACAGATACTCCTGTTAATGATACAAGACCTAATAAAGATGCCTTCCAAGTTTTTCCCAAGACCTCAGCTTTCAGAGTTTCTCACCCACACAAACTCTTCCAGAAGCCTGGGAAAATGAGAAGGCCAGAAGTGGAGACCTTCTTTAGGAAACTTTTAAAAGAGAAAAACTGCAGTTGGTGAGAGGACTGTATTCTTTTCCATCTAACTTTGTACTCATATTGTGTCTATTATTTTTCTTGAAAAGGGTCTTCAGTCACACTTTAACAAGTATCAGGAAAATCAATATCTGAACCTACATCAACATAAATTTCCTCTGTCTAGATTTATCTCCAAACCATTCATGCTTGTTGAAATTGTTCCCAACACTTGAAGCCAACCATAAAAACCTGTTCTATCCAGGTTTTCTAGTTTGTTTATAGCACTTGGAGGATATCTACATTTTATCATTAATCCTGGTCTTAATTTGGGATTGCAAATGTCTTTTATTGTTTCTTTACAATGAGCATAATCTAGTAGCCGATGGTCCCAGCCTAGAGTTAAACTGGTAGAGACTTGCTTCTAGATTTCATGACTCTCTAGTATATGACACAAGGCAAGTCACTTGCTCCCACTAAACTTGTGTTTCCGCAGTGCAAATGCACATCAAAATAGTATTCTCCTCACAACTTGTCAGGATTCATTGCACATTTCTTTTTGTTTATTCTAGGAATCAAATTCAGGACCTTGCACATGCCAAGCAGGCACTTGAGCTATATCCTCAGCCCAGACATTGCATATTAAGCACTTTTCAGAGAAAAGACAAGAATAAAAAGCTCATTATGAGCTACCTGTTAAGATTATGATATTTAGTGCAGCCATAGAAGGGTAAATTCCACATGATCTCATCTTGTATGTAGATCTTTAAAAAGTTGAACTCAGAAAAAGGATAAAGAGAAGAGCTGAGGAGATGTTTATCAAATAACAAGATCTCAGTTACATGAGAGGACTAAGTTCAAGATATCTATTGTATATACACTACAGTAATATGTTGAATACTGAAAAATTGCTCATACAGTAGATCTTGTTTCAAAATAAAAATGATAAGTATGTGATAAGCATACTGTATACCATAAATGTATGCAGTTTTTGTCAATTGAAAAATAAGTAAAATTAAATTATACAATGACAAAAGCAGAAATTTTAATGTATTCTCCTTTGAGTTTTTCCATAGCTTCCCACAAAATTACTTAGAAGTATTTATTGAAATGTGTTATTCAGAATAAAACTATTTCAAAGCATAAGATCACTTTGAATACAAAATGAGAAAAGATAAAAAGGGCTTCCTCACAAACATAATTAATGACTTTTCGTATTATAGGTCTAAATAGCTAACATATTCAATAAAACAACCAAAAGTCTTCAACTACAATGTATATTCTGTCAAATTCTTAAGTAAAATAACATTTGTTTTAGCAATTAGTGAAGAGTTAGCATTTATGTGCCTCCCACATAACAGAGTCTCACAAGGCACAGTTGGTGGCTTCAAAGATGGCATTTTCATTTGAAAAATAAAATATGCTATCCTAATGATATTTTAATCTTTCTTCAATTGAAACTTAAATATTTTTGAATTTTATAAAAGCACTTTACTTGTTGATCCATATTTTTGCTATGTTATAAAATATTTTAAATAAGAGGATATATCTGAGGCCAGAGGAGCAAAGGTGAATGTAGTAATATGCAAACTATTTGATGAAAGAGAGCTAATTCTACTCTACTAAGGACAATAGACATGTCAAAGTAACAGCAATGACCAAAATTTCTGTTTATAACCTTTGTAGCTAGTTGGAATTTCAATCTAGAGAAATCAGGCTTCCCATTATATTGGGAAGAACATAACAATTTTAATGGTACTAGGGAAGAAAGAAAATGGGTGAAAGAAAAGGATAGGAGATAAGATGAGCTTTTAAATTGCCAAGCAGTAGGTGGTTGTTGTGGTGTTGAGTCTCCCTCTTGAATGTAAAAATGGAAATAATTCTACCTCCCTCAAATGCAGGCTGTACATAAAACACCAAGATCAATATCTGGCATATTGTCTATGAATGTACAGTATGAAGGAGTTAGTTTCTAGAAATCTATATGTATTAAAAAACCACTTCATTATTCTTTTTCCTAAGCATTGGTATAAAATTAGAAAATTTTATACTTTTCTAGTAATTTAAATTGTTATTTCTCTTATTTGAATAAAGTACTGGCTGTCCATAGTTGTACTTAATGATGAGTAAGTAATACACTCATAGGAATTACAAGAAAAACATGTGGCAAATGTACTCAAAAGAAATAACATGTGGACATATATGATAATGAAATAACCAAGTAAATGTGGTAAGACAAATTATGAAGGAAAATATTTTCATATTTCTGTTAAACACAAGCACAAACAAAAATGAGGTTAATGAACAAGTATAAATCTCTTTGAAGATATTCATCTACAAATACTTAAAATTTTCTCTGAAATTTTTTGTTGATAGAAGAGAGAACATATCTATTCTGAACCACAAAAGAGTTGAATTTAATTTGAAATAAACTGCATTGACCTCACTCAAGGCAGGCAATACCTCTACAGCATACATCCTCAGATACATGAAGATGCTGCAGGATTTAGGAGTTAATAAATCCTGTTAATTGTTTATGAGGTAGATATTGAAGCCGTTTAATTCTGTTTTTATTTAAAATACTATGAAATATGATATATTTTTAGCATAGTAAAAACTGTGTGAAAAGAAAGTATCTTTGAATTATCCTCATTTCTCCTTTAAGGAAAAAGGAAACACTGGCAATAACTTTAAATTTATAATTTCTGCATTTTTAGGAAAACTATAAGAAATTTAAATGCTCAACATATAAAAATCATTTTGTACAGAAAAAATTATTTTCAATGAAAGAAAATCTATAGAAAATTTTGCTCAATTAAATATCAGAACCTCATAATACTGTTATTATGTCCTTTGATCTATACATAATAAATATATGACATTTGCAGTAAACTAAAAGACATTATTCAAAGTAAATTTTATTTTGAACTTATGCTTCTTACAAATGGACTATATAAGTAGCAAACTGTGCCTTTAAATATGTAAAATACTCTCATTAATTAATCATAAATGTGCCAGAGATTAGCTTTCCTGTTTGTTTTTCTTTGAAAAAGCATTTGAAAAAAAATTCAGGTTCATTTTCTTTATAACAAATGCCAAATACCAGGCTGCTATCAATGATTTTTGAAGTTTAAAAAAGTAACTTTCTTGTCTTTATAATTCAAAAGTAGCAATATAAAAAAAAATTATTTTTTGTCTTTTCTGATACAGGGTCTCACTATGCAGTTCAAGATGGCCTGAAACTCACTCTGTAGCCCAGGCTGGCCTCAAACTCACAGCCATCTTTTCTGCCTCAGCCTCCCTTGTGCTGAGATTATAGGCATAAGCCACCAAGAAAATATTACTTAATAAACTATTATTAGACTAATTTAGATAGGCTTCAATATTCAGTGACCAAAAGTTAAACTGTTTTGTGTTGTTTTCTTGTAGACCAAGCTTGGATACTGTCTAATCTTAGAACTGGATACTTATCATTGCATAAATGATGTAGCCTATGCACAGTTCATCTCAATCCTTTAAAAGGAGTGGTTAGATGATACCTTAACACTGGCTCAAGTTAGATTTGCTCAGTAACACTAACAAAGGTGTGCACCATTTATTAAGTCCATAGGTGGCCCCATGGTAAGGCTTTAACTCTATCATCTCAGGCATTCTCAAAAACCATAACTGACCTATTAACAATTGTATGCTTCAAATATAAAACTTGGCGGCATTCCTTTTCCAGTGGTTTTGAAATAGTACATGCTTATGGAATGGAGTACTAAACCTCTGGTGCATGCCCTTTGTAACATTTTATTCTATTGTGTCAGCGTACACAGTACAGTACATCTGCCTGAGTAGAATCCAAATTTCCAAAGTAGGAAATGAATCAGATAAAAAGTCTATATGGTTCTTGTGCTTAGGCAACCTTCTTCATCTTTAGATGAAACATTTCAAATTGAAAAAAATCATCCTAACCTTACTGACCAGTTTTCTCAAGGTGCTCATGAATGCTGGAAGGTTAATAATCACAGTTTATAAATCATTTTCTCTCTCTAAATGGTTAATAAAGCATTTTCTGCAGTCAGATTTTTACCCTGGTGCTGCAGTATTGAGGGTACTTAGCCTCACTGTCTCATTTTTCTTCTGTGTAAAAATTGGAATATGTACAGTACTACTTTATGACTTGTTCTGAGAATTTAAGTGACTTTAAAAATGCCATTATCTTCAGAAGAATGCCTAGCAAAAATCTTGGTTGTTCTTTCTCTTATTATCCTCCCATATATATAGGTCATCCATGTACCATGCTAAAACAATTCAATTTGAGGAAGAAAGTAGCTGTAAAAATACAGGTTGGTGCCTGAAGGTTTACTGTCTATTTGGTTGTTCTACCATTGTGTCAAGGAATGACAAACAGCATAATTCCTATTCTCAAAACATCCTCAACCCTCTGATCTTAGAGTCACAGAAAGTAGGATTTGAATGGCTTTAATCTAGTTTGTCTTAGTAATAGACCCACAGTCCATCAAGAAACAAATGCCATTCTGTGGCTCTAGTTAAACTGAATTCATGATTGTTTTTTCCCGTAGGACTGCATCGCAACCTCAGAAGAGAATGGCAGGCAGCCAGCAGGTCCTGCCAGCTGGCTTTCTGCTGTACTCTGGGTTTTGGAGAAGAGAAACACAGATAGTTTTGATCTTTCAGGCCAATTCAAGTGCAGTTTACAATGAGGAAGGTAATGTTTCACAGTCATTTCATATGGAGGAAAGTTACGTCTTTACCATAAAAGAATACTGCAGTTTCGTAGTATCCATCCTCTAAAAATGGATATTGGCATGTTATCAGCTAAAACCAGACATTTCAAATGGAACATATTTTACAAGTATTGATTCCAAATGTGGTAAAGGTATAAAATAATATTATTTTTGATGTAGAAATATTTCAGCCCATCCTGTATTCATCTCATCAATGTAGTGGGCACCTACTCTGCGTCCAGCACCAACACAACACTGCCCTAGTTAATGATATCTTTGGCTTTACAAATTGTGCTGTAAGATTGCTGTTTGTAGTAGATAATGCTTGAAATTCTTGCTCACTATGTGGCCCCACTTTCTTTTTTTTTTTGGTTTTTCTCCGGTACCGGGAGCTGAACTCACGACCTTGCACTTGCCAGGCAGGCGCTTTTGCCGCTGAGCTAAATCCCCAGCCCCGTGGCCCCACTTTCAAATAAAATCTGAGATAAAAATTTCTCAATTAACTCATAGTAATTCAGATTATGTAGAAATGATTTATGAGTGTCTCTAGTGCAAGGGACTTTACTTTGTCCTCAATATACTCCTGGAGCTAGAACAGTGCCTGGCAAAAGTTAAAAGTGCAATGCAGTAAATAATGCAGTGAATAAATATGAAAATCTAAGCAATACAGGATGTCAAGTAGAAGAATTAACCTAACAATAAAAAGTGAAAAATTCTGGATAAAAATAGTTTCATTTTAAAAATCTATATGATGTTGTCTAGGTGTAATATTTAAATATGTTTTTAAAATGTACAGTATATATTTGGTACATATTACTGTATTGTAAGATAAAATATGCAGTATATATTTAACTGTGTGTAGAGGTAGATATAATCTATATCATCTAAATGTTTTAAATAGATTGTGAAATATTAATAGGTTTTACCTAAAAGTTTTTTCATTTTACTTTTTTGTTATTCAAGATAAGTATTTTTCTTTGAAATATAGTGTAGCTCTTTAGAAATGTTCAGTTCTTTTTTTAGTATTCAAACTTAATATAATTGGTTTTAGATCTAAATCTGACTCTGAAAAAACACTGTGTAAAATTTTCCTTGTAATATTCTCAATTCAATATGCTTCATACTTTCATCAAGTGTTAAATGAAATTCTAGAATAATTTTATAGCCAGATTATTCTATGGGTAAAACAGACTATTTTCCAAGGCCCTCCTAAGACCCTTAGAAGAGAAGTCACTAATTTTGTTATAAAATTAAATTTAGCTCATGGTTTCTCATATACAGTACTTTTAGAAACACAAATTAAGAAAATTGTATGAATACACAACTTATCTAAATGAAAGTAGCATTATCTGCAATTATACAGCAAAACCAAACACAAATGTGACCAAACAGATTAATCAAATAGTCATTGGAAGCTGCTAATAGATGCAGATGCAGAGAGCAGAGACTGTGAGAAAGGACAGCTGTCGTTCCATAGTTTTCTGGAACAATAAATTTTGGTGCATAGAGTTGCTGGGTGTTTATTTATCTTATTTTTTTCTTTTACACGTAACAATTTAATTTTAACTCATTGCTACACGTTCTTGTGTTACTAAGACACATGTAATCTCATTGAATTTACACTCATGAGGAGAAGACAGATGTAAGTATGGGGAAAACAAGTGGATTTGAGTGTGAGAAGAAAGTAAGGCAGGTTAGAAAATGACTTTGAAATGACAGGACTAATTCAAAGTCAAAGAAGTCTTCTTAGAACTGAGAGCCGTATAACAAGAAGACAACTGCTGTTGGAAGATCTTGTATTCTGTTCCCTTAGTAAAGGAAGTACTAAGGACCCCAACAGACAGAATCACTTTCAGTGGGTCCACAGGGTGGAAGGATGGTTTGTTAGACTGGACCATGTGGCACAAGGAAAAGAAGTGCAGAGAGACGACATAGAGAACATCCTCCAGGCACGGTGCAGGGCTCACAGGTCCGAGGAGTGGCCGGATGAACTGTAAGTGCAATGGAGAGCTGCAAACAGCATAGTCAGGTCTCTTTTATAATTTTAGAAAATTTATTTAAAAGAATAACTAGTCCTTATAGCCATATGAATTTGGGTCTCTGCTGCTGACGCATTCTTATTTCTTAATTTAAATACTGAACACTTGCAAATATGTGTGTAATTTTAAGGTGTTTTGTAAGCTCACTAGAAAGCAATTAAAATGAACACATATTTTTCTTTTCTTTCTTTTTCATGAATGCCTTAAATTCTGTATTAGTTATTTAAAGTTAACAATACCCTGTCCATTTTTTCACTATTTCTCTCCTACATAACACTTTACATAGTAGTCTTATTTTTGTATTAAAGGAAAAAAAAATAACAAAATAGCAACAAAGATAAACACAAAAACAATAAAAATGATGCAGGACTTCAAAACAAGATGACAGGAGCACCCAAATATATAAGACAAATTTTATACATTATTCTTAAAGGAGTGCTTATATGTTTCTCTGACTTGATATTAATCCATTCCTCCTAGAAAAATAGTCTTGAATATTGTCTTTTTAGCTCAACCATTTTATGCATCTGAACTTTCTTATGATAAAATTACTTATGTTTTAGAAACATTAATTTTTAATTGTATGTGAATCTTTTAAAAAAATTCTTTCTTACAAAAACTCTGCCTTCCTCAATGCCTGATAAAGATTAGTGTTAGTTACTGAATTTGAGGTTTTACGGTGGGGTAGTATTTTTCCATTTTTTATTTTCCAGACATGAATATCTGCCAAGCAAACACTATATTTAAATCCCTGAGAAGTTGAAAATGGATTGCAAACAGCAAAGGGAGTTCTTTTATATTTCAGTATCCTCTATAATTAACATTTCTGTCTCAGTATTAATAAAACTAAGCTTTTGCCTGCTTTTGATTTTCATTTTAGTGGTTGAGGCCATTATTATTTGTGTGAAAGGACAATCTAGCTGTTAAAAGTAATACAAATATAAAATGGAGGTTAACTGAAGGAGATAATTTGCTGTTGTGAAAACAAATGCAAATATCCGTTCATATTGTCAACACAGTCGCAATTCAGTTCTTCTAAGACACCGCTTGGTTTTGTTGAGGGCTTGGCCTCCACATTATTTATGCGGTTGGACTTTATCGCGCATACTTGAAGTAACATCTCTAAAAATGAAGACCACTTATAATGAGAGAAAGGTGGAGGCAACTTCTTTGCATCCTTAGGGAGAAGCTGTGTGCTTTAATTTCTGTTAACTCTCATTATTTAACGATTGTTAATCTTAACATTATGTGGTTAATCAATGTAACTGATCCTTGAAAAAGTAAAATACATTTGTTTACACAGATTAAGGATTAAATTGAAAGCAAGATCTACATATAAAAGTAAAAATATGAAGCACATTTCAAGGACATTTCTGTACCTTTCACACCAGGCAAATAATTTGCAAGAATGTATGTACTTTGTATCTATATAAGAATAT
>NW_004955405.1:17870536-17872672 GCF_000276665.1 Chinchilla lanigera
AATATGAATTTCTTATAAATAATAAACAAAATTAAATTGAAATTATGGAAGAAGAAAATAACTTATCAGTAATACTAGCTGTCACTTACCAAAATATATTATTAATCAATATCAATATTATTGTTTTCTCCCAAGAAATTTCATTTCCTGGAAAGTAGATGACCATGAGTTGATTAAGGACAAACAAACTGGACAGGTATATACAATAAAAATAAATATAGAGAAGAAATTTAAGTTTATTTTTCCATGTATGTAAGCCCATACACATTAGTCATAACATGAAACAAAGAGTACACTGATGGTTATTTTGCTTGCCAACCACTTTTCACGATCCCAACCCTTTTAGAGAGACAGTATTCTTTCACTTGATAGTCATGGAGCGTGTATTCTGGTCTGCAAGACTAGTCATTGGACAATATTAACAATTTTAAATCTTAAACATTGAATTTACCATTTTCTGAAGGATTTTTATTGATTTAAAGGATACATATAATGTAACAATTTCAAAAATTATTGAATGAAAATGATCTTTCATGATACTCTGTATACGTACATGGTATATTAGTATATATATTTAATTCTTATAATCTCAAGTGACAAAGAGATTCTCATTTATCTTATAGTTGAATTTAACTTTAAGATTATAGTTATACACAAATGTATAAATATACAAATATTTCAATTGTTTTTGATTTTTAATCATATTTTTACAAAGAGTTCTTTGTATCCTTTAAAGCTAAGAGATAATGTTACCCCTACATTGTAAAAGACATGATCTATATTATTAAAAGAACAAAACAACTAGCGTTGTCAGTAAAATATAATCATTTAGATAGCTATGTATCATACAGCTATGAGAATCTAAACTGATATTTAGTTACACAAAATTTATTCATCTCTTTTTATAGTAAAGTATTGCAGTTTAAAAAAACCCTGGAAAATAGTGTGTATTAAATTTTAATCAAACTTCGTATGCCTGTCAATATTTTTGAATCAGTCATGATCTAAATATGACTGAATCCTTAAGATACTTTTACATTGAATTGTATAAGTGATTTCTACTTTAGAAAACTAATGCAGGTCTGCAATATATGGGAGAAAGTCACTATTACAAAAATGCATAAAATTTTAATGGTGTAGTAAGTATTTAATGAAGTACTTTAGTAAAAATAACTTTATTGGGTCTGTGGATGCTATGGAGGTATAAAACAATATAGCCTATACTCAACAGCACTTTGCACTAGTTTTACCAACCTCTGCCCAAGGATTAGATTCATTAATTCATTAATTAAATATGAATCATTATCAAACATAAACTATGTCTGTATAGAACTCACACACACTCTTTCTTGTGTGTGTGTGTGTGGTACAGGAGATTGAACCCAAAACCTTGATACTGAGCTATCTCCTTGGCTTTTTTTTTTTCAATGTGAGACAAGATCTCACTAAGTTGCTAAATTGCTCAGACTGCACTTGAACTTGAGATCCTTCTTTCTCAGTGTCCCAGAGTGATGGGACTACTGGTATGTAGCACCCTGCCCACCTTTTATAGAAAAGTCCAAAAAGAAAGAAAGCTACAAGATAATATTTTTCTTTTAAGTTTGAGAGAGAAATGTTAGTATTCTCTGTTATTAAAACTTGGTATACATTAGATCCTCTAACAAGAGTAATTATATATGAGTTTAAGCTAAGAAATGTTATACACAAATGGACATCCTCTGTGTTCTAAAAACATGTCTATTAATGTAACCTAATATATCAAATTTTATACAGAATTATGAGTAAATTCTTTATACTTTGGCAAAGTTAAACTGTTCTAGAAGCAACTTTATTTCTTAGAATATTTAAATATTTAGCAGAACTAATTTTTTGCTTCTTGAAACCATTTACTGCTTTTTAACAATATCTTATAGTTCTTGAGTCTTTTTTTTTTTATTTTTTTTATTTATTTTTTTTTTTTGATACTGGGAATCAAACTCAGGACCTTGTACTTACCAGGCAGGTGCTTATGCCACTGAGCTATATCCCCAGCCCCAAGATTTCCAATCTAAATTCCTCATTTAAGTATTTGGTAGAGGGCTCAGTGACAGAGCACTGCCCAGCACATGCAATGTTTGGGGTTCAATCCCTACCACC
>NW_004955405.1:17872772-17905316 GCF_000276665.1 Chinchilla lanigera
TTTTTTTTTTTGATACTGGGAATCAAACTCAGGACCCTGCACTTGTGAGGCAGGCTCTGTGCCACTGAGTTATATCCCTGGCTAGTTTGTGAGTCTTAATGGTCATCATGATTTAGAACCCTAAAGCTGAAAAGGAAAAGAAGATTAAGTAAGCAGTCTACAAATTAAGATGTCTCATACAACTCTGGCAGAGGTCTTTTCAATCCTTGCTTGAATATATCCAATAATAGGCAGTAAGTAATTTGAAATATAGCTTGTTATTTTAGGACAACTATAATCTTGAGAAATTGTTATCCTTATCTTGTATCAGTTGGGAAAGTTCACCACCTTTCATTAGTACCATTTCAGCATGACTATAAAGAGATTCTTGAGCCAGTACATAGTTCCCTATTAGTAGAAGTAGTAAAATTTTTAGGAAAAAAACTGTGACTTACCAGTACACTTCCAGGTAATATGAAAGAATTAAATGAATGTAACTTTGTGATCAGTTTTATCAGGCATCCACTGATTTCATGGAGACTTGGCAACTCTCCCAATCAAAATCACCTAACTGGTTTATCAAGTTGTGGTAATTCTTGGAAAAATAGCAATAATAGCAAAATTCTCTTTAGTTTTCAACAATACTAACATTACCTACAATTTCTCACTGAGAAATCAATTTTTGTGCACTAAAAATTCTCAAAGTAGGAATGGTTTAGAAAAAGTTAAATCATCATTCTTATACAGTGGTTATTTTATTATGTACTTTGATGTGTTAGACTTCGTTTCATTTACTATTATTTTAATTTCAGTTTCAGTAAAATAAAAATAAATAGCTGAACATCACAATACTATTCTTTGGAACAGAAATAACTTTGGGAAAGCAAAGATAGGTTCACTGACTTATTTAAACAAAGCAAAATTATAGCACATTATTGTGCTATTAGAAATACTATAAATAACATAAAATGTACTTAAAACTCTGATATGGAGAAAAATATCCTAATTATATGTGGTATAGCATCAAGGAAGTTTGATATTTTTCCCCTCTAAAGTAGCTGCTCATATTTCCTAAACACTAGTGAAATATTCTCTTACCTGAAGCAAGATAAAAATTATACTTATAATTTAGGAGGACTCCTTAATATCATGCATTTCAAGGAATCTGAGAAAATTAGAGCACTATTTTTATCATACTCTTAAGCCAGTAAGTAAATATATGAGATAAATAAAGAAATGTGTATACTTACAAAATATAATTATATGTGATGTTTCTTTTAATAGATTTGTTCATTTTCAAATATTAAAGTCTTAAACTTCATAAAACTAAATAAAATTCTCATCATTTAAAGTTGTTATTGATTTTATCATAAGCATTTGTGTGAATATTCAAAAGAATAAAAGCGATCTTAATATAAAATGTATTTCCTCATAAGTGAAAAGTCACACAGATATTTAACCAATGCTGTAATTATGAGTTCCTACCACGTGTCAGACTCTAAGTGGTGAAGATTTATTAGTGGACAAAACAGAGAAAGATGTCTGGCCTGCAGGGAATTTGTATGGTAATAGAAGGAGGCAGAGAGCCACACCACAGAATAAAAAATTTATCAGGTCAGACACTAAAGGGCTCTGGTGAAGGGAAAGGGAGAAAGTATAATACTACCAACAAAAGCGTGAGTTATCTACAAGGCCCCAACCCATACAGCAATTAGTATGGAAGGCGTGAAGGAAAACCGGAAAGTGCAGAACTTGGGGAAATTACAGTTAAGACAGGATCACTCCTGCCTGCCTTGATGCAGCGCATGATCATACTGGAAGGATCACGGCATGGGAAACGACCAGCGATCTGCCCACCAAATCAGTATTCTAGCTCCATCTTCTCTCTGCCATGTGTTCAGTATCTATAGGTCCTATTGATCATTCTCTTTTCTCAGTTCAATATCTCATCACTAAGAGGCTGCTTGTGCCATAATTAAGACTTTAAACTGCACATGAAAAGCTTAATTCTAGCACCTTAATAATACCTACTTGTATAATGTTTTGATGTAAATTATTTAAAGATGGGGTACTACTGTTTGTATTAGTTAAAACATACTTTTACGACAAGATGCTATTATAATAAAAATTAACATTTATCGAAGACCTGTAGTGCAGGCTTTGGGATAGGTACTTCATGGATATTATTAGTTCATAAAATCATTATTCTCAGACTTTGGGTATTAGGAGTTAGGAGTTACACATAAAACAGGAGAAAACAAAATATCCAAGTTCACAATGTTATAAATGGCGGAGCAGAAATTTGAATTCAAAGTCTTCATTTACTCTTTCTGAGAAAATGTGATGTATATCAAAACCATCCCATAAAATAGATTCATTTTAGTAGCTTGATAATGTCATCACAATCACAGACACGGTGTGCAAAAGTCAGTTAAACTATTTGAAAATGCATCAGACCAAAAACATTATAAAATATCTTATTGTAAAGTCAGTTCTCTAATGAAGTAACAAGAGATTGAGTTTCTGAGGCAAATCAAAGTGATCAAGTTTAGGTAAAGATGCTGAGAGATTTACATCTTCAAAGCAATCCTTCTTTCCAAAAGTTGCATACTTATTAGAACATTAAATACTAAATTCTCCTTTTATGTACTGATGGAAGTCTCTAAAGATGAGCTGTCTGAAGCCAAAATGTAAAATGCCATATGCTGTGAGGTCAAACACTCTAATCTGCCTCCCAGTTATTACTGTCATGAACCTACTTTTTATTTTGTCAAATGAAATAAAAATGTGAGCTAGCCTGTGCCTCGCAACCAGCAAAACACCATGAAATCTACAAGTTCTTCAGACTTAACAGAAACAGAATGATTAAGATGACTGCTTATGCAAAACACTGATTCATCTTTGCTTTATGCTTTGAAGGCAAGCAGTTATTTTAATTACTTCTCAGGTACAGAGGGGAGAAAGTCTTTCCTTCAACCACTTCCTACTGTTGCAAGTACCTAGAATTGCTCAACCAGTAGCCTTGTTGTTGCTTGGAAAATTTACAAATTTTATTTTCTTCCCAAAAGATGAAAATAATTGAGTTGATTACTAAGAGATAGTACTACAGCAAGCTATAATCTTATTTTTAATTCTTTTTTCTCATCTCCCTGTTTACAACAGAAAGACATGCATTCATATAAACCTGTACATGAATTCTGTGTGTCCCTGGAAAATGACAAAAAGAGCTTCTAAAACTCCAGGAAAAGAATCTGTCAGGGATTTTCTGTGCTTACAAACAACCCTTTACTAGCTAGCAGTTCAGCTTGAGGAAAAATTGCTTCATCTCCATGAACATCTGTTTCTCCCTATCTACAATCTACAAAATTCTGTGAAATTTACCCACTGAACTAATTTCCAGGGAGAGAAGGTCTTTATTACCTCATTCTTCTATTTGAAATAGCTAGTCTTTAACATGCAGAATTTCAACATTGGTGTGTTTTCTAAGTGTACTGGTTATGTTACTTCAAAATATCATGTTACTACCTTCAGGCCATATGGTACAACTTCTGAGAAATCAGATCAGGCAATAATATCTATGATAATTTGTGATATTTACACATCTCAACAATATAAAAGAGAGCAGAACTCCAGACTTCACTTTGGACCAGAATCTGTCAATCATTCCATTCTACTTATCAGAACTTACAATCAAATTTTTTCCCTAATCACTAAAACACAGTTGTGCCATGCTCCAGTGTTTCTCTGATATCTCCTATGTTGTAACTCTTATTATTTCTATAAATAAAAGAACCTGGGGGTAGGGATTTAGCTCAGCGGCACAGCGCCTGCCTGGCAAGCCCAACATATTGAGTTCAATTCCCGATACTGGAAGAAAAACAAAAGATAAAATCAATAAAATAAATAAATAAAAGAAGTTGAAGAAAATATCACAATTAAAATGTGTGAAAGGTACCCAAGGAAAGGGGGTGGGACACTGTCCACTATTTTGACTCATAGTAGAACATCAAAGGTAAGCTTGAGCTATTACCAGTCATTTACAAGAAATCAGCTTTATTACTTTATTTTGGTCAGTGTTTCTAGAATTATCTCTATTATACAATTTCATACAGAATTAATTTAAGAATCAAACCATAATTCACTAATGGAAGGCCATTTTGATCAACCAAGAATCTATAATTGCTGCAGGACCAAGAGGACATGTAAGTTGCATTTTATGAAGCATTCCCTTTTCCTCTCTGGATATGGAATGATTTTTCCTATCCAGAAATGTCTATGTTAATATTGCAGCACTAAATAAATATATTTCTCTTTCTTTCTCTAGCCTCTATGGATGTTCTATGTTCTCAAGTACATGTTTATTACTATAAATATTTCAAAGTGAGTGGTTATTTTATACACAGGTACAATTAGTTCAGTGGTTTTTTGAGATTCAGTTTGCCATGTTTGTTATCAGCCATTCACTTACAAAACAGCCTTAGCGGGAGTTATTTCTGAGTTGTTTTGTTTTATTGATTTGTTTCCTTGTATTTCAAGATGACAAAACTTTTTTCTGATCATTTCCTCACAAATTTTTTAGGATATAGTTGCTTTCTACTGTTAGGACTGTAGTTAAGTTCTACCTGCAACAAAAATAATGAATACAAGTTTCAGTTTTAAACATGAGGAGAGGGGACCCAGAAACATGCACAATTTTTCCCTCTGTTCTCACTTTACTGTGAGAATAAGGAGTTTAATCATACTTATTTGCAGCCATTTTAAACAGTGGTTTTTGTGTCATTTAAGCCCAGATAGGGATAAACCTATGAGATATGGTCAAGCTACACTCTATAATCATTTACATTTTTTAAATGTATTACAGTAAAAGACACATTACCATTAATCCCCCATAAAATACTCCCCTTGCTTTGAACACATTTTCCCATCCTGCCTGCTACTTTCTGAAGCAGTTCTGTGAGTGCTCTTTCATGAGTGTCCTTACAGGATGTGAACAAAAATATAAGGATTGCTGCTGCTGGGTGCCATCCAACAGAAGGACGGACTAGCAGAAATATTATGATGTGCCCTCATGTACCTTAGTAACCGTATCTGACACAGTGCAACTTCTGGCCCTTCGAAGTCAAAATGATCATGAATGCTAAATGTTTTGAACTGATTCAGGACATCAAAGCAACTAAAGACACAGAAAAGGATTTTCAGTAGTACTTCAAAAAGTGGCAAGAAGATGGGATAAGTGCATTTGAAGAGAAAGGAGGAGTTTTGTGGTAGATTAATGGTTGTGTATCTCTTATTTTTTTATTTTTTTGGTACTGAGAATCAAACTCAGGACCTTGCACTTGCCAGGCAGGCACTTATGCCACTGAGCTGTATCCCCAGCCCCTGTGTATCTTTTAAATGTAGTGATTTTTTTAATTCAAGCATTCATTATATTTTCAAACTTATCTCCTAGATTGTTCCGAAGATTTGGTCTTCACTGTCTTCCATGATGGAAAAATACAGATAATGATTATGTCAATATAATACCTATTTTCTTGAACATTACCATTACCAAGCCACTTCAGTAACTAACATTAACCTCAGTGTAAGCTGTTTCACTACAGTCTGTTGGTATCCCATCTTAACTTAGTCTCCAAAGTTAAATATGACACATATCAAGTTATTTTAATTTGTAATAAATATGCTTTTCCTTTAAAAAAACAATTTATAAAATCTTATATCAGTATTCTGGTACCCCAGGACAGTATCCAATGCTATTTGAGTCCTTCCTCCTCTATTCACACGTATTTAGTGAAAACTTTTTGTTAGTCAGGTGCATCCCCAAATCACTACAAATCAGGCCCAAAAATAAATTAGGTCTTTCCTTACTATTAGATGGGTCCAAGAACCCTTTATTTACTAGATTTCAAGCTTCCTAAGGGCATTTATCTCCTTATACTTGTAACCAAAATGGTTAGCATAGACCAAGGTGCATAGTAGTTGTTTAATTAATGTTTGTTAGGTAGTAAGTGAATGATTAATTACATAAACAAGAGGATGAACATAAACCCTGATCTTTCTATCCAGTGCTTGCTGCTGTTTAATTGCATTTTCAAGTTTCATTTCCCAGTTGATCAATATCTGTCTAAAGCCTGAGATTATGTCTGGGTTAACTTGCTTAGACTCTAGATGTCAAAGAAAGTGTCTTAGGGAATTTTCCTGTCTTTCTTATTGATTTCATCTCAGCTTAACTCCCTAGATGTCTGTGTATCTATCCAGCTCAAACTACAAACATTCATTTATTCATACATTCAACAGGTACTTATTGATTTCCTGGGCATATTGGAAACAAATAAGAATGAAATTAAGAAAACTTTCATGACAATTGCACTCCAGAACAAGAAAACGAGAGTAATTAGATAATGATCACAAGAAATGTAAAGTTTAAACTCTGGAAATTGTCACTAAAGTTAGGCTGTGTAGTATTCCAAAAGCTCCTAGTGCTTCAGTGTGATCTTATTGGGTAATTAATTCAGGCCTACTTCATTAAGGTACACAAGCAGACACCTGAAAAACAGACTGAAAGTTACCCCTTGATGAACATAGGGGAAATAACCCAAGCAGATTCATGAGAGAGAGAAGACAAAGGACTGAAGGGTCTAGTATATCCTAAAGCACTGGTTAGGAGGAAAGGCATGCAATAAAAAAGGATAAAAAGACTAGAGTCATTCAGATCATGCAGGCCCTTTAGGGTCATGTGAAAGATTTGTTTAAAAGGGATGAGAGGCCACTGCAAGGTGTTAAACAAAGGAAAGAGGTGACCAGATTTCATTTTTAAATTGTCAACCCCAGCTTCAGTGTGGCGAGTATACTAAGGGGCAGAAAGGTGGAGGTGGATAGATTACTTTGTTGTCAAGGTGAGTTTTCAGGCTTGTCCAACTAGATGGATGTGGGTGTTATGCACTGAGATAGAAAACACACCGAGTGTGTGGGAGGGCTGTGAATTTGATTTTGGACATGAATGTCTGCTTGGAAATAAATAGTAGGAGAAATGTCTTGTAGGAAATTGAATATATTTGCTCAGAACTCAGAAGAAATTGTGTCCAGATCATAATTCAAGCTGTGGAAGGGAAAGAGAGTATGAAATAAAAAGAGGCATAGGGCCGGGGATGTAGCTCAGTGTCACAGTGCCTGCCTGGCAAGCACAAGGCCCTGAGTTCGATTCCCAGTACCAAAAACAAACAAACAAAAGAAGGGCAGAGCCTGAGACTGAACACGGCGTGCGCCACCATTTAATGGCTGCAGACACACGAATAAGACTGCAAGGGTCAAGAAAGGAACTGGCACAGGGAAAAAGGTAAAATAAGGTAAATATGTGACAGAAGATCTAGGTAGTCTATTCTTTAAGAGGGAGAGAAGATACTTCCTGTATCAGAAATTGCTATGAGATCATATAAAGACTGAAAAATGTCCATTAGACTCAGTGACACAAAAGTCAGTGAGGATGTCAAAAGGTTGCTTCAATGGATTAGTGAAACCGGAAGTCATAATGGTGCATGGCGGGAGGGGGCGATGTATTAGAAGAGAGTGGAAGTTAAAAATGCAGAGACGTATGGAGAACTCTGGTCTTCTGGGTTTTGTTATTACAATGTTGGTAAATCTTTGGGCAGTGTGGTGATTTAATTCCTGAGAAAAGACTTTTCAATTGCTTTATTTCTTATTCTCCTCTTATTTTAGTCTACCTAGTGATGAAATCCTAGAGAGCCCATCCCCCCATACTATCCACTTGGTTAAATTAGTAAATATGGTGAATATTTGCTCGCTGTAGTTTCTCGCTTGTACTAATAGATTATAATGTCTTCTACAAGGCTGTAGATACAACATAATTGATGGCATAATTGTCTGACCTCATATGTATGACTTCCTGGGTGAGAGTCTATGAGATTTTTGTAAGTTTTCTCTGTTACATTTGAAATATTCAGTTTAGAATTGGGAGCCACAAGAAAGATAACATCAGAAACAAAATACCAGGTATTAGTAGCCTTTTGTGATATATCACAAAGTGAAACTGGATGTATTATTATATTTTCACTCCATTACTCTCTTCTTTTCTTCTTTTCTCTTTTTCCTTCTTTGTTTCCTTCCTCCACTTAAGGAATGAGTACGAAGTGCTTATTCTGTACTGTACTAGGTGCTGGCTGTGCGTTAGAAAAATGAAATCAAGAAATAGTAATAATTGCTCTGAAAATGCTGAAAGAGAAAGGCTACAATAGAATGAAGACAAGGTTGAAAAGAATAGGCTTGAGAAAACCAGTGTGATACTTTTTAATGCCAAGTTGGGTTGTGTTGGTGAAGACAGCAAGACTGAGAAGAGAAAGTTTAACAGATTATTGCAGAATCTCTACGATAATCTAAAACTGAGGAGACATACTTCTGATTACCTTTCAGCTATCTGTCCACAAATTCTCACTGGGAAGAACCACGCATTAAGCAGCATTTTCTAACACATGCTGTAGACTGATAAAGACAAATGAAAATATGCTACAAATCTACTTAAATGTGCTTATATAATACTGAAAAAATTTACTTTTAATTGTACAGTAAAATTATTATAAATTTATTTGCTGTTATTAGGTGCTGTTGAGTTATTCTTAGATGACATAGAACATCTTAACCTTTTCATAAGGAAACACACACAATAATCTAAAGTTTGCATATAAAGATTTCATAAAACAGCTCATTTTTAAGGAACCAAATTCTAAATGTTATTTCTTTTCTCTTTATATGTGTATATATATATGTATTCATATATATATATTTCTTTATATATGGTTTGCTTATTAAATTTAATTATTATTTAATTATTATTAAATTAAATTTATTATTATTAAATTATTAAATTTCTTTTGTTTTTAATACTTTTTAATCATATTCAATTGGTATCCATTGACATTTACTGTGAAATCTAATACTGACTAAGAATTGCTAGATAATTTTAATCTAAGTCACACACACTCTTTTTTGTCTACTAATTACTAAATAAATGAAAAGAAATGTAGCTTGAAAAGCTAATATTTCTTCAAAAAGCAAATGTTAAGTTTTGCATGCAATTTTAGATATTTTATTGATAGTTCAAGAACTCTATGTCTGTCTTCTCTAGGTCTCATAAAGATTTAAAAACTCATATGCACATAAGTGTTTTACTATGATAACATTCCTGATTGCGTAAACAAGGCTCTGATGGTAGTAATAATTTTTTATAGAATGTAGAATTCCTTCTTCATTCCTTGCTTTGAAAAAAGATTCTAAGTAGATTTCTCCAGTAGAAGTTTTTTGTTTTGTTCTGTTTTAGTTTCCCTTTGAGTCAAGTCCTTTGTAATATTTATCTGAACTAATAAGATATATAATTAATTTGACAATCAATGGCAGATTCATGAAATGATTAAGTCCAAAGTAAATGAAGTCTACCTATTAGCTAGTAATGGTACTACTGAACAACATAAGCCTATATTTTCCTAATCACATATATGAGGAGATTGGAAGTATGTAATGATTTCTTCCTACCCAAAGTATTGTGTCTCTGGGAGTTACAATCAGTTTAAATATCTTGAAGAATACACAGAATGTCAGAAAGCACTCTGAATTGAATTAGATTTGGGAAAATCAGTTAATTATATTTAGTTTTACTTTCTTCACTTGCAAAGTGAATTCTGACCTATCATCAAAGGTTATCCTTTGAAGTAAAAAAATGTGTATGACTTTTTAAAAAGAACTAGAAAGGCATTAATTTTCAACTAATTATTTTTTGATCACCTATCAAAATCCATCACAACCAAGTTCTTAGGACAGATATATGTAATATTTATATATTCTTATATATAATATTATATATATATAATTAAGCTTTAAGGCATATTTGGATGATAACTGGATTTTTTAAACTGGAGAAATGAAGAATGCAGTAAAGATACTGGAAACTACCTTTGTGGGTGGAAAGATGAGCGGGGTTGTGGTAGCACTGAGGTGCATAACTGAAAATTGGAAACACTGGGAAAAGGAATGTCTACTTCCTGGTTTGTCCCTTCAATTCACAGGAGTAAGACCGTTTGACCTCTGCACCAGCTGTTTTGATGTGCCTTACTCAATAAGCTCCTTAATGAGTTAAGCAACAAATTATACAATAATTTGTTTTCTTTTATTGATGCACATGTTATATATATGTTTCCATTTTAATGTCCTCATTTACATAAGTTTAAATAGGCATATGAATTATAGCTCTGAGGCTGGTGTAACATAATTTATGTAACTTTAAGAAAGCTTAAAGATGCATGTTGCCCAAATGCAGTATTAAACATTTACTGGGGCTGTGAGCTTGTTTGCTCTGTGGTAGAGCACATGCTTAGCACTTAAGAAGCCCTAGGTTCAATACCCATACCCAGAGAAACTTTCCTTGCTTGTTTACTCAAACATCTTATTTTAATTCTGAGTCTCTTGTTTATTCAGGCATTAATCCACACAGTTGATCTACTTTGTGGGATATGTGCAGTATGCTGAACTTGTACGTGTACAGATAATTACAGCATAAAAGTGAACACTATAAGCATTACATGGATAAGAGTAAAGGCATAAGGGTTTGACTTTTACCAAAGATACTAAAAGTGAGCATCATCTTGAAGGAAATGGTTTTTGAGAAGTGACAATAATTTCCCGGGAAAGATGGAGAGAAAATCATTTCTGAGCTATTGCAGGTTTTGGTATAGGATGATGGTATCTGAAATATGTTTTACAAAGATTGAAGTGGTGATTGGTGCCAGTTAGATTAGAACTAGGAGTTGATTCTGTAGGAAAATATGTAGTTTGTGTTATTTTAATTCTGAGCTCAGTGCTACAGACACAGCTGCAGGATTTTTTAAACTGCAAATTTCCTGATGCCTCAATGGGTTTGCAGTAGTGTTATGGGAAAAATAATTCCCAAACTCCCAGCCATGTCAGAAGTGCCAAGTTCTTGATATCATGACATCGAGGAATGAAGTGTGTACCAAAGGAGAAAGTTAGGAGACCTTTATTAGAGACAAGCAGAAGACTAGCTAGTGAATTTGGGGGAGGGGTCTCACAGGGTGGCCACTGAGGCTCTTTGTCAGGGGTAACTTACACAGCAAAATCACAGTGTGGGTAAAACACAGGTTAAGCAATCAACCCATAGGATTACAAGTATAATGGTTTAGCTAATATTGATCCAGTGGGGAAATAAGTCATGTACCAAGCATATATGGAAAAAACAGCACATTCTTGGAAAAGGATGGGCCCAGAGGTTCTGGTCACCCACCCATCTGAAGCTTACCTGGACTCAGTGGACCAGGTGGTGCTAATAAGAGTGTAATCTTAAATTGCTTTCCATCTCAGGGAGGCTTGCAGGTCTGACTATTGTATCCCCATGCTGAGCCCTGGATATCTCTAGGTTTGCTTCCAGCCACAATCTCTGTGTGTCTCACATTCTGTACTGACTTCCTTGAGGGCCCATTCCCCCTCTGACTGCATATTAATCTTTGTATTTCTTAGCTGTCCGTAGTAGTACGACTGCAGAAGCAATATTAAAAACCCAGAGTGACTTTGAGGCATCCATAAAGTTAGAAGCCACAGGATAAAATATCTGGCTGCACTGATAAAGACTAAAAGAGAATGAGAAGGAAATGGGGGCAAAAAAAGAAAGACATGTAGCAATGAATGATGCAGCAGTTATTTTAAGGTTGGGGACATAGCTCAGTGGTAGAGCACTTGCCTAGAAGGCACAAGAACCTGGATTCAACGCCCAGCACTGCTAAACACAAAATGTTATTTCATTTGCTCTTAATTGCCCAACATTGAAAACAACTTTTACTATCACTTGAATTTAATAAAACATACTTGTTAAAAGTTTTGTCTTATTTTATTGCTATATTCCTCTATGTATTTCATTTCTATTTTCCAGTCTTTTTTTTTTTACATGGGCCACAACAAATTTTGTCTAAGTAAGTTTGAAACTATCTATTTATACAAATCAGAATTTTGAAATTATTTTAAGATTATTATATCTTTTTACAATTACATTGACACTAAAACTGACTCTCCTTGCTGTCACAGATATTTTTAAGAACATATCACATGCTGTGAAAGAAAATAGTTATATTTGTGACAGTTTTAAGGGTTTTACTCTCTGCTTCCCTTCTCAAATTCTGTACGTGTTTATTAAAATTCCCAAATACATGAGGATAGGACCTGTGATTGTTTAAATGTTCATTTGATATAGTAGCATTTAATTATGCTGTTTCAATAGAGACATTTTAATTCTAGATTTTAATCAAACATTGCTGTGTCTAAATGAGATCTAGTTTTATTGTAATTAAATGGTAGAGCATGCTTAAAAAAAATGTTGAAGAAATAAAGCTACAAGGAAGAAGCCCAAAGAAAGACTCAGATTTCAGCTGCTGATTTTGTAAATGTAAAGTAGCTCAGCTCTCTAGTGGAACCTGCTAAACAAGTTTTGAAATCACGGTATAGGACCCATCTACACAGCCAGGATTTTCTCTAATTTAATTTTATAGAAATGTCTGGATAAATTACTTGGCCAAATATATGGTTTTCTGTTAAAAATATTAGTATCATGGCAAAAAGCAAAGTTCTCGTATGAAATGAATAATAAAGGTAATTACAAACAAGGACATTCAAAACTTTTAATAAAAAATATTTGATGGAGATTTACATCAAGTTTTTAAACTACTATTCTTTCAATGAATTATTTTCCACTTTTATCCCATAGTTCTGCTTAATTAAATCTACCTATTTCATTTCTTAAACTATGCATATTTCATCCATACACATAATATAATTGAAGTATTATGTATAAGGTTTTTGGTTAGCTGTATCCATTGAAAGTATCAACACCTCTTTTCAATGATTCTAAAATTCTATTCACTATTCAAATCTCTGTGTTTAATAGTTATTATTGAAACCATACAGTTTACTATGTAATTTTTTTCCTTCTAAAGACTTTGCTATTTTAAAGCAGTTTTAAATTCACATAAAAATAGAGAGGAAGGGGGCTGCGGATTTAGCTCAGCGGCACAGTGCCTGCCTGGCAAATGTATGATCGAGAGTTCAATTCCTGGTACCAGAAAAAAAAAAAAAAAAAAATAGAGAGGAAGGTACAGAGAGCTCCTATACATGCATTACTTTAAAAACATAAACTTGGAAACCTTTCTTTTAGTCGCAATATAAATTTTCAATGTACAACTGACATTGTGCTTTATCAGAAAGTTCTTTTCTATATTGAGTTGAAATGTTTTTTTATATTTCCACCTATAGCTCAAGCCCTTGTGGCTATGCAGAACAAATTGTATTCCACAGAGCAGCCTTTCAAGCACTCAAAGCCAGTCATATTCATCTCTGTTCCTCATCCCTGCTTTAGGCAGTTCCTTATGAGTCATGGCTTTGAATCTTTACCATCTTGTATTCTGAACAGATCCCAATTAGTCTGTGAACTCAAAGTTGACTACAGGGCCCCAGCTTTAGTCCAAACATCACAGGAGAAGGTAGACCCACTCTAATCTTGTTTTGGAGAATATATTTTTATTAACACTCCGTGCCACCCACCCACACATAACCCAGATACCTGCCTCATGCAATTAGCTGTCACAATGACTTATAATCTTGCTCACACTGTTCTAAATTGAAGTTTGATTAGAATTGAAGTTTGAATCGAAGGATTCAAGAATAAATGTTGGACAGATCCAAAGTATTGATTAATTCTTAAGAATTCATGTTTTGTATTGAATAAATGTTAAGGAATTTTAAAAGCCATACATTGATAAGGAGGCTTATGAATGTTTGATAAGGTTTTTAAGTACTCTCACCTCAAATTCAACATAAAATAATTCACTCAGAAATGTACAAGCACTATTAACAGATTTTTCTGTTTAAATAATGTATTAGTCTCTGTAACATGGAGCATCAACAAAATGATCCAGGATTCTATCACCGGGTATTTTTAAGTCTGCTCACAAGCTCAAGAAAAAATTGAATTATTTCAGAATCTATGCTGTAGTGAAAACAACAAATGTTACAAATCTTATTCCAGATAAGTAGATAACTTGAGTATTGAAGTTAGAAGCAAATCTATGCACCATACATGCTCTGAGAGGCTTGATTCCTCCAGAGAAGAAGCCAGGAAAGCACTGACGCGAGAATAACCTCTCCCTTGCCATTTTCTCTATTCCAGGAAGGTTATCTGCCAAAGGGCTCATCCCTATCTGTGCTGCTGCCAGTGCCCATCCGTGCAGCATGCCTGTGTAATTTGCTTTTTCTGGAAAGCCCTATCAGGGCAGAGTTGACTGATTGAGAGAATTAAAAGCCACAGGCTCTGGGGCAAGAGAGCCGCCCTATGGGTATATGAGCTGGTTACTTTTTGGTTCCTTTTCAAGCCAGGGAGCTACCACTCTTGGTATGTATAGAAAACACTAAATTAGCTGGACTAACAGACTGTTGACCAGGGTAGATGACGCTAACTGCAGGTGGATGTTCATAGAGCACTGAACAGAGACCTACCTGGACAAGTGGCAGAACAGTGGAGCGAAGAAACAGAGGGCTCAAAATTGATCATTATATAGAGAGTGATATAAATCAGGAAAAGATGCAGTGTGGATGACAAAAAGGTCTTAGCAGTAATTGTATTACATACACAAGAAAATTCTATGCATCCAGCTATGAAGCTACTAAAGAAATATTTATGAAAATCAGGTTTGGGGCTGGGGATTTAGCTCAGCAGCACAGCGCCTGCCTGGCAAGCACAGGGTCGTGAGTTTGATTCCTGGTACAAGGAAAAAAAAAAAGAGAGAGAGAGAGAGAGAATCAGGTTTTGAGTCTGCATATTAGTATTCCGGTAAAAATAAAGTATACCCTGGGAGAAAGTGAAGAGTTATTGAGACTATGATATGGAGACAGGAGAAATGAAATAAACCTAAATGTAAAATGATTTATTGCTATAGAGTTGTTTCTGACTCTGTGATCATATTCTACATATATTCTAAAAGCAATAAAGTTGCTACTTTTGTAATACAAGCTTATGTTATCTGAAAATTTAGAAGGAAAACAAATATGACAGGTATAAAAGGAAGGTTACAAAAATACAGAAACTAGATCTGAGGAACTTGAACCAAAAAGAGGGAAGTTTTACAGGGCTAACAAAGCACTAGAGTCTGCAGGGTAGCTTGATCCAAACTCCGGAAAGATGTGAAGGGGAGTTTAATATCCTGGGAGACCAGGCAGCTGAATGCAAAGCTGGCCAGGCAGACCAAGGGAATAGCCAGTCTGCCTACAGCTTCTCCACTGGTACCTTTGTCACTTCACAGCTGAAGTATGCCTCAGCCCCTTGACTCCTCTGCCCTTGTACTCTGAGCAGGCACTAGCTCTCCTTACATCTTTCGTTCTCATTGCCAAGACTCAAAAGTCTAAAAAAAAAAAAAAGCCTAGGATGAGGTCATGTATATTATAAGCTCACTGATGATAGCACATGCCCAGGTCCAGGTTTATGTTCCCCCTTGGTGGTTCACTGCTTCTTTCAGCTTCTGATGAAGTCACATCTTTTATTTTGAGATTTTTATCATTCCCTAACCCCAAAAGAAAGGTGTTGGATTCTGAGCAGAAATTGTCCTGCACATCAATATCAGGAAGACTGAAATGGGCAAGTGTTTTGTTAGCGCTCTTCTGCAGATCCTGAAAATAGATTTTTTTCTCTCCAAGAAATCTACTTGTGTGTACTACAAATACTAAGATGCTGGAACATTTCAATAATTTATATTATGTGTCTCTGGTGAAACAGAAATACCTTCTACTGGTGAACCAACACATGGGATAATTTATGCATTATGGCTAGCATCATTCACTTATTTTAGTTTCAGTATGTTGTAGAGCATCATCAAAGTATTTTTTGTTGTTTGAGAGAGCTCGACATTTAGTTCTTTTGAAATAATAAAGCAGAATGAATTAATAAGGTAGTTACCAAATTTAAAAAATTTAAAGTATAGAAATATTTTCACTTCTCAGCAATATGTAGGAATCTGTCTTTTTACTACTAGACTTGAAAGAAAAAGTATAAACTAAATTAAGACCACGGAAATCCATATTTAGGTTAGCGATAGAGTGACAATATCTTCCTAGAGAAACAGCAATTAATAAGGGCACCATCTTCACATTTATGGGATGTTTTACAATGTTACAAAGAAAGCTATAAATCTAATAGTTGATACTGAGTTGTTTTATGAGCTAAAAGACATCATTCAAAAACTGAAAATAAAAAGACAAGTGTATAGTCACACGTAAAGACATGAGTACATCATCTATGGACGTGATTTAAGATATACTTCAATGGTTTGACACATTGATGCTATTCTAATAAAATGCAAGAAACAAATAAAATTTTAATTCATATATTTTAATTTCTTATTTTTATCCACTCAGATGCAACTACTATAATCAAAATATTTGTAAATAAGCATTTTGTAACCATACCCATAATGAGAATTTTTTTTTAATTGAGAAAGAAGGTAAGAGATTTTTGTTTGTTTGGTTTTTTTTTCCAGTACCGGGAATTGAACTCACAACTTCGCGTTTGCCAGCCAGGCGCTGTGCCGCTGAGCTAAATGCCCCATCCATTGTAAAAGATTTTTAAATGTTGTTTTTACCTTGTTTATGTAAATTAAATCCCAATAGACAATTCAAAATAGTCTATGATCTGTCCTGTTGAAGTTAATTCCCTTTCTTTTCATCATGTTTCAACTGAACTTTTACCTGTATTACTCGATGCCAAGGCTGCATTATATGTTGCTGATAGTAATGAATTTTAATGAATAGGAGATCAAAGCTTAGCTACTTTGTCCAAAGTTATGCAGCTTATCAATAGGGTACTCACTCCCCAGCAACTTGACCAGTCTGCCCACATTGTTAATCCTTGCACCAGTGATAGATTGTATCTTTTCTTCTCTGGATCCTTTTTTTTTTTTTTTTTTTTTTAACATGGAGGCATCTATCTTATTTAATAGGATAACTTCCAAGATACTTAAAATTATTGCCACTATCAAATAAGTAATATTAAAAGAAAATACTATATACCCAAATTTTCAGTAAGTTCTGTGATTGTAACTCATCTCATCATTTCACTGATTTTATATGTTTTCCTAAAGTTTCATAACAATCACAGGTCATCATAGAATAATTAAGAGTAGAAACTTTACTCAAACACAATTGTTTTCAAATTTCTTTTCCTTCATTTAATGACTAACAAAGGCAATCTATTTTTTCATTTATCCAATCCATAGAGTGAGAAAATTTCGTAAAAAATATATTCAAAAGATCATTGTAACACCTAACATTGCACTTATTAAAGTATATAACAGAAAGCAATTAATGCATATGAGTTACAATTTTTAACTAAATAAAATATTTAATGTGAGAATATTAATGAAATGAAATATGATTGGAATTTGGATACTTATATTGAATCCTTTAAATAGATTTTAATGTATCCAGCAATGCCTGGTTGTATGTACCATACTTCCTGAAACTGAAATATTATAATAATATTCATTATGTAACGCAAGTCAAGATTCTAATACTGAAGTTGGATAGAAAAATAAAAAGTGCTGCTTACAAAGTTGTGTCTCACTATACTTCTCATTGATAAACTACATCATATGACAGGTATATAAAAGGAAGGTTAATGGTGAACTTTAATGGTGAACTTTATTTGGCACTAACCTCTATGCATATGTGCATATGTTTGTATATTATTTCTGAGAACATTAATTTACTAACTTCATTTGATGTTTATGCTATAATTTTTATTACAGAATGTTTCAGGGACATGGTTCAAGAAAGATAAAAGAGGGTGATAAAAAGTGAGTAAGTAAAAGAAAAACTATTTGGCATACTTTTTTAATAGATGAAAACAGTATAAGAACAAATGTAGACACAGGAAAAGGCAACAGATTATATTTTAAAATCAAAAACTTTATACCATTTCTATAGAATTTTTAATATATTTCAACTTTCATCAAAAGGTTGAATCTAAATTATTTAAATCTTTTTCTGACATTTCACAAATGCAGAGGAAACAGAATTTTTAAATTTTCCCTCTGCAATTCCAAATCAAGTCAGGTTTCATAAGCAAGATTCTGCCAACACTTTGATAATATGGTCTGTCCCACACCTTGCAGCAGGCCCAGGCAGCTCTCCACATGCAACACTATTGCCCAGGATATTCAAACACAGTCATTATGTGGTATCTGCACATGAAATGTGTAATAAATAGAGTCATGTGGCATAAAGGACTTGGAATCATGAGAGGTTTCTTCAATCCTCAGTTCTGGGGCTGGGGATTTAGCTCAGCGGCAAAGCGCTTGCCTGGCAAGCGCAAGGTCGTGAGTTCGATTCCTGGTACCGGAAAAAAAGACAAAAAAAACACAATCAATCCTCAGTTCTGTCATATGCATATTAATTTTGACTAATAATTTATTTAATATTGTGTTGTAAATTTAATCACAAAAGTACTATAATTTATTAATAAAGAAAATTATGGTACTATTAGTAGTAATTTTGCTTCTAGGAAAGTAAATGTAAGAAACTAAATGTAACTAACATTTTTTTCACTCTATACTGAGAAGGTATATGTAAGTGGTCTGTCTTTGCCAGTTATAAGTGCTACTCATTCTACAGCCATTTTCAAAGTAGAAAGACAGTGCTTTAAATATAACACAATTATACATTCTTTATTGAAAGAAACCTTGAATTATCAAGTTCAACCATATTTCTAGCACTTGGTTATCTTTCTAAATAAGGAGATAACTGAGGACTTGACAGGTGTGGAATGTGTATTGATTTTAGCTTAGGTGATTGCTAACTCTAAGTTTAGTAGGTCTCAGAATATTGCCGTTGGCTTAGAAAGGTGTATTCTTTCCATGTTACTCATTTAACCCTCAGATAGCCCTGTGAGGTGGACACTTTTACACTCCCTTTTAAACAAAAGAGAAAATCTAAACAAAATTGTGAAGTTCCTCACCTACAGATTCACATCTAGTAAGCTGGAGAGCCCCATCTTGAACACAGGCAGTGGCTAAAGTACATTTTTCTAACTGCACAGTGTACTTGTCCTCCCCATTAGAAGTGGAAGAAGAGAATCCTCTTTGCTTTTTGCATAGAATTACGAATTAATGCAAAGAGGAAAATTTTTATTTCTGTAATAGTCTAGCTTCCAGACAAGCATAGTCCAAAATCAATTTGGATCTGAAGGAAATGTTCACCATTTATAATATAAAATATCATAACCCTTTACCACATCTACATTTTGATAATGATCTGCTACTAATGTGATTGAACACCCAAATTTTAAATTTTAATAGTTTAAATTTAAATAAATACAAATGACTACTTCAACACTTATTGAGTAACTCAGTTTTAGGCCCTTTAGCAAAGCTCCTCATTTCTTTTCCTTGTTGGTATGTGTGATAGCTGGTATTAATGTGTGAGGTGTTCTGCCACACATATAGCCTGCCAAGACAGAACATAGAGGTAACTATGAGTTTAAACACTGAGCAGATTTCAGTTCAAATTTTCCTACAGTGCTTATAGTATGTCGTTGAACATCAAGTTAACTTCCTTTCCCCTTAAATTGGGATAATAATTGAGCTACATTATCAGCTGTCTTATTAAACATTTAATTTGGACACAGTTTTAGCTTATAGAGAAGAGACAAAAAATGTGCAAAGAATTCCAGCATACATTTCCTGCATAATCCCCAAAGGTTAAGACTAATCTATTTTTCTATCTATCTATCTATCTATCATCTATCAATCATCTATCTATGTCATTATTTTCCTGGGACATTTTGAACTATTTGAGAGTAGATTGCAGGTATTATTAGCTCTTTCTTTACTAAATATTTTGGTCTATATTTCCTCAAACTAAAGACATTATCTTACATACATCAGGAAATTAGCATGTACTAGTCATAATACTATTATCTAATCTACAGATCTTACTCAGGTTTCTTCAAATGTCCTAATAATGTCTTGCATATCCAAAGAACATACCATTTTATACCTTTGATTTTCATATCTCTTTAAACTTTTTAATTCTCAAACAGTTCCTCAGTCTTAATTGGTACTTCACAAAGTAGATATTTTTAAAATAAGGTAACACAATTATTTGGAGTCTGTCTCTCAGTTTCTCCAATGTTTCCTCTTGAATGGGTTTATTTTAAGCATACTGGTGCCAATGTCAGAACAGTGATAATGTACCCTATGTAATACATAATATAAGAAGACACTCGAATTGTCCTCGATTTGACCTAAGGGAACCCCTTCAAGCTAGGTGCTATGTCTTTTTTGATGTGTCTCCTTTATTCTTTGCATACTTCCTTAATTTATGGCACAAGAAGTTGGTTTCTTCTATTTTCCCTGTTTAGTCCTGGATTCAGTAATTTAATATGGTATTTTAACAAGACCTACTAAACTAAGGTCTTGGGATTAGATGTGCTTCTTGCTTCTCATCAGTGTCACTGATTCTAGGCTATCTCTGCAGGTAGAACTATTAATATATATTCATCCAGGGCCTGGGGATTTAGCTCAGCAGCAAAGTGCCTGCCTGGCAAGCGCAAGGTCGGGTTTGGTTCCCGGTACCGGAAAAAAAAAATATATATATATATATATATATATATATTAATATATATATATATTCATCCATTTTACATATATGTAAATATATACATATACATGAACATATGCCTATACCTATATGAGAATATAGATAACCACAGAATTATTCCTATTTTATGCTATTTATAGATCTAGCTATCCATTTTAAAAGTTATAAATTCAAACTAATTCATCCACAACCAATCCCATGGAGTTCACTCCGTTTCCTCCCATTTACAACTCCCTTCTCTGACAGAGCAAAACCTATCTCCCAGTAGTGGCAGTATGCTTACTTATTCATCTACAATATATAAAGACTAGTTTTAAAATTGATAATTCCTGAATCTGAAGGAGCAAGATCTGCTTACTAAATTAAGTGTCTGTTTAGAGACATTTGTATCTGCAGACTGAGGGTACCATATTTGGGGAAATATTCCAAGTCCAAATCATTAAAAATTAACTCAGTTCTGCTCCACTCAGGATTGGCTGTGCTTTCATTTGAAATATGGCTTTGTTCGTGTTTTTGTTTCAGCATTATTGATAGAGGAACTTCTTCCTCACTTCTTATTATCTCTTCTTTTTAGAATATGTGAATCATTAAAAATTTCTCAGTTAAAATTATATAAGATATTAGAGCCAGGGAAGTGCTATTTTATCTTCCCTTTCTTCACAGAGCTATTTTGAAGAATAAGGTTACAAATAGTGAGATTTGACCTACTACCTGGCAATTATTTAGGCATTCACTTACCAAAAGGCTGAGAAGTGAAACATACTGAGATCTTAAAACGTGCAATGTAGCTATTCATCTAATAACAACGCTTTATCTATGTTCAACGACACACTTGGTAAATACTTCATACATTTTCCTCTCACCTGTGAAACCAAATTGTAAGGCAAATGTGTGAATAAAACCCTTTCTCAAACTTTGGTATTTTAAGTCTTACTGGTAATAGGGGATTTGGAACCTTTCTCACAGTTGCTCACAAAATGTTATTGTGTTTGGCTTTCCAGTTAAGAATTGATGGCCTGGGCCGGGGATATAGCTCAATGGCATAAGCGCCTGCCTGGCAAGCGCAAGGTCGTGAGTTTGATCCCTGGTACCGCAAAAAAAAAAAAAAAAAAAGAATCGATGGCTTGTTTTACTCCTTAAAGTAGAATATGATTTTTGCATTTAGCATAAGAATAGTTTTATTGTAGGAGTAATGTAGAAAATATATCATAGTTCGAATTCCTTTCATTGGTGCTTTAAATGTGAAGAACATGGCTGTAATTCTGTACGAAGGTAATAATTGTTAGTCTGCAGTGAAACAAATGAAGGATTCTGAGGCATGCCTGAAGAAATGAGAAGATTACATGCTTAACTAATTCTGCAAGATCAAGTTTCTAGATTAAGTCATGCTCTGCAAGGGAAACAAAACAACAACAAAAAAAGTAAGCATCGCGTCAAAAAAAATCAATTTTATTTTAGTGTATTTCTTTAAAGAAAAAGCTTTGTTTCTGGAACCATTTAATATGGCTACATTTCATTCAGGAAATCTTTTGTGTATACTAACTGGTAATAGCAGTATGTATACTTTATCAGTGATAGTCAATAAATAAGTGAGAAAGATTTTTCTTCTCATTGTGAAATATTTGTGATAAAATTTATGGATCAAATATGAAGTATTTCTTCCTCTAGATGAAGCATATATTCTCAATAGCGCACCCTTTCACTTATTTTATGATCGTACATAAAAATTCTTAAGTTTCATAAAAATTTTAAAACTACTTTTAATCTTAATATGATCTCATAACTGAGCAGTGGAAAAAATAAAGAAAAGTATATTTATAGAGACCTTTTAAGTGACAAAAATAACTATAAATCTTAAAGATTTATGAGAACCAAGCAGGGATTATATAGCAACATAAAAATGTATTAAATAAGATATCACCAATATGACAACAGCTGTAAAGAGATGGTTACTCTCAGATATATTTTCTGTATTCTTAATAATATTTAGAAACATATTTTCATGCCCATATCTTAATGGCAATGTGATTTCAGAGTTAAATTACAACTTGGATACATTAAAAACGTTAATTTAATGCAATTTTTAGTAGATTTTATATTCATTTGAAAAGAACACTTAATCCTCTAACATAGAAATGTTAAAAAAAAATGCTTATTCAATAAACAGAGACTTTAAGAGACATACAGGTTTACCCAGAACATTCTTTTTTTTTTACATTTTTTTAATTTTAAAAATAAAAGGAGGAAAATATTAACAGACAACGTTTTACAAAATAGCAAAAGAACAGTACAGACAATACAGAGTTACAAACAAAGTGGTAAGAAATTAACAGTGCTTGTTGTATTACATATTGATATCTTCAGAGTTACCCAGAACATTCTTAAGGCAATACATAGAGGCTTACTGATTGGTTAGAGCTGAATTTTCACTTTTTAGGAATCTCATCTTTGAAATGAGGTAAACAACAGCCTCCTCCTGTGGACTCCTCAGGAGTTAAGTCTTCATTGCCACATCTGAGCATCCACAGTCCCTTATTTCCCTAATCAGTACCCCTTCTTGTGATTCCTTCCCTTCCTGATTTCTCACACATATTTGTCCTCACTCCTCTCCCTCCTCCTGGGGAAGTAAGTGGTACTTCTCCCAGTTGAGTGCATATTGGGCCCCACGATGTTCTTGGACACTGCTTTGGACACGCACTCTTAAAGTAATACTATTCTTTAAGAAGTTGTGTTCAATGTTGCAAACTATTCAATTAAAATCTTTGCTTCAGTATAAGATCACTCTAGGTCTATAACTTTGTTTTGGTTTGAATAGTGCATTGTGCATGCATCATGAGATAGATTCCATTTTATAATCTGTGGTAATAAATTCATGACAAAGTGTTCCTGGTCTTTCTGAAATTAAATTTTAAATGCCCAAAAAATGTTTTTAACTAGTTAATATTTCCTCTCTGTTGGTCTGAATTAAACCCAGAAGAAAAAAATCATCTAATAACTTGTTTTTCTCCAAATGTTATTGATAGCATACCAAAAAATTTATTATCCTTCCTACTTTTATTTTAGTAAATTTTTAGTAGCTATCAGGATAATATAAGGCATTTCTGTAACTTTTGTAATACTCTTCCTCATGCTTCCACTAGAAAAAAAAATGAATTATTGCACACTCTTATTTTCAGTACTTATCTTCATTTCATCAGGAGTTTGAAAGTGTGTATTGGAACTTGAAACAAATAGTACTAACTGACATAATGAGATAGTCTGCTATTGTAAGACTAAGATTTGGAGTGAGAGATGACTTAGATTTGCATGAATGATAAAGAAATTTTGGACATTTTTAACTGGTCCTCTACTATTGTAAAAGCATTTAATACTCTACACAATAATTTATTATATCTCAAAAGTCTATATACGTTCTAAAGTAGAGTAAAACTATGACCCTAAAAGTTTTATGACTATATTAATCACAAAAACAGAAAAAAATGAAAAATAAGTTATCTCGGTCACTTTTTCTCCTTGCTGAGACACAGTACTTGCTGCCCACAACTTAAAGGAGAGGTTTGTTTGAGCTCACAGTTTTAGAGGTTACAGTCCATAGCTGGCTGGCTGGCTCCACGGCAAAGAGGGCATGGTGGACAGGGCTGGCAGAGGACAACTGCTCGGGTCCCGGAGCCAGTTAAGCAGACACAGTGAGGAGGGAGACAGAGCCTTCCAGGCCATGGTGCCATTGATCAACTTGTTCCCACCAGGCTCCACCTCCTAACCACATGAGGGCTTGAGGGTCATTCATGGTCTAAACCCTCACTGAATTAATTAACAGAAATTATCTTAATCTCAAATATATGCATTTGGACAAAAGAACTTGAAAGTCACTGGTAATTACTCTTATGATAATCTGGAGATATGCATACATTTAATCTAACATTTTCTTACAAAATAGAAATTGATATGTTAAATGTGACACTTCCTTGTATGCCCACAAAAGGGACCAATAAGGAAGGACCACTTGTTACTATACAGAGTACCAGCTCTCTAATTCTGTCATAACCTAAATGTGACTCAAGTGAGTACCTGCTAGTTACAGCATAGTTTTAAGAGGAAACCTAAATTAAGTTAACCTAGATGTTATCTTAAAAAAAAAGCAAGAGTGCTGAACATTACACAGTTTTGTCTTAGGTCTGAAATAATAATAAAAATGGTCAAATCATAGGAAATTTAGATAAACATACAGAAAGTTATTAGCAGCACATATGTAGGGAAATAAGGAAAGATTTTCATTCAGTAATTTTAACAATAATTTAAGTTAAATTAATTAAATTATTATTAATTAAATTAATAATTTAAAATAATTTATGCAATGTTTGAATGATTAAACACAAATGGTTTAATAGACAGTTGCAGGGGGCTGGGGATTTAGCTCAGCGGCAAAGCGCATGCCTGGCAAGCGCAAGGTCGTGAGTTCGGTTCCCGGTACCGGAGAAAAACAAAACAAAACAAAAAAAAATAGACAGTTGCAGAATTTAGAATCATAGAACATGACAACTGCTTAGGCATGTGACTATGTACCTGTCTTATTGTGCTTCTGTGCCTTGGTATTCTAATCTCCAAAACTGATTAATGATTTCCATAATTGCTAGGTGGTGGAGAATGCAGCAAAGGAGAAATATAAACTTCTAATAAAAACATACAGTTGATTTTGCTAAATGTCTATTTCTATTCTGATTTACAGATACTTATTTTTAATTCAGAGACAGAGAAAGCGCGAGAGAGAGACAGAGAGATTTGGTGGACTCATTTGTAAAATAGCTGAAAGCAAAATCAATGAAGAATTCTCACATGTCTAAATGAAATCATAATTTTTAAATTCCACAAGTAAGCCCATACAGAAGTTGAGGGGCAGGGAGAAATGTAGAAAGGATATTGATCAAAGGACACAAAATTCCAGATATAAAAATATAAGCTTTAATGATCTGTTGCATGCCACAATTAATCATAAGGATATATACATATATATGCATATATATATATTGCTAAAAGAATAGATATTTAATGTTCTCAACACAAAACTAAATCACATTAGTAGTAAATTGATGAATATGTTAATTAACTTGATTGAGTCTTTCTACAGTGTAGACATGGATCAAAAGCTCATATTTTTATCCTGTAAAGGTAGTATCTATTCAAGTAACAATGTATTGCTAAAAGCAAAAAGCTTAGTTTAAAGAACTAAACACAGAGATCACAGGGAAAATACAGTGGAAATACATTGGAATATATTTCAAATAATGTGAAATAGCTACTCAGTGTAGAAGATGAAATAAAAAATTAACACAATAAACAAAAGTCAAAATTTAGAAACAAAATGGAATAAACGATTAAGACATTTAGAAGTAGTACAAACTTTCAACCCAAGAATGGTTATTAGATCTGAAAAGGATGGTTCTCTTTTGTTCTTCTGTATTGATAATGATTGTAAGATAGGTTGAAAATATTCACAAGACTGTAAGCTTAGTTATACTGTCCATGTGCAAGTTGGAGAGTGGCCAAACTGTAAGCATCATTGAATGATGTAAGCCAAATTTGATCCATAAACATAATTTATGGCTTCAACTCTCCAGGTATGAGCAAGGTAAAGCCAAGGCATTAGAGGATGACAAATAGAAGTTCATATTCCATCTCCATACCTTTGCCACCTCGTGTGAATTAGTTTCCTTCTTTGATGAGTATTCTCCTCATTTGCTAAATGAGAGTAAAGATAATGTCTACTTTATCAAAGTTGTCAAGATAAAAACTAATTTGTTGCAGTAGCTGAGACTGAATAGATGCTCATTAAATGGTAAATACTGTAGTTACTGGAAGTGCCCTAGGCATTCTGAAGTATTCAGAGAAGCTTCCTTTTACCCATAAAACTTGGGATTTTCAATTTCCATCTTGAGAGTTCAAATTGCTTTCTTAGAAATGAGTAAACAAGTGTGTGGGCATGATGTAGATTCATTTATTTATCTCTTAGGAGTTATTTGAACAATTTTGTATTGAGAATTCTAACATAATTTCTGTCCCTGTCCTACCAGCATCTACTGTTCTGTGCCTCGTGCTGGTAAACATTATCTTTGAATAGATATGTGCTGGTTTACGTGATGCTGCCTCTGGAGAAGAGATGAGCCCTTTGGGTAGAAGTTGTGCTGGCCGTGCACATGACTTCTCTAAGTCCAGAGCCTAACAGTGAGAGGCAACACAGTGTGGGAAAAGCCGTGTTCTCTGCACTCATTTTTGCCCCTCATATGTGAAAATTAGGACAAGAGCACCTTTCTACCAGCATTCCTAAAATTTGACATGGCTTGACAATGACACCCCAAGAGATTATTGGAGGAGGGTGTGAATGTCTGGTCTATCAGTGCAGTGTGCCTGGACAGCCATTTTCCCCTAGTGCAAGAGGTCTTTCCTCTTTATCCTTAGATATTCTGGTTTATAAAGTCTTCCTTGTAAAATTTCAAGAGATTTTTGTTTTGCCCTCCAAATCTATAATATCTTTAAAATATAATCTGAAACTCCAAATTTAGGCCTCTGATTTTATTTATGTGTTTAACAAGGTCTTCCTTAATGAGAAACTAACAGCCCATATACTAACCTGACAGAGCTAAAGAAAGGAATACATAACTTTATTATGGGCTTTATTCTTCCTGTACCTCAGTTTCCACTACATTTCTATAACAGATATGTCAGTGCCTTTCATAGTATTTGTCTCATAGGATTATACTGAATGCCAATTATGCTTCTTTTAAAACATCTGTGAAGGTTTTGGGTCTCCACAATTATTTAATGCCACATGAAATAACTAAGTTTAAGAGGATCTTATTGTAATAAGCTATCAGTTTTGAATGTTTAGATTTTAATTTTATTGAAAAATTAAATCCCTTAGAATTAAGTTTTCAATATGAAATTTTAAGAAATTGCATAAATATTTATGTCACATAGAAATCACATTTTGTTCATTTTATAGCCAGCATTTATTGTTTTATCTGATTTTTCTTGTAATTTTCTTTTCAGTTGCCCTGAGGGGACAGTAGACTGACTCCAAGAACTCATTTAACTCCTAGCAATACTTACTAATGGAAATCAAAGATTATACAATAATATACAAAAATTTTAGTCACTTGAATGATCCATTCAAGTCTGCCTAACCATTTCTCACATTAAAACAATTATTTATTTTATACTCCATCATCAGCCTATAAATCCCTTTAACCTTTCACAAACACTAAAACTTACTACCAAAAAAATTAAAGTCCTACAGAACAGCAAATTTTTGTCTCATTAAAAGTACAAAATTCGAAGGGTTATCAAGTATCACCCTGGGATCATGGGAAATTATTTGATTTTGGAAGAAGCCTACAGCAGTCAAGATATATTTTTAACTTAGTTTTCTCTACTTTGAAGGGGTACACCTGGGAAGAAATGTCTAGGCCGTAGACATTATTCTCATCACTTTTTTACCATCTTGCTCTATCCTCTGCTGGTCTGCATATGGCTAGATGAATCCACTCTCCGGTGTATTAACCTCCATGATCCCAACTGTTTGAAAAAGCATTTGTTGGCTGAGTTACAGAGCTGCTAAGAACCCCTTACTCAAAGAAGAAACACTCACACTTGGGAAGGGAAAGAGAAGGGCCAAAAAAGCACCTAGAATTTACTAAATCGAATCTTTGTCTCTTATTATCATTAGCAGAGTAACCCAGAAAAACTGTACTTATGGCTCCTAAGTCACTGAATCCAACAATTAAAGGAATTGGATTTGACTTCAATTTAATATCCAGTTTCTGAAAGTCCTATTTCTCAAGGCATCAGTTATTTTCAGTCAAAGTACTTGTTAAGATGATAGGAAAGAACATTAGTATTTTGCTGGTACAATTTATTAATAGTCATCTTACTTGAAAGAGCAGTGATATATGTCAAATGCCCTGAACTTCATGTTCAGATCACCCGGGAGACTATTTCAGTAATAGTTTATTACTTTCTGATAATTGTCATCCGTGTCTTCCACCACAGATATTAGCAAAAAGATCTACAGGGCAAATTTGCTTTATATGTTCTAGTTTTACCTTAGCAAGAGGCGAAAAGAGAGGAATGGTGAGAGTACTGAGAGAGTGAGAAGGAGTAGAATCCCATCAGATTTGGATTTTAAAAAACAAGCTTGCTTTATGTGTTCGTCTGTTGGGCTCTTTCCAGAAACATAGGAAATCTGTTCAAGGAAATTGTGTATAATTTTCCCTGCTTAAGGTATGCAGTTTAGATGTCTTATTCATCATTGATGAGCAAACTGATAGAATACAATTTATAATTTATAAAATTTTGTTTTTTCCATGCAGCAATTTTTAGAATGAGTAAAATCACTCTGTATCTTTTTTGGTGTTGTTGCTAATTTGGCTTCCTGACCCAGAGTCAATCGCAATCTATTCAGCTGTGAAACACCCAAGAGTCCTCTGAACAAGCAGGATTTGAAGCATTAAAACCAGTGGTTTTGTAATGAACATGGGAATCTTAATGTTTCTGTGATGTACACATTTCAAATCTTTTGCGTAGATACCCAGAGGTGGGATTGCTGGGTCATAAGAAGTTTTTTTTTTTTAATAATGAAACATTCCATAGTGATTTCCATAATTTTTTTTCAAATTTATGTTCCCACTAACAGTATATAAATATTCCCCTTTCTCTACATCCTCTCCAATATTTGTGTTTAATTTGTTTGATATTTATCCTAGTAGGTGTGAGATATCTTATTTATGTTCTAATTTGTCTCTATTGATTCATAATGTTGGGCATTTTTTTCATGTATATTAACCATTCATGTCATCGTTTGAAAAATGTCTATTGAGGACTTCTGCCTATTTCTTGGTGAGATTATTTGTTTCCTTCTTGTAGAGATATCTCAGTTCTTCATGTATTTTGAATACTAATTATTAATCAGCTATATCACTTGCAAATATTTTTTTACAGTTGATAGGCTGTCTTTGCACTGTTTCTTTTGATGTGCAGAGGCTTTCCATTTTTATGTAATAACCATATATCTATCTTTGCTTCAGTCACTTGTACTTTTGGGATCAAATCTAAAAATCATTCCCTACACCAAGTCACACAGTTTTTTTCCTCCATGTTATTTTCTGGCAGTTTTATGATTGCAGTTCTTATGATGATCTTTAATATTTTGAATTTATTTTTGTATATATGATAGGAGTAAAAGCAGTTGGGGATGTAGTCAGTGATAGAGCATGTGCCTAACATGCTCATTGCTCAATTCCCAGCTCAAAAAAAAAAAAAAGAAAAAAAGGTAAGAGTATAATCTCATTCTTTTACATATTGTTATCCAGTTATTTAGCATCAATTAATGAAAATACTACCCTTTTACCGCTGTGTATTCTTGACAGAGCAGTTGACCATAGGTGGATGCATGGATTCTTTTCAAGATCTGAATTGTGAATCACTGGTCAGTGTATGTATCCTTATGACAGTATCATGTTGTTTTCATTACTATCACCTTAAAATTAAGTAGTGTTGTCTCTTCAACTTTGTTCTTTTGCTCATGATAGCTTTAGCTACTCTGAGATTTTGTTGTTCAATATGAATTTTAAGATATGTATTTATGTAATTACTATATAGACGTAATCACTTCAAATTTCAATAGAGGTTCCACGGAATCTGTAGGTCACTTTGGATAGTATGGATATTTTTACAAATATTAATTCTTCTACTCCATTGTATTAGTCACCTTTTTGTTGCTGTGACAAAATATCAGATACCCACATGCTCAAGGAGGGTAGATTTATTTTGGCTCTCAGTTTCAGAGGTTTTAATTCATGGTCAGCTTGATCTGTGACAAAAGCAGCATGGTGGAAGAGCACAGTGAAAGAAAGTTGATCATATCAGGCTTTTCGTGTGCAAGAGAATGGAGGACAGCTGAGAGGGAGGAAGGGGCTGAGGACAAGAATGCAGCCTTCTCGTTCATCTTCCCAGTGGGCCACGTCTTCCCATCAGGCCCCACCTCAATCCACTGATGAGGAAGTACCTTGTGATCTGACCACTTCCTGAAAGCTCAGCCTGTAAACACAGGGGCTTATGGGAGGCATTTTAGATCTACAGTATCCATGAACATGAATAGCTTTTCATTCATTTGTGTCATCATTTTTTCAAACTTTCGTGTACATATATTCTATCTACTTGGTTAAACTTATTCCTAAGTACCTTAATTTTTATTGGTATTATACGTTCATTAGTTCTCTTGATTTATTTTTTTGAAGAATTTGTTGTTAGTGTAGAGAAACACTAGTTGTTTTTGCTAGGTGATTTTGTATACTGCAACTTCATTGAAGTTGTTTGTCATTTCTAACAGGTTCTTGGTGGAATCCTTAGGATTTTCTAAACATGAAATCACATCTTCTGCCAATCAAGACAATTAACTTCTGCTATTCCAGTTTGGATGCTTCTTTAGTCTTTATCCTGTCTAATCTAACTGATCTAGCTAAGATTAATAGTACAAAGTTGAATAAAAGTATAATGAGGTTAAATAAACAATCAACTTAAGTACCTATCAAGGAATGAGTGGGTACAGGAAAATGGAGTGTATATGCACAATGACATTATTATTCTGTTTTTTAAAAGGAAGAAATGCTGCCATTTGTAACAACACAAATGAAATTATAAAACATTCTGCTAAGTGAGGTAGGACAAAGATAGAAGGACAAATACTGCATGTTCCTGCTTAGAGGTGGCATCTAAAAGAATTAGATTCCTAAAAGTAGAGAGCCATATAGTGGCTTGTACAGACTGAGTTAGGAGGAACAGGATGATCATAGTCAAAAGGGCAAGGCCTTACTTGGATGCAAGGTAATAAATTCATTTTATTAATTGTATGACATGTTGAGTATAGCTAGTAATTGAGTACTGTATATCCAAATATCACTGAGAATAAATTTCTTATGTTTTCATCATGAAAAATGTGAAATATTTGAGGTAGTGGATATATTAACTTATTCCATATTGTATTCAAAATCATAACATCACTACATAATATATAAAAATGTGATTTGTCAATGGACAATAAAACGTGTTTAAAATTAGATTCAAGATTATAAACAATGTATTTAAAGTATTTAAAGGTTGAAAGTAAGCAGTCTTGAGGTTTTTTGCCTTTTTTTTTTGCTACATAAAAATGACCTTGGTGAAAATCTTCAGTGATTGCTCATTTAGAAGGAAGCACTAAATTTGTAAAGTTTTAGAACACAAATGGAAAATAAGGTTAACAAAATATGTTGATTTGCGCTACTTTTGATAAATTTATAAATAAGTATTGATTACAGAAAAACATCACTAGTTTTACTCCATGTCTGAAATTAAAAAGAGGTGTTGTCCAGTCAATATCTGGCTTTCTTTCTGGTGGAAACATTTAACAAACTAACATTCGCCCACCCAGCTCTTAAGCATGTTCTCTTTTCTTGGGAAGTACAGTCATACTGAGATGAGGCCTTCTCTTCTATTGCAAAAGACTTGAGTAAAATCTTCTTTGATTGTTTATGCAAAGCAATGATTAAATACAGAGAACATCACTGTCCATATATAATAAGTATTTTAATTATCTTGCTCCAAGGAGGGAACAACTGGGATGAGGGAAAGAAGAAAAAAGAATTAAAGAAGGAAGGGAAATATATATATATACATACATATACCTATATGGATGTCTGGGATAATTGCACTGCTGATGTGTTATTGAAAGGAACAGTTAATGCTTAATGTTTTTGACCAATTTTTCATGCTTATATCTGGTAATCTGAACACCTAACTTGAAGGCAACAATATGCAGACACAACAACA
>NW_004955405.1:17905551-17911888 GCF_000276665.1 Chinchilla lanigera
TTTGTCGATGTTGTTGCTATTTTGTTATTGTTTTTTATTCTCTTTAAAATAAAAAAGAACAGAAAAAAACCTAGAAATTGAAGTGAAAAAAATCTGAAGATCAAAATATATAGATTAAAACATTAATGTAAACAGCTTTTGGAAAAGGGATCTTGGAATTTACTATGAAAGTAAATCAAGACACTGAGGAATAGAAACCCTTATATTAACAGAACAGGACAAATGTGGGAGCAGCTTCAAGGCCGTGAAATATTTTGCAGGTGGGTGGAATCTGGACATGGATGGAATCTTGGATTCATGCATTGTAGTAGATCATGTCTTGTGTCCTTAGAGAAAATGTTGCCCATGTTTGTAACAGGTATGAAAAACAAAAGACCCACAGATCTTGGAATGTACTCCACAGAAATCATGCCTTGCCCAAGTCTACACTTGCTTGGACTAGACTTAGAAAACATTAAAATTAAAATTTTGAAAGTATATAAGATTTAAGTTCTGAGAATTGTGCCTGTAGACCCTGAAAACTTTGCATATGTATTTGGACAGGAAAACAATGGATAGCAAGTGGGCTTCCAGAAGCGGTAATAGAGAAATCCCTTTGCCTGGTGATGCTTGCATTTCTTGTGAAAGGCTCCCTAAAGTCCAAGGCTGACCCTCTGCTAAGAAGCTTCTGAGAGAATAGTTCTGTGTTTCATTGATTCACTGAATTATTCATTCAATTAATAAATTTTTGAGCTCCTGCTATGAATCAGGCAGTATGTTAAGCCCTGCAGCTGTAATATAGGCATGGTTCACGTTTTGTGCAAACTCAATTTTATTGCTTTGGGTAAAATTAATGTTATTCATCAGAAGGGAGGTTAAATACTAAATTATGAAGCAGAAAAGAAGTAGGACCCCTTTATAAAGGGAAAAGAATACACAAGAATGAAAATTGGGATGTAGGTATAGGTTGAGTCATTAAAACTATTGAATTAATTATACTTCCCTGTTGAAAACTAAGGGAACAATATGTCACATTAATCATTCCTAAGGCACACACACTTTTATATGATAATTTTAATTTGACAATTGCCTGGGAAGGTTCTTTTCAATTAAGAGAAATTTGTATAAATCAAAACAAAAAGATAATTCTTTTTATATTTTATATTTCATTTTTTTATTTTAAAGAGAGTAGTACATGAGAAACAAACAAACAAAAACATAGAACAGTAGCAGCATACCAGTATCACGAACATAGACAAATCAAAGCAAAAACATTCAAAGTGATACAGGGTCTCAAGACAAATTAATACAAATCAACAGTGGTTGTTACATTGCATACTGCTATCCTCAACTACACTGCTAGGATTATCAGATGTAACAATGAAAGATTGCTCAAACCATTAAAGAGATTAAGAAAACAATTCTTCAATAAAACATTAGAGATATTAGAGAGTTTCACTTAATAAGATGCAGAATTGCTAAACCTAAGAACATATATAAATTCCTTATAAAGTCATTTGAAAGGGATGTACTTATCTCTAGGCTCCTTAGTTAGATTGTAGAGCAGAGTATATCTATTTTGGCCATATATATGAAAACTAGATATTTGATAGTTTTATAAAATATTTCAAAGTATGAAGAGTCAATTTTCCTTTGAAGTAACCAAAGAGATATAACTAGGCAAGTCTCTGAATGTATAGTAGCATAATCTTGAGAAAATTTTTTTCTTCATCAAAATCAGTTTTTGAGATCTACAGTTTTTTGTTAATTCTTTTCAGGAGAAATAGGAGAACTTTTAAGTTTGATCTTCAAAGGATGCGGAATTTTAAAAAGGTGAATTGATGAGTAGATCACAACATAATTGGGAATGTTTAATATTAATATATTTAATATTTAAATATTAGATATAGTAAAAGTATATATATGCTTCCTTATCTGTAATGTGTAATGGTCAGATGAGCAATATCTCTAAATTTCCTAGTAATCTGAACAGCACTGTAATTTTGTTAGCCTTAAGGAGTCAGATATTCAAATGATTTGTATGCTTGCTATTAGATAACTGGAAAATTAAACCTCGGTGACTTTAGATTTTTAAAGATATATATATATATATCACATCTTTGTAACAGTGTCCAGTAACATTCTTATAGGTTGGCTTTTTGATGCATCTGCTTGCTTGTTTTTCTTTTTTAAATGAGATATTTAGAGGTAGTACTGAGATATATTTAACTATAATTTTTCCTTAATGAGAAGCCAAATTTCATGTTCACTGTATGATTAAAAATAATGCAGTATTTATCAGTATAGGCAGACAAAATTTTTGCTTGAATTTTACCCAATTTGGCAACTTCATATAAACAAGACAGGCAAACTTCATTCTTTATTTCCAAGCTATTGCAGTAAAAAGGAAAGGCCAAAACTCAGTGAGACTGTGTTCCACGCAGACTAAAGAATGAATTGTTCCTAAGAGCTGGATTAGGTGAATGGTAAGCCATATGTTTATTAATTGCTTTCCCTGAAAGAAAAAGGACAGTTTTTTACCTCTTCAAGGTAGTAGATAATTTTACAACTTTGGGCAATGTCCATGAGGTTAGGCTCCCACCCTCCCACAAGACTGGGAAGTACATAAAAGTCCTACCTTCCCTGATAATTACATTTCAAAGGGATGGCCCCTAGATCCTTGAAATAGGCATTTCTGGGTTACAAAACTGGCAAGAAGCTTTCCAAAAGATTTACATTTCAAAGGAGGAAAGATTTTTGCAATTACAAGTTTTCTAAAGCAAATACTCTAAGAAATTAGAAACCAAGGGCCCAGAGTTGGAAGAAGCCAGTCTGCAGATGAGGTAAGCTAGAGGGAGTGTTGCAGCCACTGGTCAGTCCCTTAGGTTGTAATTAATAGTTTGGACTTCGTTTCCAGGATCTTTTCCTCTCAGAAAGGAAGGAAGATATAGGTATGTATTGTTGGCACTGTGCTTTTCTCTCAGCTACTCACTATTTATTTCTCAGAAATTGTCCTTGTGGCCTTTAAGTTCCATTAAGTTGAGTAGAAATTAGATATTATCCTAGTAACAAACAACAGTGAAACATAAATTATTGGGTTTATACAAAAGGCTACTATAGAAACACAATCAATATTTTTAGAACTTTCATAGACTATAACCAATATGAATTGAAAAGGGTTGTGGTTATATTACAAAGACGAAAACATTCAGAGGTGAATTATGCTGAACAACTACTTAAATAGAAGACCCATGTTCTTGGACTGGCAGATTCTTACCTTCAAGCTGGAAATAAAAGGCAAAAGATGCTTTTATGTCATCTTGTTTAGCAGATAGTGATAATTATAAATTCTTTCTTTCAGAATCTTCTAAACCAAAGACCATAATTTCTAGGACATTCTTTAGTGCCAAAATGATGAAAATGATTCAAAATAAAAGAAGAGCTAACTAATAATTCCTAATGCTCTGAGAGCTAAAGATCTTTAATACCTATTTCTTGGATGCTATTCTGGGTAATTAGGAATGATTTTCCAGTTATATGTGGGACAGCAGAGGTGACTGGGATGGCTGATGTTATAACTTTATGCTCCTAATGTGTTGCTGACTATATGAAGAAATATGAAGTTAAAATAGTTAACAGTGCCTGTAAGGATATCGAACTGGGAGTTTTATTTTTTATTTATTTATTTATTTATTTTTGGTCTTTTTGAGACGGGGTCTTTCTATGTAGTTCAGACTGGCCTTGAGCTCACTTTGTAACCCAAACTGGCCTTGAACTCGCAATTATCCTCCTGCCTCAGCTTTCCGAGTGCTGGGATTACAGGCGTGCCCTACCATGCCCAGCAAACTGGGAGTTTTAAAACTGTATTTAAAAGGATTACATCCAGAGCAAATGTTACATTTTGACCTTCATTTTTTTCTCACCTTTTTGTGTTGTTTTGCACCATTTCCTTAGCAACCAAATTCTTGAAGTCTCTTCTCTTGATATGGGAAAACTAACTTCTGGCCTGCTGGATATCAGATATACCAAATTCATGTTCCCTGAATATCAAAAAATGAATTCCTAGGAACAAAGGAGATTAAGAGTAGGAAAGGCTTATTAAAAGAAACTCCTGAGAGACAAAGTGTCCCGAAGGACATTGCCATGCTGGTTCTTGTCAAGAGTAACAGCAAAAATCACAGTGTGGGTACAACATGGGTCAAACTGCAATCAATCTATAGGTCTATAATTATAGCCACCTAGCTAACACTGATCCAACAAGGAGGAAAATAAGTTGTGTAGCAAGGGTACATGGACAGATCAAAGAAATTCTAGGAAAGGAAGAGGAGTGTGGGTTCAGGTGTCTTGATCATCCAACTAAGCATCGCATGCCTAGCTAGGCCCAATGGAGCAGGTGATGTAGTTACAGTACAATCTAAAGCTGCTGTTTATCTCTAAGGAGACATCAGGGCTATCTATTGCTTTTACATCCTGACCCAGCCTCTCGTTAGAGTCACCTCTGCCACAATTCTGATGTGTCTGGTTTTTGTACTGGCTTCCTTAAGGGCCCATCCTTCCCTGACTGTATATTAATTTCTATCTAACTTTATTGTCTACAATATTTTCTCCTCCTTTCTGGTATTTTTCTTCTATTTTTCTCTCCTTCAACAGTTTTTCTCCCAAATGAAAGTGGGACACAGAAAGATCATATAACTTCAAACAGCCATTAGGGAATAAGTGCTCATCATGCCAGAACTCAGTGAGCCGTATTTGAAAATTCACTCTTCCCACTGGCTTTAATACGATAAAGCCGGTAGCTGGGTAGAAATAAAAAGCATGGCTCTACCAATAAAGAAACCTGGTCATAAAGTATGAATTAGCAGCAGTTGACAAGATTTACTTCTGCAGTGTTTCATTGTTGTGATAGTGCCTGTTTTATCTTTTGGCTTCATGGACATATCATCTGAGGTAATGACCCTTCATCTACTTGCACAAGTGCTAAATGAAAAAAGACCCTAAAATGTATCAACAGACTCACACACAAATAAGCATGCCAAATATACTAAATTATAGAAAAAAATAATTCATTAATAAAGCAAGTGTTTTGAAGTCCTGTGACTCTTCATTCATGATTTACTCATAAAAAGTTAAAGAATCATTTTTAAATAAGTTGACAGATTGGACCAGAGGCAAATCTATGCTACCCAGAAAGTGTAGCTCTGCACAGTAATACTATAGGAACAGCTGCTGTCTTTGTGTAGCTCACATATCGGCCTCTTTTGTAGACTTTAATGAGGACACAACCGATTAGCAGATTAGAAATTGTCAGAAATCAGAGATACTGTGCTTAAAAAGTGTTAAAATGAATAGTATTTCTGGCTGATGCTGTTCTTTGTTCCTCTAAGGATTTATAAAATGAGTGTCCTATGTGTAAACACCTGCTTCTTCAGGAGCACATCCATCATCCACTTACTAAACAACCCAGACCGATGGGCACTTCGCACATCTGGAAAGCCTTAAAATCCTTGTGTAGGAATTGCTAAATTTCTACCATGTATTAAGCCTTTTAATCCGGTGTTTTTCTGAAATAAAATAAACCTGGTACATAAAATAAACTGTTGAATAGTGTAAAGTAAAACAAAGCATTTGAAAGGATATTTCATTTAAATGCAAATGTAGACCATGCATTATCAAAGAGAATGTGGCCTTTCATATTCCTGTTTGTCTAGACACAATCGGGTCAAAGTCACCTTTTGAACTTGCAAAGTAAGCTTCTAAACTTAAATCTTTACTGTTACAATTAAGCTTCTTAGTTTCACTGTTAAAAGACAAATGCTACCTAAAGCTTTATATGAAGCATTAATTTTACCTGTAAAGACAAGGGAACTGAATTAACAGGGGAAAGGGTAGGTCTCTAGAACATTTAGGCCATAGCTTTAGAATAAGAACTCTCAGCAGTTTCATGCATTGTGGATAATTAAAATAGATCCAAAATAATTACACAGCTACAAGGATCTCCTGGTACTTAGCCCAGTCCCTTATCTCCAAGAGAAACTAACTCTAAGCTAATTTCCATACAGGTGTTTGGATTATATGAGAGAAATGAAGATCTTGGATATACCTTTCATATTTACCAAGAACACTGCAAATACTGCTCAGTAACATGTATTCAGAAAGAGGTTATTGTTTTTATAAGCATAACATTAACATCATTCACAGTGATTTTGGGACTTCACACATGATAAATAGTTTGTCATTAAAAAAAAAAGATTTAAGTACTAACTGTTCCTTTCAATAAACCAAAAGACATTAGCAGTTCAATCATCCCAGTTATCCTTGTACATACACATATATTTTCTTCCCTTCTTTCTTTCTTCCT
>NW_004955405.1:17913058-18156103 GCF_000276665.1 Chinchilla lanigera
TTTGAATCTGTATACCAATTTGGGAGTATGGCCATTTTCACAATGTTGGCTCTTCCTATCCAGGAGCAATAAATATTATTCCATTTTCTATAATCCTGTTCAATTTCCTTTCTCAGAATACTGCAATTTTCACTCTATAGATCTTTTACTTCCTTTGTTAGATTGGTTCCCAAGCATTTCATTTTTGGGGAGGCTATTGTGATAAGTATGGTTTCCCTACTTTCTCTCTCAATGTGTTTATTATTTGTGTACAGGAATGCGATTGATTTTTGATTGTTGACTTTGTATCCAGCTATGCTACCAAATTTGGTTATTAAATCTACAAGTCTTTTGGTGGAGTTTTTGGGGTATTCTATGTAGAGCATCACGTCATATCCAAATAATGATAATTTCATTTCTTTCTTTCCAATCCTTATTCATTTTTTTTTTTTTTTGCTCTCTTGTCTAATTGCTCTGGCTAATGTTTCTAGAAGTATATTAAATAGGAGTGGTAACAGTGGACATCTTTATCTTACTCCTGATTTTAAAGTAAAAGCTTTCAGTTTTTGTTCATTTAGTATGACATTTGCTGTTGGTTTGTCATAGACAGCTTTTATCAGATTGAGGTAAAGACTATCCATTCTGATTTTCTGTAGGGTTTTTATCATGAATGAGTGTTGGATTTTATCAAAAGCTTTTTCTGCATCTATTGAGATAATCATGTGATTTTTGCCTTTGGCTCTGTTGATATGGTGTGTTACATTTATTGATTTGCATATGTTGAACCATCTCTATATTCCTGGGATGAATCTCACTTGATCATGGTGTATAATCTTCTTGGTGATTTGCTACATTCTGTTTGCTAGTTTTTTATTGTGAATTTTTGCATATATGTTCATTAGGGAGATAGGCCTGTAGTTCTCCATTTTGGTTGGGTCTTTCTCTGGTTTTGGTATCAGGGTAATACTTGCCTCTAGGAATCAGTTAGGGAGAATTGCTTCCCTTTCAGTTTCATTAAAGAGTGTGAGAAGAATTACCATTAAATCTTCTCTAAATTTATTGAAGAATTGAGCTGTGAATCCATCAGGACCTGGACTTTTCTTTGTTGGTAAGTTTTTAATTACATTTTCAAATTTTTGGCTGATATTAGGTTATTCAGAATTTTACATCTTCTTGATCTAGCTTTACATCTTTACATAATTTACATATATCTAGGAATCTGTCCATTTCTGCTGTGTTTCCATCCTGTGACAGTAAAGATTTTCAAACTAAGAACTGATGATCTTCTGAATTTCAATGGGATTTGTAGTGATTTCACCCTTTTTATTCCTTATTGTATGAATATGAGTTTTTCTTTCCTTTTTAGAGAGGGTTGCATAGGGGCTTATCAGTTTTATTCATTCTTTTAAAGCAACCAAATCTTCATTAATTCTTTGCATTGTTTTCTTAGTCTCCATTTCATTAATTTATGCTCTGGTCTTTATAATTTCTTGCCTTCCTTGAGTTTTGAGCTTGACTTACTCTTCTTCATCTAGAAGCTTGAGGTACAGCATAAGTTTATTTATTTGTGCTCATTTCGTTTTCCTGATGTGATAATTAACCACTTTTGTTGCATCCCATGGGTTCCAGCCAGCTGCATCTAGATTTTCATTTGATTGTAAATATTGTTTAATTTCTTCTTTAATTACATGTGTGACCCATTGGTTGTTCAGGAAGGTGTTATTTAATTTCTATGTGTTTCTGGAGTTTTTGTGATTTCTTTTGTCAGTAATTTCCAGTTTCACTGCACTATGGTCAGATAATGTACATGGGATAATTTCAATTCCTTTGCATTTACTTAAGCATATTCTTTATGGCAGTATATGGTCTATTTTATTTTATTTTTTATTTTTTCATTTTTTTGGTTTTTCTCCGGTACCGGGAACAGAACTCACGACCTTGCGCTTGCGAGGCAGGCGCTTTTGCCGCTGAGCTAAATCCCCAGCCCCTATATGGTCTATTTTAGAGAACATCCCATATACAATGAAGAAGAATGTGTATTCTGATGTTATTGGGTGGAACACTCTGTAATGTCTACTAAGCCCATTTGTTCACAGTTTTGGTTTAGTTCTGTTATTTCTTTGCTGATTTTTTGCCTACTTCACCTATCTTTTTGTGACACTGGGGTGTGTAAGTCCCCTTTATGAGTGCATTACTGCTAATTTCATTTTTCATGTCTGTTAAAATTAATATTATATAGTTGGATGCTCCTGTATTTGGGCATAGATACTTATAATTTTTATTTCTTCTTCTTGCAGTTTTTAATTAACAAGTATGTGGTGACCTTCTTTATCTCTTTTGATTATTCTTGGTTTGAAGTTCACATTGTTTATAAACAGAATAGCTATCCCTGCTTTTTTCTGGGTTCCTGTCATGTGGAGCATTTTTTCTACACTTTGACCTTAAGTCTGTGAATTTTCTTGTGAGTTATATGTTTTTCTTGTATACAGCATAATGTTGGATTTTGTTTCTTGATCCACTCTGCCAGTCTGCTTCCTTTGGTTGGTGAATTGAGGCCATTTACATTGATACTTACAACTGTTATGTATTGGCTTACCTCTATCATGTTGTTTTCCCACTGTTGGTGCCCTACTTTTCCCCTCTGTTTAACTACTTCCTCTGCTTAGTGATTCCTTGCTATTGTTGTTCTTGAAGTTATGGTCAGTTTTACCTCTTTCTAGAATATCTTGCAGTACTCTTTGTAAGGTTGATTTGATGCTCATGAATTTCTTCAGTTGTTCCTCATTGTGGAAGTATCTTATTTCTCTATTAATTTTTAAGGATAGTTTTGCAGAGTACATCAGTCTGGGTTGGAAGTTGTTTTCTTTCAGGACCTTAAAAATTTCACTCTGAGGTCTTCTTGGCTTGATGGTTTGTGTTGAAAAATACACTGTGATTCTGATGGGCTTTCCTTTATAAGTGATATGTTTCTTTCCTCTAACAGCTTTAAATATTCTGTTTTAATTTTGCTGAATTTCTGGGATCTTGATTTTTATGTGTCTAGGTATAGATTTATTTTGGTTATGGCTAATTGGAGTTCTATATGCCTCACTTACTTGTATGTCAGATTCTTCTCCCACACTTGGGAAATTTTCTGCTACTACTTCTACAAATAATCTTTTTATGTCATCCATATTGACTCCTCCTGTTTCATTGACACCTATCAGTCTTATATTATTTTTCTTTGCATCATCTTACAAAGGTTGAATTGTATTTCCTGGTTCCTTGCTATTTTTAAGAGATCTTTCCTCTCTTGATCACTAGCTGCAATGCTGTCTTCAAGGTCTGAAAGTTCATCTTCAGTTTCGTTCAAGCAGTTTTGCTAGCTTTCAGTGGAATTTTTAATTTTCTGGATATATGTTTGAACCTGTTTCATGCATTCTAATTCTTTCCTATATTGTTCATGCAATGTTTCCATCATTTTTCTATGTTCCCTTATGTTTTTAATCTGTGTCTTCTTTATATGTGCTGAGCAATTCTTTCCTTATTGTTGTCATTTCTTTTTTTCACCTGAAATATTAGTTCTGATCTGATTTCTTCTATGGCCTGATGGAGTTTTTCTTTACTTCAGTAGCTGTCACTTTAGAAATTTCAGGTGTGTATCTTCCAAGTTCTTCTATGTCAGTGTCCCTTGAACTTGTTCTGGATGGGCTGGAGGCCTGAGATTGCATTTTGATACTTCATTTTGACATTTTCAGAGCTCCAAAAGTTCATCAGGGCTTCGCATCACTCCTGCTATAGTTGGAGTGTGGGGTGTGGCTCACCAAGGCTCTTGAAATTCCACAGGGCTCAGCATCAAACTCACAACAATGGGATGTTTTAGGGGGTGGCTCATCATGTCTCCTGAAGCTGTCCAGGGCTCAGCATCACTCCTGCAATGGTGGGGGAATGGGTTGTGGCTCACCAAACCTCCCAAAATTCCCCAGTGCTCAGTGTCACTCTCTAATCAGTGGAGGGGCAGTCAGCAGTTCACCAAGGCTTCCAGAGTTCACTGGGGCTCAGCATTACTCCTGTGATAGGGGGTGCAGGTTGCAGCTTACTGGATTTTCCAAAGCTGTCTGGGGGTCAGTGTTGCTCCCACAGTGGTGGGAGGGGGCAGCAGTTCACTGAGGTTTTGGCAGCTGTCAGGGGCTCAGTGTTGCTCCCATGAAGTTGGGGTGGGCAGCTCACTGAGGCCCCCAAAGCTCTCTGGGGCTCAGAATCACTCCTGCCATGATTCTTTGTCATTTTAGATGTAACTTTTATCTTTTAAATCCAGATCAAGTGCTACTATTTTCTCCATAAACTTTGTGATCTGTAATTTGCATTATCTTAATTTTGGCTTCTTAAGACCATATACATAATTCCATGGTCCATAATTCCATGAAGTTGAATTTTATTTTTTAGATACATTTTTTTTTCTAGAGAAAAGAGCGATGTTTCCTGAAGCTTTTTAAATCTGTAAATTTCAGAATCCCTAAAGTAATGTGTCAAATTAGGTTAGCTGACTAGTCTAACAATACTTTTCATTTCAAAAAGGTCAACAGTAAAAATGGATGTGCTTTTGCATTACTAAGTTGAACTGGTGGTGTTGAATATTTAATTATGTGCTCTGCAAAAAAAAAAATTGCAATGAGATTCATACCATTTAGAATATTGTTTAATGGCATCAGCAGAGAGAAAGCAAGACAGAGACAGAGACAGTGACAGAGAGACAGAAAGGCAGAGAAAGAAAGAGACAGAGAGCAAGAATAACACTTTAGAAGAAATAGAGGGCTATCTTCATTGTTAAAGAAAGTCTTAGAGAAATTTTACATATTCTACATTCTGCTTTGAAAAGATAAAAGAAAATTTTCAATAAGTATAAAATATCAAACTATCATACAATATATTTTCCTGAATCTTGTCATCCTTGATACTGGTCAAAATGAAAGAGTCCTGTTAAAGGAAATATTTCCGTTGATTGTTATTTATAGGCCAGTTGCCTTTTTATATTTTCTGATCTCCATTCCACACAGTTTTTATTTACACATTTTACTTTTTCCTCCTGGAGCTAATCGAAACCTGTTTAGTTCACCTTCCAACAAACTGAGGCAACAGAAGTGAAGACCATTTATTTCATTACACCAGGAGGAGAGGAGGGGTCAGGGAAGGCTACGTGTGGGAGTGGCATTCTCTTCAGGCCCTATTGCCACTTGAGAATCATCATTTTACTCACTTTACTCTCCTGCAAAATATTTCTTCAAAAACAATTCCTAGTACTGTCTATGAACACTGCAATCAGCCTTACTATGTTTTTTTTTTTACTTCAAACCCAAGCATCATCTCTTACAAGTTTAGAATCTCTGTAGAGAGTTCATCAATTTACCCAAAATCTTTCACTAATGCCCTTCCCAGTGAACATCATCAAAATCTACATCCAATGAAAAGATTTAATCTTTGAGTCCTCATTGAGATCTGTATTTTGTTTTCATTCCCTTTTAAATTTTTAATTTAATCCTCCAAAATACCACATAAATGCAGATCATCACTGCTTCCCATTACCCTATGTCCTATCTTCTTATCTTGGCATTCATTGTTCAAATTTGTTCTCAACTTTTGCCTCTAGATGTCCTGTAACTTGCACAAGATTATAATTAATCCAACAGTTCTCCAAATACATATAACTCTCCAGAGACTAAGTCTTTCTCATGACCTCTCTCCATCTTTTTCAACCTCTTCTGGGGAGGGGAGTGTCTCCTTTAGAGTATACATTACTTTACTCTTTCTATGTGAATGTATCTGTGTGCCTTTCTGGACTTACATAGAACTATATCACACTGTTTGAGGGGCTGGGGATTTAACTCAGTGGCACAGCGCCTGCTTGGTAAGTGCAAGGCTGTGAGTTTGATTCCCTGTACTGGAAAACAAAACAAAACAATACAAAAATATATATCCCACTGTTTGAAAGCATTTATTTCTTTGTTCTATGGTTGACTGGGTATGTACTCAAGTCTCTTCACCTGAAAGGTGGCATAGCTTACTGTGTTAGTGTAGTTTAATATTTATTCAGTGATTGCCTCCACTTAGCTTTCACTGAGTAATCCTTTCACTCCTTAGAACTGCAGTTGTACAATATGCAATATAAGGACACTGGTTAAAAGGACATTTTAAATTTGCCACATTTTCTATGAAATCATCAGAAAAACTGACCAGGGCTTTTCTATTCATTTGTCCTATATCACTGTCCTTATAGCAGTGTAGTAGGAGTAGATATTCAAAAATATTCGTTGAATAAGAAGTATTTTCTAAATTCTTTTGCACAGGGTATGATAATTTATAAGGAGTTTGTAAACCATTTGGAGACCTAGTTCTTTAGTCACCTACCATCTGTTCATCACATTTCTGATTGGATTTTCTCACTGCATCGTGTCTCATGGGTCACTTCTTTAGCCTATGACACAAATACTAAAACCAGTAGAAATAATATGGAATGTCAGGTTTGGAGAAACAGAATTTAAAGTTCTAGTGACAAGATATACAGTCTGGCACTGCCACAGTTGCTTTTAAAAGACTTTTCAAAACTCAGTACAACTTAAAAGGATGATTCTTGTACCTTATAAAACTTCCAATGTTGTACATCACTAAGAAGGCCCGATTCCATGGTCTATTTTGCTTGAACTGCTACTAAGGCTGAAGTCACAACTGATTGTTGAATTGCTTGCCAATAGCCATTAAATTTGCAGTAGTATATAAATGTTTAAATGGCAATATCTTGTAAACAGTGCAATTTATATCTTTCAGAAGCCTATTTTTAAAAACTGATATCTTTACATTTTTACATTAATAAACAAGGTTGAAGAAGTTACTTATTTTTATAATGAATTTCAAGATATTCTGGAAAAGGATATATAATAACAGATGGTTAATTTTCAATGTAGCCAAAATATAGCCTATGCTCTGAGGATAGTTTCTCTCATTTTGAATGTTTAAATAACAGTAATCTTAGTAAATGTTACCATTTGCCCTTCCATATGTAATATAGGAATGAAGTTTTAGCTGTTGAAGGGATTAATTTTATTTATATTTATATGGGAGATGAAGGCTCAATAAAAACTGAAAATACTTTTGATACATAAGTTACTACATACTGCATAGGTTCTATTTAAAAAATATCAGTGAGCTACTAACAGCCCTCAGATTTTTGTCTGTGTACCCTATACTATTTGTAAGTAGACATCCATTTTTGGCTTTTGGCAGCAGGGGGGTGTGGATAAATGTTAAGAATGCAAGTATAACAGCAAAATTCCGGAATAAAAATATGCCTTTTGAAAATAGTACTGCTTTAAAAATAGGTTATTTTTTAAAATAATAAAGAATATTGTTATTAAATCACAAGGAAAAAAATGAAGCCAAGCTGTATTAATGCAAAGCAAATAAAATATGATATAATTCAAAACAGAAATACAGCTTATTTATGTTTGCCAATTTTTAAAATATTTACAATTTAAATATTTACAATTTCTATTTGCAATTTTGGAGAAATTATTTTGGGTAGAAATTAATTTTAATATACATTGTTGCCCTCTGCTGAAGTGGCTGAGATTATTATCCATTGTGCAAAAGTAGTTTAGATTGATATACAATAATTTCAAAGGAAAAAATGTTTTCATTAGTTTTTTGGACATGACTTAGCATTTTTTAAATTTTAGATTATTTTTCATTTTAAAGAGAAAAGGAAAACAATAACAAAATAATCACAATGAAGACAAAAAAACAAACAATACAAAAACAATATAGGATTTCTGTTTGTTTGGTTTTTTTTTATTGTTGTTGTTTTCTGTTTTTTTTTCCGGTACCGGGGATCGAACTCACGACATCATGCTTGCAAGGCAGGCGCTGTACCACTGAGCTAAACCCCAAACCCCACAATATAGGATTTCAAAACACGAGATAGAAATTAACAATAGTTGTTATATTACATATTGTTATTTTCAATGAAGTTGCTCAGGTTACCAGATGCAAGAATGAAACATTGATCAAACAGTTAAAGGCAATAACAAGTAATAAAAAACACATTAGAAATACAAGATGTTATGATTCAGCAATGGCTCTTGGTCAAGAGAAAAGAAAAAAAAAACAATTTAAGCATTAACTGCTCCTTTCAATAAACCAACAGAAACTAGTATTACAATTATCTTAGCTATCTTGTGTATATAAATATAACTATTTTTCCCTTCCTTCTTTAAAGCAAAATTTTAAAACAAGATAAGAAAAGGGTAACAATGGTTAATACATTGTGTATAATTATCTTTAAATTAGTTACTCAGAGTATGAGATATTGGCATTTAATTGTCCAAATAATATTAGCACAAAGCTTCCTTTTCTGTGAACGAAGAGAAATGAGTAGTGTAACTTATTTAACTATCATATATATATATATGTGTATATATATATATATATGTATATATTTTCTTCTTTGCTTTTCCCTTTCTTCAATCTCCATTACCCCATCCAACTTTCCCTTTCTTTTTGCAGGTTCTTCCTACTTTAAAATATCTATTGTGTATTACAGATCCTATTTACTCTTTCAGCTCCTCAAGCTAGGGAGACAATATGATGTTTACATGTGTGCATCTAGTTTATTTCACTTATGAGTATGGTCTCAAGATGCATCCATTAACCTATAAAGGTCTCCAGTTTATCCTTCTTTATGACTGAGTAGTACTCCATTATATATATAACAAAAAAAACCCACATTCCTCAGCTGATGGGCATTTGAGTTGTTTCCAAATTCTAGTCATTGCAAATTGTGCTGCTATGAACACGAATGCACATATATCACTGTGGTACAATGTTTTTAATTCTTCTGGAAAGATACCCAGCAGGGAAATAGCCTGGTCAAATGGGACCTCTGATCCTAGTTTTTTGAAAAATCTCCACACTGACTTCCGCAGTAGTTGCACCAGCCTACACTCCCATCAAGAGTGGAGAAAGGTTCCTTTTGCCCCACAGCCCTGTCAGCATTTGTTATTGCTTGATTTCTTTGTAATAGCCATTCTTTCCAGGGTGGAATGAAATCTCAGTTTTATTTTAATTTGCATCTCTCAAATGACCAGTGATGCTGAACATGTTTTCATATATTTCTTTGCTGTTTGTATTTCTTCATCTGCCTATTTTTAGATTTGGTCTTTAAATTTGGGAGATCTGATTTCTTTGAGTTCTTTATACATTCTTGATAGTAATCCTTTGTCTGAGGAACACTCACAAATATTTTTTCCCACATTATGTGCTGTCTCTTCACTCTATTGGTGGTTTCTCTTAAAGCTTTTTAATGAAATGAAACCCCAATTGTTGATTCTTTGTGACAGTTGATTCTTTGTACATGCACGAGACTGTGCAATCAGGGTTTTATTCATAAAGTCTTTGCCTGTACCAATGTCTTCAAGAGTTTTACTTATTCTATCTTCCAGGAGACTTAATGCTTCTGTTTTAATATTAGATATTTAATCCATTTAGAATATAGTTTAGTACATGGTAAGAGATATGGGTCCAATATTAATCTTTGGTAGGTGCAGAGCCAGTTTTTTCAGCACCATTTTTTAAAGAGGATATCTTTCTTCCAGTGAGTGTATTTGGCACCTTTGTCAAAGATAAGATAGCTGAGTATGTCTGGAGTTGTTTCTGCTGCATCTTCTGTTTCACTGATCTTCAGGTCTGCTTTTTTGACAGTGCCATACTGTTTTTATCACAGAAGCTTTATACTAGAAGTCAGGGATTGTGATGCCCCACTTTGTGATCCAGAATTGCCTTTGCTATTCTAGGTCTCTTCTGGTTCTAAATGCATTTTAGGATTGTTTTCTCTAATTCTGTGAGATATGCTATTGGAATTTTGATCAGAATTGCATTAAATCTGTACGACAGTTTTGGAACAATGGCCATTTCCACAATATTGTTTCTTTCTACCCAAGAGCAAGGGATATCTTTCTATTTGCTGATATCCATTTCAATCTCCTTTTCCAGAGTACTGTAGTTTGACATCCTTCTTTAGATAAATTCCTAGGTATTTCATTTCTTTAATGCCATTGTGAAAGGTGTTGTTTCCCTAATTTCTCTCTCAGTGAGTTTGTTATTCATGTACAGGAAGGATATTGATTTTGAGTGTTGACTTTGTTTCGAACTATGCTGCTGAATTTGCTTATTAAATCTAACTGGGTTTTAGTAAAGTTTGGAGGTCTTCTATGTAGGTTATCATGTCATCCGCAAACACTGGTAATTTAACTTCTTCCTTTCCTTTTGTTATCCTTTATATTTCTTTCTCTTGTCTAATTGCTTTGGCTGAAATTTCCAGGACTATGTTGAATGAAAGTGGACACAGTAGACATCCTTGTCTTGTTCCTAATTTTAGAGAGAAACCTTTCAGTTTTGGTCCCATGCTTTGTCAAAAGCTTTTTCTACATCTATTGAGATGATCATATGATTTTTGTCACAGGCTGTAATAATATGGTGTATTATATTTAGTGATTTACATATGTTGAACCATCCCTACATCCCTGGAACAAATCCTGCTTGGTCACAGTATATAATCTTTTAATTTCAAAGAGAATAAAAAATAACCAAATAACAACAACATAGACAAAACAAAACACAGAAAAAAAACAATAAAAAATATACAAGTTTTTTAAATCTTCTTGATGATTTGCTGCATTCTGTTTGCCAGTATATTATCGAGGATTTTTGCATTTGGAACTTACAGTTTCATACAAGATGTTACAGAGAGAAATTGTACTCAAATTCAAAGTAAAATTTTCTGCTGCTATTTGGCAAACTCTGGATACATGCACGAGACTGTTACCTTGATCACCTTCTCACCACGTAGCTCTTCCTTGACGATATCTTTTTCAAGCAAGTTTAAAAGTGTATGTAGCCATAGATATGTGTGAGAGAGGACTGAACTTGTAAATAACACAATAATTCAGCTCTTGAGTTTTTTATAATGAGTCAATTTTCATTTTTTATAATTTATTTCCTTTCGCAAATGTAAAATTACTTAGATGTCATTTTTGTTTTCTTACCTGAGCATCTGTGGATGGTTAACTGGTGGTTTATAGCCTTAGATACTCTTTTCTCTGTGTTTTTCTTTGTAGGAAAATACCTATGTGCACAAATAGTGATGGCAGGTAGGGCAAGGATAGGCTGATTAGGGCTGGCATCTTTGATCTCTAGTTTTCAAGACTGATTATTTTCTACCTAAGTCTTATTTCTGGGGAAAGAGGGTACATGTCATGATACATATCACACATATCTGTTATATTTTTCTATGTGAGATTACAGAATTCTAGGTTAATTAATGAGATGTTTAGGCCAATGGTACCAAGCCAACCCTCTCTCCTTTGTTTGGAAAATCAGATTAGTGTTGCTTGTGTAACACTCATGCCTCATCAGTCGTTGGTCCTGACATAGTAAGGTCAAAGTTGTGCTTTGCTAGGCAGTGTTACTCGAAGATGTAATTCTCAGTATTAGTGAGAAATCTGTCCAATTTGTACACAGACCATAAAAGACAATTGAACACATGTTATTAGTCCCCTATCTGCCCTCCCACAAACAACACGCCTTCCCTGCCTATATGAAATGGAGCAGAGCTCATCTTGATTTTACCATTTTTTCTAATATTCTTCAATGATATCTGAAAAGGAAGGAAACAATTGTAGTTCAAAACATGTGGTTTTCTTTTTAATGTCAATACTCTATGCAGTACTGTTCAAAGGCTTCGTGAACCTTTTATGAAGCAGTAATACCCAGAAAAATGTTTTGGCTCAAGTGGGTAATACTGCAGCTGATGAAAAATGAATAAATAGTTCATATATTGGAAAACTCTAATACAAATGTTTTAGTTTTATTTCAATAAAATGTTCTTTTAAAAATGTTTGAAATTGTAAGTATAAATATCCAAAAGTTCATCTCTTACAATGAGGGAACAGATTTATTAATTCTATAAGAATTTGCTAAACATCTACCAAATGTCAGATCTCTCCTAACTGAAAATATAGCAAGAAATAAGAAAGGCAAGGTTCTTGGTCCTAAGAAACTTATATACTGGTAATATCTAATAGATGAAAGCATGCATTTATGAAACCTGGAGCTAGTTTTAACCACACCAGACCCAATGGGTCTACAGTCCGCATAACATTACATTAAATGGAGTAAATACTTTTGATGATAGATTTACTCACCAAATTTAATGGCCAATTAAGATACATTTTTTGCTAAAATATTCCAGCAATGAGGTGAGCAATAAAAACACCGGATTTGATCAGAATGCAATATAGAAATATTTATTTGTTATGAGTTCCTCTACATTTTTGAAAGCAAGTTTTGATTCCTAAAATGTTTACCCATCATGCCTACATCTTGTACTCTAAATAACTGGTATGAAGATACCTATATGCAATGTGTTCATTGTTGTAATTGTCCTACTCACCTGTTTTGAAATTCTATTGTTATTTTTAGTTTTTTCTCTTTAAAATGTAAAAAGTAAAAAGTTTGAATCTATTTATTGGCTATCAGCGAATTCATTGCTCTATTGTGATGGAGTATCATTTAAGGTATTTGAGGTTTTTCTTTGCTTCTCTTTACCACCCTTGAAGGATCTGCAGTTTATTTCTCCTACTAGTTTGGTTTTTTCCTATTCTCTCTGGAAGCCCAGTTTTCAGGCAAATGCCAATACCATGGACTTTGGAGCTAAACTTTAGAAAAAGTGTTTTGGATAATAACCACCTTCGTGTGTTGTCCAATTGTTTAGCCTTTAGACACATCTTGGCAAAGTGAATATATACTAAAAGATGGTGAGGAAACACAAGGTTGTCTTTAAACTGAAAAATTTTCACTGGTGAAACCTTTTCCTGACAGAAACATCACTCGCGTTGACAATAGGTTGTACATCGTGACCTGGAATTGAAATCCCAGTGCCTGGTGAATTGAGACTCTCCCCAAAGCCAAGCCAAATGACTTGTGTCAGTGATGGTCCCATCCCACAGGCCCTCAAATTCACCCACATGAGAGACCCCGTGCCTTACAAAAGTCCGACTGAATCCAGAACGGAAAAACAGATTTCACTTAAGATGAAACAATGGATACAAGATTAAAAATTTAAAATATGTACTAAAATGCTGTTACCCAGGTAACGCAACCTGGGAAGAGTGGGAAATAGCTAATGTAGCTCTGTAAGGTAACAAAGATTTTGTTTGCTTTGCTTCTGTGTTTTCTTCAATTTCCTTATAGAAAAAGAAAATGTCCTTATAGAATTACTTCGATTGCTTTCACTGCTTTAGAATTATGTGGCCTATCACAACAAAAATAGTTTAAAAACTGATCGGATTTAAAGAAGTTGAGTCTTTACATGGATGAAAGAATAAGTTAATGTAAGACTTTTATATGAGGCAGTCTTAAAAATTTTAATAAACACTTTATTTTAATCTAATAAAATACCTCCATAGGCCAGTAGTATAATAAGATAACAGTTACAAATTTACAAGTTTCTTCAGTGATTTTAAAGGGTAATAAAAACACTGCCTGTGGGAAATGGATAAATTTAATAGTAGTTATAGAAAAAGATACAAATATAATACTGAAAGGCCCTGTGAATTATTTTAACCATTTAATTAGGAAAAGAACAGCATCCATTGTCAGATAATTTTTAAGTCCACATTACTATAACTCACTATATTAAAGCCTTTTAAAATGAAAGAATTAGTCGTGGAATAACATTTTCTACAATTAATGACATATTTAATTTTCCAATTTAGTCATATTGCTATCTTTACTCCTAATCAAAATATAATTTAGAGGATGTATTATTTCTTCCAAAAATTAACAGCTGGCTTGTAAGAAACACTTAAGTTAGGTTAATTACTGCCTTTTGAAATTTTATAATACACTGTGACAGAAAATTAATAATGCTTGCAGTATTCAGCATAGTTCATCACCCATATTTTAATGAAAATATACTGTTATTAATAATACAGATTCTACAGATATAATATATGCCAATTGCTGGTCATTTTATGCATCTTCTATATAATTGTACAAAATAAAGACAGATTCATTCTGTTTATTAATTTAATCTCCCAGAGTAAAATTTGCATTCATTATATTTATGTGTGTATAGGACTGCATACATTCAAGGCATGACAAATGGTGTTTGACTGACACTTTCTGAAGATTCTGATCTGGTCGAGAATTCATTTGCCTTTCATCTTTTCACAGAAATATGAGCATCTTAAATTAGGCGGCACATGTTAGTGTCTTAAGTGATAGGCATCCGCATGCTTTGTCCACTGCTGGACACTCAATGCTTGCATTGTCACCGTGAAGTGACATTACCATGAAGAGACGCCACATAACACATTCCAATCCTAAATGCATGAGGTCTGCAGTTCTGAAGTCTCCCACGAAAGTTTCTTACAGAATCCTAAATTAGAATAACTTTTCTCTGTAGCAACGAAGTAAGTCCCTTATGGTATACTATAGGAAATTCCAAATTTAAGCACCTCAGAGATATTAACTTCTTTCTTTGTTTAGTTCTCTGTGTTCAGTAGTTGCTTTTATAGTGGCTAGTGACTGGCTATTGGCTATCTCCAAACCAAAGCCTACAATTATAGGGAAAACATGGTACATCCCTGGACTGACAGTTTCAGAACCACAGACATAAAAATACACAGTGTGCCTTAGTGGTTTCACTGTAGAAGGTAATTGGGACAATTTAGAATTGCTATGGAATAAGATAGGAATTTTTAAAAATGTATATTATTGTTAGTCAAGATGTCTATATTAATAATAAGTGTGAAATAAACTTTTATTATTTATGTAAGATAGTACCAGTCAATTTCTGTTTGGGGTTGTGATTACAAGTAAAATATGTCCACTAGTTTCAAGAGAGTTCCAAGTGAGCATAGAAGATATTAGTTTTCACACAATAATATAGCTCAGCCTTTTAAACTTAATGAATATCCACTTTGAGTTCTCAATTACAATATTTCATTTATAATTTACTTTTAACTGTCTGTATTCTAGCAGGTAATAGACAATCGAAACTGTATCTGTGTGTCTGCTAGAGAAAATATCCAAGATTGGCTAGAGCAGATATGTTTATGAACATATATGATTACTTTATAATGAACATAATCATAATTAATATATAATTATAAAATTGTTGCTGATAAAAGGGGTTCTTAGTTAGGCTTCTGTAAGGAATTTTCATTTGAGACGCTAGAACTCAAGGTAGGTTATAACAGAAAGTTTTCTAGAAGAAGAAATCAAAGAGGCCAGCTAGAGAAATTTTATTTCTGAATGAAAGAAGACAATAGAATTCAAATCTTCCCATTTGGCTTATGCCAAACATTGAGAAATAAGCATATGAAAAGAAAAGCCAGAGAACACCACAGGTGGTTCCTGCTCATTCACTTGAAAATACAAACAGAGGAAAACATGCTAAATTGAACAACCTCAATTATATCAAGCTACCTGAACTATGAATCATTTGGCATATAAATTTTGTCCTAACTTTAACAGGAACAATACAGGGAAGGATTTGGAATATAGCTCAGTGGCAAAGTGAAATCCTTGGCTACCAGGCAAGAGGTCCTTGGTTCAATCCCTAGGATGACAAAAAAAGTAGATTAAATGAATGTTATAATCAATGTTTGTAAATAGCAGAATAACTTACTTTTTGAAAGTTGCAAATATTTTAGCATTTTCGTTAATCACAATTCTCAAACTGGTAGGCTTTTTCAAACATACATTTTAAATAATCCTTGGAATTATATCCCTAAAAGTAACTACAATGAAGAGTTCAGTGTGAACCTTTTCAAACATTTGGTGACATAGTACATAAACATGTAATTTTACATTAATGACATTTTTATGTAATATGCTGTTGAATGTGCTACCATTTTACTCAGTCATATAAGGCATAAACATGCTACACAAATGCAAAAGAACCTACTTTATAATGTGTTTCATTAAATGGACTTACCATAATTCATTTAAATACAGTAATGTTTTTTGGAGGCATATTTTCATAATATACTGTAAGCAGCCGTGTAGTAAAGGTAAACAAACAGTCTTTCGGTACAGACCCTCCTAGTAGAATTTATATTTTAACAGAGTTTCTGCAAAGACTCAGCAATGGGAAAGGGATTAATTTCAGTGAAGGATATAAAGCAAGTTCTCTCATGTCATCCTAGAAGCATTTGTTTATAGAAATTACCAGTATCATTTTACAGCACAAGACAACCTCTTTCAGAACAGCTTGAAAAAAGTATTGAAAGACACATAGTTAGTAAATGACAAAGCTAATACTGAAAATCAGTTGTGTTGGAATGGTTCTCTGATGCTCCCAGGTCAACAAGTCACAGCAAAGACACTTCAAATATGTATGTTTTTATTTAAGTAGATTGTCCTTTTAATCAGACGATTTGAGCTGTTTTCCTTAACCACAATCCCCTGCTTTTATTTCTTCAAAGGATACAAAAATCATGTTCTTCTGTTTTTTACTTAACATTCTTAACAGGAAACATGGCTGCTTAGACAAATACAGAACAGCATATTCAGGGATCACTGAAAGGATTAACTTACAAATACTTCCAAGAGTAATGATGGGTTTCTAGATTTTTAAATTTTAAGTACAAAGCAACGTCACCTTAGACTTCAAAAGATAAGGCTTTCATGTTCAACCCATTTTTGTGTTATATTGGAGGTAGATGGTTTGGATGAGAAATAGGGTAATTCTCTGTGTAAGGTAATTCTACTAGTTAAAATCTAGATTTTCATGTGTACTGACTCTTTTCTCTAATTCAGTAATCCCATTATTTTAAAAATAAAGCCTCAGCTGGGCGTCGTGGTGCATACCTGTAATCCCAGTATTTGGGAGGCTGAGGCAGGATTGTTGCAAGTTCAAAACCAGCCTGGGCTACAAAAGGATCTCAAGGCCAGCCTGAACTGCGTTATGAAACCCCCTCTCAAAAAGACAAAAAATTAAATAAATAAAATAAATAAATTCTCAGATATGACTTTTTACAAAGCATATTTTTTCTGTTGAGTAAAAAGTTTTCATCATCTTCTAATTATCTAAAATGTCAGTCTATTCTGGGACCAAGAGCCCTATTCACTAACTTACCAAATAAAACTTATGAAGAAACTATAATTTACTAGATCTATGCTGACTATAAAACAAATCAGACATAAATTCATTGTTTAAATGAAGTAGATACCAGCATCTTCATGGGAAAGATATATGAGCAAGGAATTAATGCAAATGAAATATCCGATAGAATGAAAATGCAGAGATAACTGGGCTTCTACCAAAAAGGCATATGAGAATTGCCCTTATTTTCTTCCTCAAGGCAATAATAATGTAGGATTTAACATGATACAAGTTTTAAAGTCATTAGGATTTTCTAAGATGAGGAGAACCATTAAAGTCTATTGTTCAATATGTGATGTTAGCTTTTAATTCTATAAAGACATAAAATGGCTGACTAACATTAAAAGAAGACTGACGCTCTATGAGTCAATGCAGTAAACAAGATATTCATCCCACTCTTTGGCATCGTGTTTGAAGCAGATGAATGACCAGATTTTTTTGTTCACCTGAGTGGATGTTTTGTTGTCTAGGTGCAGTCGCAATGCACCTCCCAGTGATCTGGCTATGAGAAGGCTGACTGGTGCCTATGTGTCATTGTGAGTGTCTCCGAGGCCCACAGTTCTCTGTTCTAATGACCATACTCAGCAAGCACCAGCTTTTGAAGGAGACTCCGCTAATTAGCTTAGTCGATACAGCATCTGGTAACTGGTTGGTGGGATAAACAGAGAGGACTCCTGAAGCGAAGGATGGAGAAATGAATTCTCCAAGCCACAAAGACCAAACTGATATTATGAACACAAAACCCCTCAGCCATGAGTTCAATCATTTTATATTTCTTGTTCTTTAACATCGCCTGGCACTAAATGTTGGGCCAAAGTGCAGATAATTAGAATTGCACAATATTCAGTACTTGGGTTTGGCATCCATTTCATAATATAATAGAACTTATCATTCGTGAGTCTGTCTGCTTTTTTTCAGAAAAAAAAGAGAAGAAAAACAAACAAGTGAGAACAATTTGATCTGTGCTGCTCCGACAGACACTGATGCAGGTGGTTTAAAAACAAAGCATTTAATCAGGCAGGGTTTTACTTAAACTGCTTGGTGATTCATCATACAGCCTCTGCTCATTGTCAGTTGTGCCTCTCTGAGCTATTACTTATAGAATATTTAAAGAGCCTGGACTGCATGTGCCTCTGTCTTGGGTTCTATTGTACTATAAATTATAGCTCCAATTTGTCTCAAATTCGGCATGGACTGTCAGGATGCCGTGACTCATTCTCTATTCAGATGAATACTATATAGTAGCTATACTGAAAGGTATTATTGTCACTATTAATTTATTGCCAATTCTAAAATATTCCTAGACGGCAGTTTTGTCAGGTGTTAGCCTGATAAAATCACTATATTCCTACAACCCCTTATGTTTTCTTCTTTTCTACCAGGAAAGAAGAAATCAAATGGCTGGATGAATGCTGTATAGACTCTGGCCTGGTAAAATGGCCTTTGCTCTACAGGGTTGTTCAGGATGACACACCTCTTTGTCATTCGTGAAAAGAGACCACTATTTGTGGCATTTCCTAAGTGAAACCTAGGTAAATTGTTTAAACTATATCCTCTAAGCTGAGGGGGTTTTGTCGTTGTTCTTATTTTATTTTTGGTTTTTTAAAGCATTTAAAGCAAATCAGAATTGGATTAACAAAAGGAAAAAATAGTACTAAAATGGCAAAACACCTGCTAGCTGGTAGCATATAATAATTATAGTCAAATAGATAGGGCACTTCCCCTGTTACTCCTAGAAGCAAAATATTCTGTTTTCTTCATCACCATGCCGTCGGCCTTTATTGATACATTAGGGACACAAGAAATATAGGTGGTGGGAATTGATGCATGAATGAATGTATCGAAGTTGTGAAGCTAGAGAAAGTATGTTTAGATTTTTTTCTCATTATACTACTCTCTCTTTTACTTATTCTTTATTTTATGGAAACATAAAATGTTTCGTAACCAAATAATAGGGGAATAACAATAGTTATTCCAGTGTGTACTTTGTTATCTTTAAAGTAGTTACTCAGAGCTCGGTGTGGTGGCACACACCAGTAATCTAAGCACTCGGGAGGCTGAGGTGGGAGGATTGCTGTGAGTTGAGGGCAGCATGGGCTACATATGAGTCCAAGCCCAGCCTGAACTACATAGCAAGAGTCTGTCTCAAAAAAACCAGAAAAAAAAAAAAATAGTACAAGACATAAATCAAAAAGATTCTTACAAAAAAGCAAACAGATAATAACACAAACTTTTTTTCAATGAACTGAGGTAAACTGCTAGTATAAATGAAATAAATTAGCATTTAAAAGACAATCTCAGAGTATGAGAATAGGCATGCATGATACAGAGAATTGGGAGACTCAGGGTCCTCACAATGACCACACCATGTACTTTTCTCATGTAGTCGTGCATTTCTTACAATTATCCCTCATAGCTCCTTGGGGGACTTACATGCAGCTGACTCATTTTTTATTTCCAGCATAAAGTGTGGCAAACCGTACGTGGCAGAGGTGCATTTATGGGAAGACCCACCCATACTATATGCACAGCACCGTCACTATTAAACCTTAAAAGCGTATCTGTTTCAGAAATCGGTTGAGGTGTTTGTCTTGAGGTGATATAAATTGGAATCATCAAGCAGAGGCAATGTTGGAGAGAATTCAGGCATTTGTCAAACATGAATTTTAATAAAATTTGAAAAATCAAAACACAGTAGTAAGTTTGGAAAACGCATTAATACTGCTTTGCTGGGAAAACAAGTCTCTTTACATTTGCTCATACAACATCCCAGGAAGGAAAGAAGGTGGGGCGTGAAGAGGGAGAGAAGGAGCATTTTGAAGGGAAGGGAAATGGTGGGTAGATCAGATTTTTCCTTTGTCCTAATCTGGTTTGCTGTGGACCTGCAGCCAGAATTGGTTTTCAAACTACTCAAATGTCAAAAACAATTCCCAAAGATATATCTCTGCCCACTAATATTTTAATTAGGTGTCTTTTAGGATCAGCCATATACAGGCAAAATATTCAGACTTACTTAGCAGACAAAGGCATGTAATAGAATTCTTGAACGACTTAGAAAATCAGAGAAGAACTTCCTTTAACTGCTTCATCTGTGGCCTTAGAGAAATAATGTATTAATCTGCAATTAGATGGTGTCATCTTGCAGCATGTGTGGCTAAGGTGAAACCTGCAATTAGACATTTTAAATTGCGTGTCACCTCCACCCACAGCGTTGACACATGTTGTTTTCTTTGTGACACAGTTCTGTGCAAGGATTCACTCGATGTTTCTGGAAGTCACTTTGACCGTGAAAAGAAAACTGCTGCAAATCCCAGCTTCCGAATTAACTCAAACTATTTTCCATTATTTGTGTTCTCTAACTAAAATGATCATGCATTTGACAATTAAGACTTCCTTTTACTCTTTTACTTACTAATTAACTTAATGTTAGTTTTATATTTGAAGATATAATAATTAGTTATCAAGACGTTTAACAGGTAATAAGTGACAGACTTAAAACAACATTTAATGGGGTCCTGTCCACCTTTCATTATGGTGGGAATACAAATGGAAAGTCAGACAAAGACAGAACTTATACGTAAATATCTACTTAATATTGAAACTATTTAAGTTTCACCCATTTGTTGTACTTATGGTAATTACTTTGGAGATTTTTTTTCAATAATGGCATATTTGTTATTGCAAATAACTTTATATTTTTCATTTAGGATTTTGTTACACATTAGCACATGAGGGAAAAATAAAATATGCAGCTCATCTATATGTATAAAGTAATGAATACTAAATATTAAGGTCCCACATGCTAAAATACACTTAAATTAATGTAATATTGCCTGCATTGTATTTCTCTACTCTTGTAATGTTAATCAGGACTTTTAATTCTATTTTTGGTCTTGGGACCATCCTGAGTACTATGTGAGAAGGAAGTGATGATGGAAACTTTATTTTAGTGTTAACAACCATTTTCAAGGCAGCTAATTAAAATTTTTATCAGAACCTTGAAAATAGGAAAACTTTAAATGCAGGTGCTCAGTTCATACGCCTATTGAGATTTTCTTTTCAATTTTCTAATATCACATTTCTAGTGGGGTTTTTTTCATCCTTTCTCATTAATTCTGCTTCATTTCGGTATAATAGTTCAACAGAATTGCTAAGATATTTTTAAATTCTCAAAAGGGAAAGACAATCTTTCATGTGTTGAACAATAATGTAGAAGTTCTATGTAGTTTTGTCCCGCCTCTACACACCATGCCACATCAAGGTGGGCTTAAACAGCAGGATTATAATTCAGAAGGTGGGAAAGTTTTCTTTGCTTGATCTTCAAACACACCTTTTGGGTTTTGTCAGTACATCTTGACTAGTACCAAACCGGTTGGACTTCAGAAAGAATTAAATGAATAATTACATTTTTAGGTGGTATCATCCATTCAAGATGTTGTAATAAAATGCTATAAAATTAGTAACTCATAAACAACAGAAATGTATTGCTTATAGTTCTGAAAGCAGAGAAATCCAGGGTAAAGGCTCCAGGAGATTCTCTGTATGGTGAGGACCTCTTCTTCACTGAAGATGTCTTCTGTGTGTCTTGTTCATGAAGCATACTCAATTAGGCTTCTGTACAAGGGTATTAATCCCATACATCAGGATGAAACGTCCACCCTTTAATATCCTCACAAAGGCTTCACACTTTAATACAATCACATTGAAGATGATGTTTTAAAATGTGAATTTTAAGAATACAAACATTCAAGCCATTCCACTATAATTGATGTATACCTTAGTGTTGGTATACGTGGCTTTAGTGTTATTCAGCTGCACTCTTATAATGACGAAGGAGAAGACAATCTTCTCTTGTCCTTTCTGCAGCAGTTTTCTGGGACTGTGCATTTTATTTCTGCCAAGATATTGTGTGTGAGAAAAGATAAGGACAGACAGGAAAAGGAGAAGGAAAGAAGAGGTAGAGGGAGAGGGAGAAAGGGGAGAGAGACAGAGAGAGACAGAGACAGAGAGAGAGAGAGAGACAGAGACACAGACACACAGACCTAGAAGCAGAGACAGAAAGAAAATCACAAACATTCAATATAGTGTTGGCAGTGACCATTTAGCAACTTAAGTGTATCATCCTGACTCTTGAAATTTCAAGGGGAAGCTCATGGTTTAATACTAGTATTTTTCTTCGGCTAAAAGTAAATGAGTTGATCTGTAAGAAATGTGGTGTTGTAAGAAGTCTGGAAATATGGATAAGGATAACTTCTGTGATAAGGAAAAAGGGTATAAAACACAGGTGCTTTCCTCTGCATTAAGCACAGATACTCTTTCTGAATGGAAGTGTTGTAAAATCACTTATGAAGGAATACCTTAGAAATAATTGAAAGTCAACATCAGTAGAGTAACTGCTATTGCATGCATTTAATAAATATTGCATAAAAATGAAATAACTCTGAAAACATCTGGAACATTTTCACATAAAGCACACGATCCAAGAATCTGGACATACATTGCTTAAACCTGAACATTATTTCTGTGGTAGGAAATTTATTTAATCTTCTTGGGCATCAGTTTCCTCCTTTGTAAAGTTGGGAAAATAGTAACATCTACCTCATTGAATTGACATGAGATTAAGCTAGCTAGTGTCTCACTTGTTTCTTTTGCACGGGAACTTCACAAGGCTGTCATGTTTTTCAAGGATACAACCCACATGCTTGAAGATATTTTAGCAGTACTTTAATATTAAAATATAATCAGACATGAAAAAAAGTGTTCATTATCAAAATTAATGTTCGTCAGGACAACATTTATTCATTGGCTCCATGTTTTAGTAGGAGATTATTCTATGCCATCAGTTGAGATTCGGCTGCCTATACATCTGTTATATTGACCCATAAGAGTTACTATAGTACTCTGAAAAAAATACAAATTATCATCCTGAAATGTTGGTTTCATAATATTTTGCCTTTTGAGTTTCATGGAGAAAAGAATAATTTCAAACATGGAAACAAAAGCCAGACATGGTGGTGCATACCTGTGATCCCAGCGCTCAGGAGACTGAGGCAGGAGAATCACTGTGAGTTTGAGGCCAGCCTGGACTACATAAGTGACTTCAAGGCCAATCTAGGCTATACTGAAACCCTGTATCAAAACAAAACAAAACAAAGAAAAGAAAAGAAAATGGAGACAGAATATTGCCTTAGCATCACAGTTTGTTAAGTCAGGGATGTTTGGTTGATTTATCTTTGTTAATGAGAGAAACCTTAAAAAAAAATCAGTGTTACTCAGAATCATGCAGTAAGACATACTCATATTTGATTAATTTCATTTCAAAATGCTTATATTAGTTTAAGTAAATTTGAAAGTGTTTTCGTTTGTGTCTAGATGTCCCCTGAAATCTTCATGCAGTCATAGGTGGGGCTTCTCAGAGGTGTTTGGATCCAGAGTGGGTGATACTGGGATTAAATGTGTATTTCTGGAATGTGGGGTGTGTGATTACTAAATTAGTTCACTCACTGATTGGCTTGGCGTATTTCTGGCACTGGATAATGGCAGGGTGAGAGTACTACCTGCCCTAAGGTATACAGAATGCTACCTGCCCTAAGCTATATAAGAATATAAGGGATAGAAAGAGGCCTGCTGGCAGTTACTGCTTGTCATGTTCTGCTTTTCCTGCCTTCTGCCTGCCATGAACTATTTCTCCTCTGTGAGGCCTCTCTGCCATGCCACTGTGACTTGGAGCCAATGAACTACAGAATGAAAACTCTAGAAATTTTGAATTGGAATAAATCTTTCCTCCTTTGACTTTGGGTATCTGGTATTTTGTCTCAGCAATGAGAAAAATAACTAAGACAGAAAGACAGCCTTCTTTATCACTGACTGTATAATTTTTAAAGTGAATGTTCTAGTGCTTATACAAAATATATATATATTTTTAGTTTGTAAACTTTATATAGCATCTCCTCACTAAAATTTTCAAAATTTTCTTTGTTCTGTAAGACAACCTCCTACAGACCTGGAGGAAATCTCTGTTTCTATAGCTGCATCTTCATAACTGGCATAGTGGCTGGCAGTATGCTCAGTAAATGGTACTTGACTAAACCAATGGTAATGATGAAAATATGTTAGCCTGCTGAAATTTACTCCTTGAAGTAGAGATTCAGGGGTGGGAAATCCAGTCACTGAGAGATGGTTGAAGAGTTACAAGGTTTGAAGGCAAAGATGCTCAGGTCTATGGCAATTGACAGCTCCTGCAGAGAATTATGCATTATTGACACTTACTGACACATATTTAAACCATTTCAAGTTTATTATCAGTCAGATATGTATCTCCCTAAAATCCCTGCTAAATGACAACTTCATTAATAAGGTCCAAAAACTAAAGAATAAATGGCACAAAACTTACCTAAAATAGTTATGTTGCTACCAATCTAACACTTAAAGTTAAATTGGATAGAAAAAAGTGTGAGTGAAACAAAATAAATGAACAGTAAAAGTAAATCAAAAAGAAACCCTCACATTATGCAATGAGCTTTTTATGAGATAATCACTTGCATATATATGGAAGTTCTGCTCAGGATAATATCAGCGTTCATTGATAAGCAAGAGTCTTCTATCCTCAAATTAATAGAGTTTTTCTAAAATCCATTGTGTGTATCAGATTTTAATCTTAATTGACTCCTCTCTTACCTACACAGACTAGGCTATACAATTTGCCTTTATCCTCAGTATATTTGATGATTTTCTATTCAAATATGGGAGAACATTTCCATTTTTTAACTTATTTTTCAAAATTTCTCAGGGTTGCAAAACCTTACCTGAACTGAAAGTCTAATAAGAGCCCAAGATCAGTGATTTTGATGAGAGAGTCCAGCAGAGGGAACATAGGCCCTGACTCAGGGCCATTATAACAGAAATCCAAGGAGATTATGTTAGAAATTCTAAGGATTCTAATATTTGCTGAAAGTTGCATATCTTGGATTCTACCAGGTGTCCACTGACTGACAGAAACTGATGCATAAATTCCTGTTTAGTTTTTCTATTTACTAGAGAATATGTTTGTGTGCCTTGATTATTGAGAATATCTGAGAAGTATTTTTTACTTTTCCTTTTCTCTTCAAATGAAAAAACTTTCTAAGATGTCATATCAAAATTTCCCCTATTTTCTTATTCTCCCACTTGCTGAAGCATTTAATCAAGCATTCGTATATCAATGCTTCATATACCATTTCAACTAATATAGAGGCTCTCTGGGATCTATTTGATTAATTTTATTTTACCACTTTTAAATGGGCTCAGAAAAATTATATAATTTGCATGGGGGTCACACAGTCAGCTGGTAGGCAGCTGAACAATTTGATCTTACTTTTTTATATTTTTATTAATACATATTTGCAATTCATACCATTTATAAATCATTTTGGGTAGCAAGTACATATACAGAATATGGCTTGATACTTTCAAAAGGAAAAGCCTGTGTTTTCTTTAGTTCTATAGAAATCAAAATGCTCTGAGTTGACCCAAATATATTACATATTTTTGTTGAATATACAAATATATATACATACATATATACTTAAGAAAATATAAAAAAGCATGAAATTCAATCTTGTAGGGCATTTTCAAGTAACACTCACTAAGTGCAAATTAAAACCTTATAAAATGTAGAAAATCAGCAATATTATGAAATTGCTTGATAAAGAATGATTTATTATTTTAAAGTCAATTTACTCAACTAGGATTTTTAATTGCATTCTAACATTCAGACAATTTTCATACAACTTTAGAGATTAGGTCTCCCTCAATTTTTTCTGATTTCCTAAATTATCATATAGCTCCATTTAAGATCATCTCCCTTGTAATTTTGTCCAAACTGTAATTTTTAAAAAAAGAAAAGGCACTTTTTGAATCTACTTTATTCCTTTCCTTGTGAAGAAAGTTATAGTTTGAGAGAAGGGTCTATCTCCCTTCTGCAAATAGCCTTTAATTGCTGGATTATGCTGCAGAGGCATAGGTAGTTCTGAGCAACCACAAAAACGCTGCACAAGGAGCTGTCACTTAGAAACCAAAGAATCAGTAAACACTTCTGATTTCTCTTTTTAATTTATTTTACAAATCCAAACTAAGCAGAGGCTTCTCTGTCATTCCCTTGTCATGTTTTGTTCTGCTCATGCAATGCGTGCCTAGACTCTACCAGTGGTACTTAGATGCAAACCAAAACCAGCTGAAAGAGGCGCATAAATGTTTATGGGGAATGAGTTTTACTACTTACAGCTATAATTTTACATAAAAGACAGTACATGATGCCTAATTTCACGTGTGTCATTTGTACAAGTGTGGAAAGCTTTCAAGATTCTTGTAATAGCCACTGAGAATGTTCACAGAACAAGGAGACTACTGTATTTTTTGATATATGTGAAATTGCTTTAGGTATATTTAGTATATTTATTCTTATAATATGCAAGCTTTATCCTCATTTTGTCTTTGTCAGCAAATCATTCAGGCTATTCATTTACTTTTATATAAACTGATACAAATCCAGGTCAGGCAATTTTTCTAAGTATTTGGTCATCTACAAGAAAGATTTTCATATTAAATACATGTGTTTATGAATTTATTATGCATAAGATTATATTTAACAGTAAAGATAATAATATTCTTAGTTGAATGTTATATTATGTATACATGTGTATGCCCATCACAGAATGCTACCGATGTCTACCCCATTTCAAACTGATGAAAACACATTGCAGTAGCAGTTTTATCAGCCAAAGGGCAACCCAGTGGAAAAGTGAGATAATGATTGGAAATGCCTTTATTTCCCTTGGAACTGTAAGTGGATTTGAATATTATGTCATGATCAGTGACCATATGAAGGGTACCTGAAGTTATCATAAAGCGTTTGACCTACAGGATTCAAAAAACAAAGAAACACTACTGGTGATTTACAAAATGAGAAAAAGCCACCATTAGACAAAAGACTGCATTTCAGTACTTTCAATATTTCATATGACGGGCTGGGGATATAGCTCAGTGGCATAGGCACTTGCCTGGCAAGCCTGAAGTCATGAGCTCGATTCCCAGTACCAAAAAAAAAAAAAAAAAAAATCATATGAATTCAAAATAATTTAATTTAAATATTACTAAAATTCTTATTTTTGTTTTTACAACCTAAAGTGGTCAATATGTTAGTATAGAAATTATAAAGAATGTACTGATATACTTTGCTGAAAGTTTTGCCTTTCTTGAAAGGATATAAAAGGAGAAAGTAAAAGAAGAGGCCTTAACTGTTTTGTATTTTAAACTGGAGTCAGTTTAAATATAACTCAGCTATCCTTAGTTTCACCAAGCAAGCAAACATTTTAAGTAACTGCATGAAATTCAGAATTCTTTTGTCACACTTTGTGGCACAAGTTAAATGTAGAGTGCAATCTGGCAATACGGTGGCTTGCAAAGGCTGGTTTCTTGAGGAAATAAGATTACAATTTGGGGAATAAAAATACTGGACTAAATCTTTCCCACTTAGTTTCCTTTATCCTAAAAAAAAAAAAAGAGGAGGAAGAAGACAAAGCCCTTTGACAATTAATGAAAACATTTGGTGAGTTGGATCCAAGGGACAGAGGTGTGGACATGCTACCCGCTTCTGCGTCCTCTTGGTCAGCTGAAGGTGACCACCAGAGACTAGGAGAGGGCAGTACCATCAGTGTCATGTTAAAAGAGGACCCTGGGATGCTCTTGAGCACAAAGGAAAGATTCTCGCTTAGATCACTTGGGTTGAATGTGGCTTTTGGGAGATGTGAGCTCTAATGATTGACAATTTAAAAGTATTTTGAGTAAGAAAATAAACCTAGCTAAAAATTGTAAAGAAAAACCTGCTTTGCTTTCCCCCTAGAAAAGTAAAAATAATAGTGTACATTTGAATTACGAAAGTTCTATCAGCCAAATAGTCTGAGCCCATATACTGTCAGTAAGGAACACAAAGACAGTAACATAACAACTATTTTAATTCTTTTTTTGTAGTCAAGTACAGATCTGTAACCCACCAGTTATCTAAAAAAAATTTAAATTTTTAATTTTAAAGATATTTATATTTTCATTCTAGTGACCCAAGGTTTCTATGAAGAAATCCTGTTGTACTGAGGGGTGTTTTATTCATTTATTTACTTCTCATTTTTGGACTGTATTGAAATGCACACTGTATGGCATGCAGAAATTGGTTCACTTTTATAAGCTAGGGAATTAGCTCAATAAAGCTGGGTATATATTGGATCATACATACATAGGAATTATTATGCACGATTGCATCAAAAATTAAATTACTTAATGTAAGTTGCCTGCAGTGCTGGAATGGAATATTATTCAACCTTAGGGGAGAAGAAAATCCTGCAGCATGCAGCAGCATGGATGACACTTGAGGACAACAGAGAAAACAACAATCACTCAATAGAATTTTTGAGGGATTTTATAATTAATATTGCAATCGCTCCTTAGGCCAGGTAGCTTTACTTTTCTCCATGTAGCCTATATTCCATGTAGCCTTTAAATAATCAATAAGCACTGAACTTCACTACTAGAAAAGTATCTCAAAGTGTCTGATCTAACTGCTTCATCCAAGTGGGTCAGCTTTGTAAAGGGAATAGAATATATATATGTGTATTTCTGTGAGTGAGAGTGGTAGAGTTTTCCTTATGTGTATTCTCAGTCTCAATCTCAATCTCTATAGAATATTTTTAAAGTAAGCCATTATTAAAACTCTTACAGTAAGCTTGTGGGAACAATGAATTTCACTAATCAAGATGAGAAAAAAATAATTGTGTGATTTAATTCCCCCATCATTGCATCCCTGAAATCTCCTTACCATCTCAGCCAAAGTGATGTTTTGAAAATTCAACTCTAACCAAGCCAAATCCTCCCATCATTTAAAGATCTTTAATGACTTTATTTTTATGTTAGCATGGTGAGAACACTTAACATACTTCTGTCCTCTTAACAGCTTTTTCTTTCCTTTTCTGATTCTAAAGTTGTATCCAGGCCTTGTACATGCTAAGCTTGTCCTTTTTCACTGACATATACTCCAAGCCCCTCTTGACAGAGATTGCAATGTATAATGCAGTGTCACCATCTATAAGCTCAGTGTTGTATAGCAAATCACTAGAACTAATTCATTTTATCTAAACTGAAGTTTTATACCAGCTAAACCACTCCCCATTCTCCCTTCCCCCAGCCTCTGCTAACCACCATTCTATTCTTTATTCCATGAATTGGACTGTTTTAGGTATATCATAGAGTGGAACTGTGCAGGAATTGTTCTTTTGTGACTGGCTTATTTCACTTAACATATTGCTCTTGCGTGTCATTACGTGAGGCATCCTGCAGGATTTCCTTCTCTTTTCAGACTGAATAATATTCCATCACAATAATATTCCATTACTCTACATTTTTAAGCTATCTTTACAGAGTTGGGGAACATATTTGGAAACAATATATGAAAAGCAGTTAATTTCTGACTGTATAAGGAACTCCTAAAGTCAGTAGTAAAACAACTAATAACCAGACTTTTACGAGTGGTAAAATCTTGATAGCCTTCTTTTTCAAAGAAGACAGCTGTATGAAAAAATACTCAATATCACTAACCATCAGGGAAATGCAAATGCAAAGCACGGTGATGTATTATCTCACTCCAGTAGGAATGGGTATTATCAAAGAGACTAAAGATTAAAAAAAAAACAGTGTGTGAGAGAGAAATTGGAACCCTTGTTCGCTCTCAGTGAGAATGGTAAAAGGTACATCTGCCATAAAAAACAATAGAGAGGTTCTTCTAAAAGTTAAAAGAAAACTGTCATTTGATCCAGCAATAGCACTTCTGGATATTTATCCAAAAAATTTGAAACCAGTATCTCAAAAAGATAATACCATTTCCATGTTCATTACAGCACTATTGGATGGGAAAATGTAGTATGTACGTACTGTCCACACAACTGAATCCTTTTTAGCTTATAATAACCTTTTTAAAGTAGATGGAAAATGTACAAAGTCCTTCCCATGACATGAAGGGCTCGGTTGTGTGAGTCCCCCCTAACTTCCCAGCCTGTGTCTCCCCATTTCCCTGTGGCTTTCTGTGCTTCCGTGGCCCTGGTCATAGGCTTATTGTTGGAATAAATGAATGAACAGTTAGTTGAATGTGTATTGTCAAAAAACTATGTTATAAAGGGGACTTCAAACATTTTAGTAATAACTTTCCCTCTTTTTAAATTAGCTTTCATGGTAGATTAAATCTCAAGCTCAGTGTAAGCCCTCCTTTCATTATATATTATTTCATATTATACATTATACTCATGTATATGAATTTTTACAAGTTCTTACTTAGGAGAGAAAAGAAGTCCTTTATTAGCTATTTTCACTTTTATAGTTAGAACTAACAAGGAGGTTAGTATATACTCTTTTTAGAGTTTTGGAAGATTGTGATATATGTTCCAAAAATTACCTGACTTACTCTACATTATCGAACCTATATTGAATGGTCATAGCAGTTGAGTATGTGATTACTTGTGGCACAAAATGTTTTAATATTGGTACTTTAAATATGTTATAACACTATAGCCATACGGGGATAATAAAGTAAAAAAATCTTAAAGGATAATAAGGTAAAACAACTAAAAATCTTATTATGGGGCTAGGAATACGGCTCAGTGGCACAAGAGCCTTCCTGACAAATGCAAGTGCCTGAGTTTGATTCGTAGCATCAAAAAAGAAATGACAATATAAATCTTATTATGATGCTAGAGCCATATGGAAATAATAAAGTAAAAAGATCTTACATATAGATGTCATGACATTAATCTACAAGTGCCCCAGTCCCTTCTCACAGCAGCTTTTTTTTTAGAGGTCGGAATTATGACACAAAAAGAATTCCTTTCAAAAGAAACACATGTGGGCCCCCAAGCTTGTTTTTTTTTCTCCTCTTAGAGTACCAAAAAGAAAAAAATGATACTACCCCTGGCTTCATTCTAAGTGGAACAATATTCACTATAATGAACCCTCTATCAATTTAGAGTTCACAGTTTTTAGCTGTCTATTTTACGTTCTGTTGGCAGACAACTTAGTGGGAAACAATCAACATTTTCTGAGCACTAAATCCATTCATCAAACAAATGGGAAAAATTTAGAATTATGTACGACTCTAAAATACTGATATGAGTCATCAAGATTTTATTGTTGACTACTACTAATGCTAGTAAGTCTTAACATGCTACTGAGCAAAAGGGTGTGATTTATGCCCATAAGAACAATGAGACCCAAGCTGATAATGAGAAATTAGTCTCGTTTCTAAGCACCAAAACATCATTCATAATCTTAAACGAGTCATTGTCTTTCTACTTTTGCCCCTGTATATAACACATCTTCGTTTTTCATCCACTTCCCTCCTGCCCCTTCATCTCATGGTGCCAATCATTTTTGCAAATGATCTAGCTCCCTATTTACTACTATCTTTTATTTTGCTCTTTATTTAGATCTTAGGTGTCTTATATAAGACAAGTGATACGATATTTAGCCTTGTGTGTCTGGTTTATTTCACTTAATATGGTCTCAAGCTGCATTCATTTTCCTACAAATCACTCATTTACTTTTTTCTTTATGGCAAAGTAATACTCCAATGTGTATAAATAGCACATTTTTCTTTATCCATTCATCTTTTGATGGACATCTAGGGAACATCCAAGATTCAGCTATTATAACTGTGCTGCTATAAACAAGGGTATGCCTGCATCACTGCAATATGGTCTCCTTGTGTGGCTGCTGGTATATCAAGTACAGTGCAAGACATATAAGTCCAGATCAAATACATCTTCTCCTTCAAGTCCATCTAATATGGATGTCACTTAATATCTTTAGAAGGATTAAATGGTAAATAAAATAGTACCTTACTTATTCTTTACAAAAGTAATTTTTGAGGATTTTCACAGATAGGAAATAGCAAGGTTACTAGTGATCACCCACGTCTGTGATCACACAGCTAATAATCGCAAAGCTGGTATTTGAACCACAGTTTTTCCCCTTAACCATTATGTACATAGTCATCGAAGACACCATGTTTCCTAGAACCTAGTACATCAGCATATTTTCTTTTTTAAATAATACTAGGGCTCAAATCCAGGGCCCCCACATACCTGGCAAGCACTCTGTCACATGGGTTCATTACCAAGCAACATTTTGAATAATTAATAATAATGAAGCCTGTGTTACTTCAGAATACACAGGGTTTTTACTATTTTATGTTCTTTTAGCAGACAGTGGGAAAACAACCAGTATATGCCAAGCACTGAACATTCACATACATGGATCACTCATATGTCCTACTTCCATCTCATTTCATCCCTGGAACTCTAAGGCTGCTACCTTTGTCATTTTATTAAAGATGAGAAACTCAGGAGTTTGACAATATTCTTAAGACTGTAGAGTGAGAACCTACTGGAGTCATAATTCATTTCCAAGTCTAATTCTAAGAACCCACAATCCCTCTTCTCCTTCCCCAACTTGCGTTATTTTACACAGTGCTCTACAAAGTGTGGTTTCCTCCTACCCCACATTCCCAGCTTTTACCAAGATGAATGTCAAATGTCTGTTTTATCACTTATATCAGACAAGTTAGAATAAAAACATACTGACAAAATGTGTCACCTATACACTTCTTTACAGAGCCTTAACTTGAACTTAAATGTATGATTCAAACACTCAGACATGGGAATGCACTCCACTGTGCCTTTCATTACAGTGTTGGAGAAAGTGCTGACTTATTCCATCTTCCTCTCACATAAAGAAACACACACAACTTAATATTCATAAAAGATAAATTTAAGCGAAATTATCATTGATTTATAACTTACATAAGTAACCATTCCTATTATTGACAAAGTATTACTAAAAAGAGCTAAAGATGTGGAATAAAGTCAGTGTATGCTACCAAGCTCTCTTTAAATTTTCTAGAATGCTACAGAACAACAGTTCCTTGTCCAAAAGCTAAATACTAAGAATAATAATAAATAAAATATTAAAAATATTTGAGTATAAATTGTTAAGGATAATAATGCCATTTTATTTTCTTGCATCAGAGTGGAGAATGGCATCTCAGTGAACCCAGCACAATGGTGAGATAGTTATTGAATTTTTTTCACACATACTCAATTTAATAAATGTTTATTGAGTGCATACTGTGAACCAGGTAAAGTCTGGAGGATATGGAAGTACTGAGATATCATTTGTTCCCTTGAGGAATGAATAATCTGATGGCAAAAATACACGTGCATACATTCAACTGCAGTAGCGGGAAGGATACAGTGAGTTCTTTATCCTTCAATGAAGTGCTCTGGTGCAGGCAAAGAGCAAGACTGGAGAGCAGAGCGACATGAAACTTGGACTGATGTGACAGGATGTCAAAGGCAGGACATCAGTTACAAAGCTGAAGCACATGAGGGCAATAACATGACAACAAATGAATTAGTCAGAGAATTGATAGACTAGAAGAGAAAGACTATCAGGGACTTTTGAAAGAAAGAATCAGGGCTGGAATATAATTCAAGTGCCTGCCTGGCAAGTGTAATGTCCTGAGTTCGATTCCTGGTACCAAAAAAAACAAAAACAAAAACAAAGAATCAATGATCTGCGACACTTATCAGATGCGGGAGGGGAAAGTAGGCTAAGTTAGAGATGAATCCAACTCTTCTAATCAGATACTGAGCTAGGGAACACAAAATAAGAAAAAGCCATGTAGGAAATGTGCAATGCTTCATGTGAGGTTTGTGAATTCAGTGTACCACTAGTAGAACTATCACCTGGAAAGCTGGGCAAATAGTACAGTAAAGAGACCAGTCCTCAAGATATAGCTTGGAAAAATTAGCATCCCACTAATACCCGAAACATTAGCACACATAGAAAAACACAGAAGATAAGAGCATTGAGAATAAAATGTTAGCAGAATCAAACACAGATACAACAGAGAACGAATAAGCTAAAAAGAAAAGGGAAATAAAACACAGAACTAGAAACAGTAAAAAGGGTATACATTGAAATGTAACCAAAAGTTTGAGACAAAGAAGGGAAAAGTGTTTAACAAATTTAATGAGCTATAGATGTTCAGAATTGAGAATTAGGGGCTGGGTTTGATGATGACTTGGTGGAATGTAAAGGGGAAGCCAGGTTGCCGCAGATTTAATAGACATATGGATATAAGTGTATAAAAATATACCATGAAAGTTTCATTGTAAAGAAGAGAAAACTGAACATATGGATGGAAGGGTAGGTAATGTGAAATTAATATTTTGGCTTTATGTGGAAAAAAACAGCATGTTTATGAACTGGTAGAAAACCAAACTAATAAAGAGGGAAAGAGAAAAGGAGAGAGAGAAAACAAGGATTCTTTACCCACTTTTCAAGGGCCGGGAGAGGCTTTTATGGGCCTTGCCAAGGCTTTTGAGGAGACAGATGTCACTTTAGAACTAGAGGGAGGTACTCGGCTTAGTCTAGAAGTGCTATTTAACCGTGAGGGAAGAAGTGAGGGCGGTGCGGAGCCGTGGGACTGACAACCGACGACGTCAGCCAGGGCCGGAAAGGAAAGGTCCTCGTCAGCATCCCAGGTTCAGACTTATCACTAGAGCAAAGACGAGCCATTGAAGGTTGTGAATGAGCACACGAATGACTGGTCAGTTCTGCCTTTTTAGCTTTGTGTTTTCACTGGGTACATTATGGAAAATGCTTCTGTAATGGATCAAGATCATCTTTAGGGAGAAAGTTTACAAGGGAAGTCCCTAGATTCCGCATCTTTTGCTCTTTCTGCTAATACTTTGTTAATCATAGGGATGGTTATTTATGTAAGTATTTTATTAATTTGATAATGGCAATGGGTGGATTACTGGTGGAAAATTATTCCAAAGTTTCTTGCAGAATTGAGGTATAAAGTGATGGACTTGAGTCGGTGATCACAATGTATGAGTGGTAGAAATGGAGAAACGTGTATCTTCCGGGGACAGGGAAGGAATTAATAGAAATGTGACTGACGACAGAAGAGAGCAGGAAGCAAAAGTGGCGCCATATGTTGTTTGTGACTAAAGTACCTGTCATCTGTTGTGGGGGGTTCACGCATTAGAATCCTCCAGTAAACCCTACAGTGAATAAATGAAGGAGCACCCGTCCAACTTTTCTTTCCAAAGAAAATAAATGAGATTGGGTAAGAGGGGCTTGTTTTAGGCATTTTGAGTTTGGAAAAAAAATCCCAAAGTCTTTGCCTAAATTAAAACAAGTCACAGCGTACTGTGCTCATTGTACATCCTGCTGCTACTCAGCAGTAATATAGAAATAAGTCAGTGGAGCCTGGTGGGCTGGACTTTCAGCCATACACTAGGAAAATTAATAGAGATGTGGCTCTGGACAGGGCTTTGAAACCCTGGTGGTCAGAGCTGCAGTCTCTCCTCACCTTCTCTCCCCTAGTGTGACCTTGAACAAGTTACAGAATCATTCTATCCCCAAGCTTCCTAATTTAAGCAGAAGGGATAATAGCATCATCTCCTTCACAGGATAGTGAGGACTTGATAAATGATACACAACTATTCGCCTATAGCCATACACCAGAAAGCTGAGCTGTGCAGATCAAAGACTTCACTAGATAACTTCATTAGCCAAGATTCTCAACCAAGAGATAATTACTAATTCAGCCCTTTGGATAAGAAACAATATTAAGTAGAATGCTTCAGACAAACATAGGTTTATTCTAAGATAGTGGTTGTCTTTTAGTTATCTTGTTATTGCTCAGATCACACCTGAAAGATAGGTCATTTTCAAAAAATAGATAATTTATCAAATTTAGAATGAAAAGTTTTTGGTTATCATTACATTAACAATCTGTTTCAGTGGAAGTTTTCTTATTTATTACATGTAACTTGCTATAGCTAACATTTATCTCTGGGTTCTTCTGACACAGTATAATGTAAGAATTTACAACATACTCAATATTTTCTTCAAAGTAAATGGATTTCAAATTATTATAATTGTTTATTTCATTTTTTCCAATATGCTTTTTTTCTGATTGATATTATACAGCCTTTTACATGAATTATAAAAATATTTATTTGGACTTAAGTATAGATATTTATAACCTGTCTTTTTTAAAGCTTATTTACATGAAAAACTTGAATTTATTTATTGGATAGTAATAATAATTTCACAGATAATCAACCAAAATGTACTTGCTCTGCCTTTATTATTATAATAAATTTTTTATAATTGTGCTCTCCTTTTTGTGCAAGTTTATGTTTATATTAATTTATCCAATCCTAACCACAGTGATATTAGACTGTTGCTATTTATTCATGTGGATTTTTTTCTGATGAGATCATCAAGAATTATAGCTCAGAGACAACAGAGCCTGGATCTGAACTCTAGCTCACTTTTAATAAGTCAGTTAATTTTAAAAAGACTGACAGTTTTTAAAAGGTCAATAACCTTTTATTGTAAATACCACTTTAAAAAGTTTTCCATATAAAATTTTATTCATTATTTAGTTTTGTTTTTCCTGGTACTATGGAATGAACCTAGGGATGTATACTGAGCCCCTTTTAAATTTTTTTTATTTTGAGACAGGGCCTCACTAAATTGCCCAGGCTTGTCTCAAACTTGTGATCCTCCTGCCTCAGCCTCCCAAGTTCCCGACATTACACAGATGGATCACCACACTTGGCTTATTCATTGTTTCTTAAATTAAACTTATTGGAAAATAATAACAGTAATATATTTAATAGAATATATAATACAAACAATTTCAAAGTTTAATTTTTTAAATAGCATGAACATTAAAGTTATGCTTTATTGAAAAACTTATCAACAAAGCATCTTTTGAGCAGGAAAATAAAGAAAATCTAAGAAAGCGTCAGTGTGCTTCTGGTTCCGATATTTTGTTTTCAACAGACTCTCATTCTCTTGTCCAGACTTGTCTTGAACTGGTGTCAAGCAGTTCTTCTGCCCTTTGCCTCAGCCTCTCAAGTATCAGCTACAAGTTATTGTTCCTTCCCCCTTTCATTTGTCATTAGGTCTGCTGCAACTTGAGTGGGTGGTTGTGCAGAGTAAACAATTTTGTGTCTGATTTCTACCTAGAAATTATGACTACAATGAAGCTTGTGGCTGACTCCTCTAGTTAGTGGTGTGGAATTAATTACTCTGATGTTAGTCTCCTAAAGGAGAGAGAGAGATGCCATGCTTGTGTGCTTTCCCTAAATGTATCACCTGCTCCTCTGACCAGAGTTTACCTAACTCCCACCAGTCATCAACTGTTGCTAGACGGTTACTAGTGATCTAGTAATAATACACCACTCTTCATATTCAGAAGGTCCAGTGCAGGTAACGTTTCTCTCCCATGATGGCTACTTTCAACAAATCTCTAGACAATCTTTTCAAGCCAAATGTAGCTTGTAAAAAAGTCTAAAGCTCTTTTGAATAATTCTAAAGTATATCTGAAGATAGATTTACAAAAGAATAAAGAAACATACTCATTTGTCCTAACAAAGGAATAGAGAAAATGCAGACAATCAGTGGAACAAAATCAAGTTGTTAAAATTCACAGTACAGTCTGTGCTAAGATGTCAGAAAAAAAAATGAAATTAGATTTATTCTTTCATGGGTTAAATCAAACAAGAGAACCTTTCAAACTCACTACTTCTGATCGATTCACAAAGAATAATTACATAAAATTCCTCTTTCTTTCATCTCATGTTAAAAAATATGTTAAAACGTTTTTTCCAAACCTTTTTACTTAAAAGAAAAAATCAAATCCAAGCCGATGACTCATATCTATAAGCGCAGCACTCTGGGAGGCTGAAGCAGGAAAATCCCAAATGTGAGCCCACTGTGAGAAATTTAACAAGAATTTGTCTCAACTAAAAAAAAAAGGAGTTGGGATGTGATTGTGCGCAAAGGCTCTGGGTTCAACCCTCAGTACTTCAAAAAGTAGATAAATAAATAAAAATAACAAAACTAAATCCTAATTTTAATAATGAAGCAAAACTTCTTGTAAGTATTTTTGGTTACTTTACCTTTGGGGAACTCAAGGAAAGAGTAACATGTTGTATGTTTGTTTCTGTTTTTCTTCCGGTACCGGGAATCTAACTCACAACCTTGCGCTTGCTAGGCAAGTGATGTGCTGCTGAGCTAAATCCCCAGCCTCAAGAATAACATGTTGTTGGCTTGACCTGGCCTATGTAAAATAGTAGAGATAATATTTAGTCTATAATGACAAGGGTACTTTTACTCACTAGATTAAGAATCAAGAGATCTTACTAATATAATATACCAAGAACCTGTGAGAAGTTTGCAACAGCAGTTATAATTTGGATTTTTTTTTTTTTTTTTTTTTTTGGTACCAGGAATGGAACTCAGGACCTTGAGCTTGCCAGGCAGGCACTTCTGCCACTGAATACATCCTCAGCTGGAGTTTTTTTTGTTTTTGTTTTTGTTTTTGTTTTTTTCCTGAGGACAGGAACCATTCAGCCCTTTTGAGAATCCAGTGGTTTCATATATTTCAGGTGTCTCTTTATTTGTTGCTGTAGTCCATATAAAAGTAATAAAACCAAGAAATGAACATTCCTAAAGTATATTTTACCTTTGTTCCTTACAATTTGAAAATATTTAATCTTAAATTATTTCTTTCGCTGAAATAATATTGGTGAAACTAAATGCCCAGCACTGCTACCTCCTGCACTTTTTGCCTTTGCCCCTTACAAACAAATTCTCCTTATACAAATATCTTATAGGACACATTGGCAAAAAGAATATTTGGACATAATTATTCTTTAAGAATTCATGTTACAGATAATTTGCTGTCTTATTATCTATAACTTGCTTATATATCAGGTCAACCCTCAAAGAATGCATCATAGTCAAATTGCTTACATTTCCTTGATAAGGTTCACTAAATCTTTTAAGCTACATTGATTATTATAAAGTTAGTTTTCCATTATAAGGAATATTCAAATTTGCCTTTATAAACCTATACAAGAAAAAAATGAACATACTTATGTCAAAATTAGGGACAGTCAGAAGCAAATAATTTCGGCAGCTTTTCTCAGAAAATCCAATATCTTAAGCCCATTCCTTTAGATCTTCTAAGTTGACTGGAATATTATAGTAACTTATATTTGAAATTTATAGTATACATGTTCGTTAGGTAAGAGTAAATGGTGTGTAAGAAATATCTCATTGTGAAACAATCTATCAATATTCCTTTGATGGGGAAGGGATGGAGGCAGCTATTTCTCAAATTAGCAATATTTCGTATTTTTCCTGGGATAGACAAGGACTTTTGAAGTTAATTTCTGATGGAATTAAAGAATAAATTTCTGTCTAAAAAAAAAAAAATCTTCAGTTCACAACATGTAGTTTTAGGGAACACATGGCAAAGTAGGTTCTGGTGGGAGCTGATAATACCCTTCTAAACCATGTGACTGTGCAGATGATTCTATTTCAGACTGTGTTTTCACGCACTGTTCCCACCACAGACTCTGAGGGAAGTCAGCTGTGTTCTTGCAGCTCATAGTCCCAGAGACAGATGCTTTTTAATCTTTGCTATTTGGCTTCCAGAATGGGTGGGTATTGCTTACTCATATATTTTCTCTAACATGAGGAATTTGATTCTGGTCACCATTATCTCTGAGGAATCACCTACTTTTTAAGATCTGTAGATACTGGAGAAAAGTCTAATATTTTCTAGTGGGAAAGTCATTTTTTACTTGGAATTATTATTGAAAATACATCCACTTGTGAAGAGCCACAAGGTGTGAACCATTTTTTTTATTACCTCATGCCCAATATACTGAAGAATACACACACACACACACACACACACACACACACACACACACACATACATGCTCACCTTCAGTGTCAATGACATATTCTACTTCTTTCAGAGTGAGAAATTAGAGTTCTCTGTAAGATTAAGAGTAATCTTTCATCAGTGCCTACCATATCCTAAATCTCCACTGTGATTATCAATTTATAGTAATGTTTTATTGCCATATGTGCTTCCCCAACTTTTCAAGGGAAAAGCCTTTCTCATTTTTATCCCCAACAGGAGGCCAAAAACACTCCAAAGTAGATACTTAGTATTCATTGACTAAATAGGATTGTAAACAAGTAGTTAGAAGTAGTCTGAGCTGGAATAAATAAATACCCCTTCTCTATTTCAGCCAAGTAAAGGGTACCTCAGAAGCCACTCAGCGAATAAAACAAAGCATCAGTTCCTTTAAATTAAGGATGAAGATTTTCCCAAACCCCATAAATGCTCAAATTTCTGTATGTGAATATATGCCTGAATGATTCTGGCCCATTAGGTGGCAAATAGGACTGTTTAATAACTACAGAGGAATTATAAGATTCTACTCAGAGTATAATAAAAACTGCAGTGGATTGTAAATGCATTTATCCTGTAGTTGGAAAACTTGAATCATCAAATAACAGGGTGTTACCATGTCAGCTTACTCCAGAGAATTGAAAATCCAGCTGTAGAGTAAAATTATCTGCTTAATATCAGAGCCACTGGAATCTGAAAAGCTTCCTTTCATCTTTTAAAAATTGTTTTTCTTAATTGATGATGAGAAATTGTATATATTTATGATGTACAACCTAATATTCTATATGTGAGGTCGTAATCTGTACTGCAAGATTCAGCTGAATACAGTGGAGTTCTCTACAGGTGTTCTTATATTTGTGAAAGAATTATGATACTTTATTCAGTCAGTTTTTAAGATTGTACATCCTGAAATCTTTAAATCCCCAAATATAAGACAGTAGGTTGACATGCAGAGATATCAAGCAAACTTATTTTTAGATTTATATCAAAGAATGCATACATGCCATAGGGATTGTATTAAAGAGAATGGGAAAAATAAAAAGGATGTGGAAAAAAGGAGAGATGGAAGAGCAAGGATGGAAGACAACTACTAAAATATTTGCTAGAGCACCTCTGCAACTCAGATGCTTTGTACGTGCTGCATTTCAGCACCCTTCCTAGGTAAATAGCAATGTCTTTCCTTTTCATTAGCACTGCCGCTGGTGCTGATGCTGTTGCTTACAAAGAGATTCACAAATCAAAATAGACTCCATTAGCTTTTCAATAATTCTAGAAGTGGGCGAGCACTGCCAGAGAAGGACCACACTCCAGTATCCTAACGTGGAGTCTCGTTAGCAAAACAAAATGTGAATTGCTTGGAGATAATTCCCTGCTGTTGGTGATTCCCTGGATGCCTTCTGGGGCAGCACTTGCTACTTCTTCCCTGTAGACCAGTGCCACTGAGCGGGAGATGTCAGAGGGAGTATGAAAAAGTTGCTTCTTGAAACGTTTATTCTTCTAGATTTTTTTAATGTCAGCATGATTCATACCTATTGGTTCTTAGCCTGGAGCACCCAGTACAACTAGGAACTGAGGAAGCTGGAGCGGGATATGAATAATGAATGGGCTGAATAAGCAGAAGTCGGTGTCTAGTCAACAGTAAAGGCACGTGCAGAAGCGCAAACCGGCACTTTCGTGGATTCTTTCTATTATTCTTTCTCTCCTAAGGCGAAACGGGAAAATGACAGCTAGTAACAGTCTGAACACCACCTGGACTCAGATTGGAAGACTATGCATTTGCTTTTGGGCTTATATCTGACAATTTCACAGGAACTATCTAATTAAAGTATATAGAAAAGTCAGAAACTTTTCATGTTTTTAGTGATCAGACGCCCTCTCCCATATCATGTGATATGTGAGAGAGAAAAAATATTTGTGCAGAAGACCAAAGAACCATCTCTCTTTAACAATTTTTTTATTATTTTAAAGGAACATTAGTATTTGTCATCTATCTTGAAATCCTAACTAGTTTTAATGTGTGTGAACTGCTGGTTTAGTTTGGTAAGACACTGGCCATTTGTATAACATTTTTCTTTTCTCCCACTCACAGTGTGTACTCCATCAAATCCAAAGTTGTCATGGTTCATTATCTGTAGATGATCTTGAGCAGCCTTGCATTCTAAAAGAATATGCTGTGGCATCTGCCTCTGTGCTTTTGTGGCCTGCTGTACAGATGAGAGCTTAGCAAGAGTACTGGGTGGGGGGCAGAAGGGGAAAATAGAATTTGTCTCAGACTGACGTTGCTTTGTGCCATGATACATCTTCTTTTACACATGCCTAATTCAACAGCAAAGGGCATATATCACATTGTGATATTACATATGTTGGAGTAAGTAATTGAAGTTGTAAAGTAGCTGCTTGAATGTCTTAACTAATGAATTCCATCAAATTCAATTATCATTCTCAGACTCTTCATTAGCCAATCAAATTACTCCTTTGGTCTAAGTCATTTCTAACACATTTTTGCTAGGCATAAAAACAATTCTATGAAGTAATTGGAGGTGATTAGATTATTTCATTGAGTTTTATTTGGAAACCCAAGTTCCTGAAGTTTTGAAATTCTAAAGAATTGCTCTCACATAATTCACATTGTATACAGGAAAAATAATGTTATAATATGAAACTTTGAAAACTTTATTTTACTACTTAATGTCTTATTCCCTGCCCTCTGTTCTGAGGAAATTTATTATTGTGACACCCATACTAAAGATACAGTATATAGAAATAAACTGACTACACATTCCAATAAACTCATCTATTCCTTAAGTAAATATATTCAGTAGGATCAAGTTACATAACAAATGCTTCACTTCTTGGGAATGAATTATTTCCATACTAGAAGTCTCTCTTCTCTCTCTTACAGTAAGATAGCAATAAAGGATCACAGTTGCTATAGTTGAACTACATTTTCCAAATAATTACAATTTATTTTCTGCATCTCAGGCCACTTGACTAGTTTCCAAAAGGGAGCCTCTCTAATACCACTAAGATTTCAAATTTTTGTACATAAAGATACATCGTTAATAAACTTGAACTTTTACAATATTGCACTGAAGACAGCATCTTTGTAATTCAGTGAATCCAAGAATAAGGCTTCAGGCCTAGTCATTTACAATAAGGCTTCATAAAACTAGAGATGCATATATCTTCTTACCCAAAATTACTTATGAGTAAGGAATATCTTTTAAGTTATTTTTAGATATTCATTTATTTTCCTCACTTCCTTGAGGTTATATAAGTATAGAATTTTAGTTTGCTAATTATTTTCCTACAACAGTTAGTGTCATTTTTTAAAGTATTGTTGACTTCTTTACTTATGTTAAGGAGAAAGTTGTTATCTGTTTTCCTTACCTCTTTATATTCATCTGCCTCTTCTCTCTGACTTTTAGGCTTTTTGTATTGTGTATGAAATTTTGAGGCTTCTTATAACATGTCGAACTTTGTTTTATCTGTCTGTGACTGAAAATGATCCTTCCTATTAATAATCCCATTTGGACCCAAGTTCTTTAGCTATTTCTTGGTAAAGTGATGCATCTCATCTTGTTTGGTCATGACATCAGCTATTATCCTTTCTAGTTATCTCTTGAATTTCCTTCCTTTCCGGCCTTTGAGGGTTTTCAGTTTTTAATTTTAGCCAAACAATGTATTCAGAAATATTCATAATAATATACCTTCTAAATATGAGTGGGTTGCAGTGAATGCCTCATTTCCATACACCACAACTGATAATATGAAACAAAATGTCAATCAATGATTAATTTAGATCCGTCCAGTGAAATTACACAATGGTGCAGTAGGACAGCATTAGAAACAAGATATTAGGAGAAGGACAATACTATGATCTGAATGTTTATGTCCTCCATCCTTAAAATCATATATTCAAATCCTATTCCCAAGGTAATAGTATTGGGAGGTAAGGCCCTAAGAAGGTGACAAACTCACTAATAATTGTGTCTGTGGATTAGTGCCAATACACAGGGGCTCAAGAGAGATCACTCACCTCTTCTCCCATGGGAGATACTGGTGAGTAGGTATTCTGTAAGAAACAGGTCCTCATCAGATACTGAATCTGCCAGCACCTTGATCTTAAGACTTTCCTGCCTCCAGAACTGGGAAAAAAAATTTTGTTTATAAGCCATGCAATCTGTGGCACTTTGTTATAGTCACCCAAAGGGACCCAGGCAGGTAACTTTCCAGAGTTTATACCAATACCAACTCCAAGTTTTTATGTCTTTCAATGTATTCCTTTTGTCACCTCATATTCTTGCTGGGTTTTTGAAAGTATTCTTCCAAACATTTTATATCTCCCTTGCTTTTTTCTGCTTCTTTCTAGAATCTTATCAAGCTCTCTTCCACATTTATCTACTTAGTATTCTTCTGGGCATATGTTGAAGATATGTTTAGCTGCATACTTCTTAAGGTGGTTAATTGCAAGGAAAAATCACTATCTTCTTAAATGCGTAACAGCAAAAACAGTCAAGTAAGACGGAAATCAGCACTAAATAAACCAATTGATAAAAATAAAAATGTTGCTTCCATTAAGCTATAATAGAAAGCACTTAACTTGTCATAAAATATTTCATTTGACTGAAATAAATATCAGCATAAGGAAATGAAAAAATCATGAGTGGGTCTACTGTAATTAAATGTTGCTTTCTAATGTAATTAGTTTACTTTTTAACTGATTATTTTAGTGATAAACAATTTAAGAAATGTTACCAAGAATTAAAGTCTAATTCCTATAATTCTGTGCAGTTCCTATTTTATCTCTCCTTAACAAATGTAAACAGTCTTAAAAGTTGCTATGTACTTCTACTTCCATTTCCTGCTTTATTGCAGTATTTCAATTTAATAACTTTCCTTCCTCTTACCACAATGATTTCTCAGAAGTCTGTTCTTCTTATATTGAATACCTATGTACAATCATTACTAAGTTTATAAGTGGCTAGTGCAGTTTAACCCCCACCACAGTTGCTTTGCCAGACTGGCCGTACAGAGCAGAAGATTTATTCTGATGTGTCAGAATAGGACACTTAGTTACTGTGAAATGTAATTAAGAAAAGTCTCAGGATTAGAAGAGATGCCTTTCAGGCCTGAGCTATGAGGTATTTGATTCTGTAATGGCTGCACTGCAGCCACCCTGGCATTACTCATGATTAGCTCTATGGATTAGATTTCTCAGGCAATTCAACTTATCTATTATGTAAATTTATGCATTACCTTATCCTTTCCACTTAAAAGACCAAAAGAGTTAAAGTAAGTGGATTAGATTGATTTTAGTGTGCAGTTGAAACTCTAAGAATGAAGGAGGCCATTGACTGGAAAAAATATGGAGAAAAAAATTAGAAATAATTTGATTAAACTTATCAGTTGATAACCTTGGTGGGTTTGATTATTCCTGAAATTGTTCCTTTCCACTAGAATGAAAACCCCATGAGAAATAGGACCAGGACAAGTGGATTGGGAGAGTGACTGACATTGTGAGGACTTAATAAAATAATTATTGAATCCACAAACAAACTCAGTCTCCATTGTGGGAATTTTTGACCATATTTTCTGTTTAAAACCTTATCTCCGCTGACTATGCCATGTAATTTTCTGGGCCAAATACTTTCTACAGTTTTCCTACTAGTACTAATAACTGCTTTAATCTCTCTTCCAGTGCCTAAAATAATCTCAACAATCTGTCTTTTTAGGATTTAGAAGACTATTCTTTTCCCCTAACTCACTTAAGGGTATACTTTATTCAGGGTTTGGCATTTTAAGTTGGCAAACAATCGTTAATTTGTATGTACTAAAAGTGAAATTGTGAGAAAATTCTCTAAAATTAGGTAATATAGAAATGTTCACTTATGAAAAAAAATCTCTGAACACTTATCCTATGTGTACCAATAAAGTACCCTTTGAAAATGAGATAGCCATAGAAGCTTTCTCAATGGAAATATAACAGAAAGAAAGGCTTAAATTTCTACAGAAATGGTGTTTATTAGATTTATAAAATGTTGAAAAACAGACATATTTAGAAAGCTTTAAAAAACTATTTAATATAATATTTAATTATAAATCATAAATATAATAATGATATATGTATTTAATGATTTTTACTATTCTAAAGACCATTGATTATTTGGCAATAGTGGGATGCATTCAAATTAAAATATTTATATTCCTGGCATCTTTAATTAACAGCAAACATTGAATTTTAATTTCAAAATATTTAAGATAAATATTAAAAGGGGACATAAGACATCTTAAAATGTTCTATAATGTCCCAGGAAATATAAATGTGTGGAAAAATTTGAGATTGAAATTTAATTTGCTTTTGGTGTTTTTAATTTTAACAGTGATTATGTGCCTACAGTTTTAAAGTATGTTTTCTACCAACCGTTCTGTTACTCTGTTAGAGCAGTGACTCTTGAACCTTGGAGTCCACTGGAATCATCCGATATGTATATTTTATGTATTTTTTATTCTAGGGCCTACTCCCAAAATTTCTCATTCAAGTCAGGCATAGAACCTAAGATTATTTAGTTTTAAGAGTGACATCAAGCCACATGTTGAGATGTTTCTCAACTTAGTATTTGTAGAATAGATGTAAATAGCACCAAAGAGCCGGGGATATAGCTCAATGGCACAAACTCCTGCCAAGCAAGTGCAAAGTCCTGAGTTTGGTTCTCAATACCAAAAAAAAAAAAAAAAAAAAAAATAGGAAAGAAAGAAACCAGCAACAAAGTAGAAGACACTAAAATATACAGACTTTAAGCACCTTGTGACAAAAATGATATTGCCAGAACATTAGGTACCTGCCTTTCATTATGAAATAGTTGAAGTATCCATTGGACACTGGTACTGTGGTAGTTATTTCCTAGAAAATTACTATTAATACTGCTCGAAACATTGCCCAAACCACTCTGTTTTAATAATCCATGTAATGTGCCCTGTCCTGGTCATTTCTTTCTTCTACTAAGTTCTCACATTGCCTTTCCTCTCAACAGCAACCCTCTCTGAAGGTCATTCTTGTAGTTCTTGAACCACCATGACATGTGAGGTTTTGCATTTCAAAATGTGCATTCAAACATTTAGACATATATACCTATACATTCCCATCATGTGGCCAGCTCCCAAAATACTGTGGAAAGTGTATAAGCAATTTCATGGCTGACCTTCTATCCCATCCTTGCACCAAATACATACAGTAAACATAAAATGGTTGAGCTAGAGTTCCTGAAAAAGGTTGCTGGGGTCATAGGAGTATATTTACACAAGAGATTATGATCATAGACAACTTCATTCTGAAAAGTAACTTTCTAAATAAAACACTAGAGGAATTCTTGAATAATAAAGTAGTGTTCTTAATCCATTTAATTAGACAGACCTACTAATTACTTAATGGCTTAGCAAAAGTATATCATTACCTTGGACAAAATTTAAGAACTAGAGACAAATCAACTAATAAGACAAATTGCTAAAGCAACTACTAAGAACTTTGTATAAATAATCTATCCCTTAAGTTAGATAGATATTCACAAAACTAATGCAAACCTTCATATAGCTGTAATAGAGTCTTAGGCTCTGAACCAAATTTATCAATGTACTTAGAAATTCAAAGCAGCTTAGCTATAAAATGGCAAATAACCATTATAATAGTCCTAATCTATTTACTTCTTGAGATTAATGCTTGTATTAAGATGCTTAGAAATTAGGTAAAGTAAATTTTGGAATTTAAAACAAAACATTGAAAGTTTATATTCATCGAAGAAACACATTGTATGACAAGTCAAAATTTGTTATCAAATATAATGAAAATTAGATAGAGTTTTTGACTTATAGTAGCTGAAAAGTTTGAGATGTGCTACTGCTAAAAAGAATTATTATTCTCAGGTATTGAAATAGAAATATAACAGAAATAATCCTTGGCATGATTACTTTCATTAGAGACCTGACTTCCAACATAAGAGCACAGTTGAAAAAGATTTAAAAGAAAAGTAGAAGGGGTAATGAAACCCTAATTATTTTATTTTATGAAAAAGCCTTATAGAAAAAGAATACAGACATTTCAAGATGTTAAAATAAGAAGAAACATCAAATGAGGATTAAAGGTAAATATACACAATTTCAATAAATTTTACACACTGAGAACCAAAATGAGATAAAACTGCCTAAATCATAGAGAAAAATAATGAATCCAGGGTGTAATGTTCTACAAAAGAGCATGGTGAAATCTGTTCTGTAATTTTTTTAATAAGTGTTATTTATCTTTTATGAAAAATTTTAATACAGTTCTAGTTGATAATGGAGAAACATATTTTGCAATATGTCCCAACTCTCATTCATACACAAAAATTAAGTATGACCCGGCACTTAATATGATAAACCTGAAGATTTTTTAAATATCACAATTTCCTAGGTGATAAATTATTTGGTGATTTTTGCTGTTAAACACTGAATGAGTAGGGGACAGTTTTTAAAAATCCATTGGAAAAAAATAGAGTCTTTCTAAAACTACTCCCCATCAAGCTGGTAGCTGAGCACATATAACGATGAGATTAGTCCTTTACATATAGTAATTGTTCTGATGCTATCTAAGAGAAGTGAGCACGCTGTGACAACATCCACTTTCTTCCAGAAACAGAATAAAGTAATTTTGTTCACCATTTTTTACAAACTTCCTTTGTGTTAGTGGGCACTTTCCTGATAGAAGACATAAAAATGGATGGTTTATGGTGTTTCACATCTCTTAATTCTAAAAATATTAGAGAATGTATCTACTGGTTAGTGTCTCAGTGTAAATGTAAGGAAATTCTGTTTCATAATTGAGTCTTATAATGTAGATGCTTAGAAAAAAATGTATACATTATCCACAGTCATAAGTTTCAAATTTCCTTGGGATGCAGAATGTTTTCTTTACAAGGTCTACTGAAACCAACCAGGAAAATCTTTTTTAAAAGTGTTTATCCTACACACATATATGTATATATGACATCTACATAGTTTAGAAAATTTAATCTATTTTAACTGCCAATATCTTTTTTCATTTCTTAATAAAGTGCTTTGGAAGAAGCAAATTAAAAGGAAAAAAAAGGAGGGGAAAATTATGTACACTTTTAAAAATTATATGCTATTTGCCTGTTTCTCAAGTTGCCTAGAATGTAGACTTTCTTGATATTCCCTGATTATATTTTGTTTTGGAAACACAGGATAATATTTTACCATCAGTATCTTCTAAATAGGCAAGAATTTTTAAACCTAACTCTAATATTTTATGTTTTTCTATAAAAGAAATATTTTTATAGAATAGGCAATATGATTTATATGCATAAATATGACCTCATAAAACATATCTTTGTGTTCATCATAAATTTGAATTTATATTGCTATAAAACATTTACTTCAGTTTTATTGTGCATATATGTAATATTACATTTACTCAGAAGATCTCTGATTACTTAAAATATGTTACTCTTTAAAGAACTTCTTTTTTCCCCAAAATTCTTTCTCTCAAATGTCATTTTTTATTCATAAAAGAGTAGTAATTTCTTTCAGTTACTGCAAGGTTTGTAATGGGTTACCTAACACATTGCATTGACTGAAAATTGCAATTTTTTTATTGTGTAGATATTTAAAATGAAATGTTTATTAATTAACAATTGTGTATGAGCATAAATGTTACTTAGTTTCTGATTTCCCATGCTAGTGTTTCATCTTTATATATAATGAAATTCATATGTCTTTTGATGGGAAAAATTTAGCTTCTCACATTAAGAAAAGTTTTCCATCTATATGTTGAAACTATGTTTTTTAGCTCATGGAATATAAATCATGAATTTATTCAATGTGGATGCTGAAATTTAGTTCGTGAAACAGAATATATATTTGTTTATATGTCTCTTTGTAATAGGATTCTGGACTGTGATAAGTGATTTTCTATGTGTGCATGAGGGATTAGATGCATATCTTTCTTCTTTCCAAAAAATGCCATCAGCATTGTCAGTCTGAGAAAGTAGGTAGAAGACTCCCTCAATATTTCTGATATTTCTTATTAAAAATAGTCACAATATGAAATTGAGAAGTGCTAAAACTTTATGAAGCATGACCATGAAATAATAAAACCATTTTGAAAGTTCATGCATTGAAATTTATTTCCAAATGAGTATTGTTCTTCAGTGTAGTCACCTTGAATTTGAGAAATACTGCCGTTGTTCAAAACATTTTGCTACCACATTTTTGAACTTGCCTTTAAGCCAAGTTTATGTACCAGGAAGAATTCTTCAACACACACCAGGAAAGCATTGTATTAGTACAATAGTGCAATGTGGAGGGGTCTTTCTGAGCATTATGAAAATATCTTGCAGTGAGTCGGTTTCCACTTCAACCAAAAGAGGCTTTTATCAACCACATTTCTATTTAAATGGTGGTTTTGTCTTAAAAAGAAACATCCTTACATTTGGAGGAGGGCTTTGAGGCAGATAGACTCATGTGGTCCCATTTTGGGTAAAAGAACTCATCAGGTACTTCTAGATCATTAGACACTTTTACAGCATGAAAAGAAGGAGACAGAGAGAGACAGAGAAAGAGAGAGCACTTAAAGCTGAATCATTGTATATAGGCCTATTTTTAGGTTATTTAGTTGTGTCTTTACCCCGGACAGGGTATGATGTCCTTACCTAAACCCATAGAGCTCTATGTGACCTGTGCCTCCTACATTTCTTTTCTGGGGTATAAAATCTTACTGGAGCTCAGAGTATTCTGCATATGAATTTACCATTTGACATTCACTCTGCATTAGGGATTAATAAAATTGACTCAAAATGTGAGGCTACACCAGGCCTACATGGGCAAATGTACTGGTAATAATAATCCTTTACAATGTCTTCCGAAAGATAGACACATAGAGAGTACTTCCTAATTCATTACATAAGACCAAAGCACACTAGTGTTGACACTACACAAAGACATTACAAGAAAAGCAAAGTGCCGGTCAGTGCGTCTCATGAATATAGATGCAGAACTGCTCAGTGAAGGCCAGCCCACACGATATCGTGCCAGGTAGGAGGATAATGAAACTGCAGCGGGATATCCTGCCTCTATTACAAACTGTCCTTCCGTCACCTACTTCATCTTCCAAGAACATTTTTATGATGTGAAGAAATCAGACGTGTCACCTCCCCTTATTCAATCACTCACTTATTATTAATTCATTGGTCCAATAAATATTTCTTGAACATGTACAGTGCGTCAGGCATGTTCTCTGGTGCTAAGGAATACGAGAATGGCAGGTTAGGCCATATTTCTGCCATCGTGGAGCTTGCATGTCTTGGGGAACTAGACAAGGTGTGCGTATAAACTGTAAAGTATCCCAGTGATGTGCGTGCTAAGGACAAAGGAAGAATTTAACACTGTGATACTCATTTTCTGCCGCTGGAAGACCAATCCTTTTTTTTTAAGGAAAAAATATTGTAGAATATATTATCTAAAAATACTGTAAAAGAGTAAAAAAATATATTATCTAAAATACAGTAAAAGATAAATTGCTGTTCCCTCAAAATACCCCTCTCCCTTCCAACATACTCATCTCATCACTCTTGTCACATTCTGAAGCAGTTCTGCAAGTCTTCTTTCTGAGCATCCCTAGCTGCCCTGTCATGGTTGACTTGGCACCCTGAATCAATTCAAGATGTTGATCTTGCACAGTCACTTTGATTTTGTGAAAGAGCCAGAAGCCGCACGGTACCAGATGCAGTGAGAGAAAGAGAACACAGAACACTTTCAGGTAGAGGGCACTTGGCTCTCACAGTACCGTTCACAGTAGTTTTGATCACGCTTCAAAAAGATAAGAAAGAGGCTTCTACAAGTGCTTCAGAAAGTGTCCAGAATAACGAGTAGGTGTATTTGAGTCAGAAGCTATATTTTTAAGGTGGATTAATGGCAATGTGTCTTTTACTGTAACACATTTTTAAAATTTTAAGCATTTGCCATATATTTCAATCACCCTGTGAATATGAATTATTTGACCTTTGGCCTAACTAAAAAGTAGTATCTGAATAAAATATTACTTGCAAAGCACTTGGTAAGTGATAAACAATGAATTAGATATAATTGTTGAAATAAATAAAATGTGATCAAGACATGTGAGCGTTCCCATAGCCTATTTGGACTGTAGATCATATGTGATGTAAAATAAACATAAGTGGAATAAGTAATATTTAGGAAAAATAAAAATTTTAAATTTTTAAATAAGTATATAAAATATATTTATATTAAAATAGAAATATCTTTTATATTAAAAATATTAAATATTTAAAATAAAATATTTATTTTACGAATAAAATCCACAGTAGGAAAATTTCTGAGGCAAAAAGAGGAAATGTAGATATAAACATATCTGATCCACAGTCTGTGCTGGAAGATAAACAGAATCAATAAGAAAGAGAAAAATTACTACAGTCAATAAGAAACAGAGAAACTATCTCAGATTCAGATAAGGACACAAAGACTTGTTAAAGAATCACAAGTAGAGTAGCAGAACCAATAGAAGAGCTTCGAAAGTTCACAGAGGAGTGGTAGAATCAGGACACGGTTACTGGCTGTCTGAATATGAACTGTGCACGGGAATGTGGTAGGTGGCCTGTAATTGCTGCCATTCCCCAGCACCCCTGTGAGTGGAATGAATAGGTATTAACTGCACATTTGCTTACTGAGAATTTTCAATATATCAGGTACCATGCTAGAAGCAAGTAAGAGGCACCTGTCCTCAGAAAGATCATAATCTGTGATGGAGAGATTATTTATAATAAGCAATGTGATATGTTTTTGCCACAACTCTACGGTTTTTGCAATTTTTCTGTGTTTAGAAACTATACTTCAAACAATCTATTGACATTTGAAGCCTCACTATCTGGCTTGCACCATCCTACCGTACAGTCACTTTGTTCTATTATAGAAAAGACAATGTGAGTTGATATCTGCATGTGTTTTTAAGTACAAATTCTTATCTGTGTCTGCCATATCTCACTGTATTGTGAGAAGTCCAAAATTTAGATTCATTCTTAAATTTAATTATCTGCTACTTTCCTATGACAATCTGTTTCCTATTGATGTCTCCAATTTCACGTATCTTTTATGTGTGTTTTTGATATTGATAACAATGGCTGGTGTAAGAGCTTATCTCCTTTTGATTCTGAAAATGTAATAAAAGAAAAATGCAAAGTAACAGCCACATGCATTACTTATGCAAGCGTCCTCTGCTTCTCTATGAAACTAATATTGGGGGAAATATGGTATGCATACTGTAGCTCAACCTCACTGCTATCAAAGAGGAATGTCAATGGCCAGGGACAATACTTGTCTAACAAATCCATGAAGGAATAAAGTATGGAAATAAAACGAGATAAAAAGGCCTTTCAAGAATCTTTGTTTAACTTTTAAGGCACTATAATCTCTTGAATGTTGCCTTGTTTATTGTATTATTCTTTTCAAACTTCACAACAATAGCACTTTTATTCTAATGTAACAGTTTATGCATACAAATGAAATGAAAATTATGATATTTTACTCTTCATGGTGATTTTATTCTACTTTCTATACTTTAATGTGCCTTACTTAATCATCAAAATTAAAGAATATTTGAGGGAAAATAGCTCTTCTGAGAAGGATCACTTTTATCGTATGGAAACCTTTCTCTGTATCTAATTCAAATTCTTTGTACTCTATTTTCAAATTATTATATTTTTTCTTTTTTCTTAGAAAATTTATAATAGAGTAGCATGTCTCTTTTACATATAACTATTGCTACAAGTATTAATTAGTAGAGACATTTAACAATGGTGTTTGTGGGTCCTGAGATAGCTACTTTTTCCTCTTGGATTTCACAAATTAAAATAAAATTGGTAACAAAAAGAAGGAGATAATTTGGAAATATTTATGTAAAATAGCAATAGGGGTGCTGGAGATTTAGCTCAGAGGCACAGCGCCTGCCTGGCAAGCATGAGGTCGTGAGTTCGATTCCTGATACCGGAAAAAAGAAAAAATAGCAATAGGATTTAGTTGTAACACTATTTAAAATCAGAGGTCAGACCTTGTTATTCTAGAAAATTCTACAGAAACAATTTTGATTTTCAATTATAGCTAAAAAAACTCAGTTGTTTGGATGTTCAGGGTTGCCCTTCCTCTAAACCCTTTCTTAGGCCAATAAGAATTTTTGATCTCATAATCTTTGGTGCCATGTATAAAATTAATAGTTGCATACTTAAAATTTTTATAAAATATGCCAAATTATTTTTATGGGTTATATGTTTATGCCAAAATCATTCATCTATGTATGGAGTATTGTTTGAGAAAAATGATAATTTCATAGTGAGGATTATTACAAGAAGAACCTTTATTGGGGAGCCTCAAAATGTAAATGGGGGCCCATAGCAGGGTGGTGTCTAGGCTTTGTACCAAAGACATCATCCTGTTCATAACCTTTGCCGTTTTCCCAACTCAAGTCAGCCTAGTAGTCAGCAAGATCCTTTAATAGAGAAAGAAAAAAAAATAGTTACTTCTGTTTCCAGTCATTGGAAACCACAATGCAAATATGAGTTGCCTGGCAGGCATGAGGAAGGTTGGAGTATTTAGTAAGTTTTTGATGTATTTATGCCCTGACTTCAATCCTAGCCTTTCCAGATAGCGATGCATGTCTGAGCAAGGTGTTAAACTTTTCTGCATATTATGCTCCCTAAATAATCATTTCAGAACATCATCTCTAAGGCAGGGACTGAAGGTAGATATGCTTTGACCAAACATTCTTAACTTCTAGTTTGTTAGTAGCCTAAGACTCTACTAAGATATAACTTAAAATAGTATTTGTTAAACAGTAGGTGGTGACTAAAAAAGTGAGTCAATTAGTGGTTTCTGACTCCCATTTTGAATGAAATAGAATAAAAAAGTAATATAATATATATAATTTATATCAACTACAGAATTAACTTCCCCTTGTAAAATTCTGTTTCAGTTATTTCTTTGCAGTGTGTGTTAATAGTATTGTTAAATGTATTTCCTAGCAAATTTTACAACAAGGTTAAGTCATTGGTCTAAGACACACTGGATTTTTCAGTACAAATTATTAAAAAAATAAAATATGGCACATACAGCAAACATTATCCTAATCATTTGTGTATACTATATCTCATAAGGAAGAATAGTTATATTCAAACCCTTGTATTTTTATTTTCTGGCAGTTTGATATTTGCCCTCAGAATAAGCACTATTTTATGCTTTTGAGGAAATCATTATCTTCTGTGGTTGCCTTGGCAAGTTTTAGCCACCATATCGTTTCGGTAAGAAAAGGAGACTGTGTAATCTGTATGTGTATGTGGAAATGCACACATGCCCATTCGGTTGAATGTTTACGGGAAGAAGCAGGATTAGTGCATCCTTATTTAGCTTATATAAAAACTACTTGAGGCATCTTCCCTCAGAACTCACAGTACCAGAATGACTTCAGGGAGAATTTTCTATTTGTTCTTCTACACACATACACTCTTGTTCCCTGACATTTTGGGTATGCGAGCAACAAGATGCCTACTTTATGCTTGTATAATCCCTGTCCGTTGACACACAGCTCATCCATTCTGATAGCTCTGTACCTAATGGTTTAAAAGCCTGAACTGTATTTCTGTATTTTATGAAACAGAATATGAAACTGTCAAGTCTAAATTACCCAGGATGCTAATCTGGGAAAGAATACATAATGATGGGGAAAAATATATTCCTTATCAGAACAAGCAGGTGTGCTCAATATTGACTGAGCTGCCTAATCATTTGTGTGTACTACATTTCATAAGGAAGAACAGTTACATTCAAACACTTACATTTGTATTTTCTGGCAGTTTGGTATTCACCCTCAGAATAAGCATTCTTTACGCTTTTGATGAAATCAAGTTGATGAAAAATTGTTATCCTTCAATATTTGAAGCATTTGACAATAGTTCACATAGTGTCATTTAACAGATTGCTTTGTGACATGAATGACCAGTTAGAAATTAGCTCTTTGTTTGGACCCTACTTTTGTTTTTCTAGGAGGAGTTAGACATTCATAACATTCATTTCTGGAAAGAAAAGAGACACTCTGTGCTTATTTGTGTTACTCAGACACTGTTGCAAGAGTCAGGTGTGTGATAAAGACAAAGATAAACCCGACACAAACTCTTACAACTTAAGGACACTTTTTTTGTTAATAGCATGCTGGTAGTAAAATGAAAAGAGTTATGTTTCTTTTGCCCATAAAATGACATAAAACTTGATAAATAATTATGCATATTTTTAAAAACATTTCCTGAGTTTGGTACTACCATCATCAAAGTTTTTCCTATATTTCCTTGTGTTTATTTTTTTCTGAGTAGATTCTCCTCACAGACAGCCCATATAACCTTGTCTTTCCCAGCTTTGTTGCCCAATCTTCAATACTGAAGATCAACTGTAAGAATTTAGGCACTTATATGAGCTACAATAGACATTTCCTCCTTAAAAAAAAAATAAAAATGAAAGAATTTAGGTATGTAAGTATCTCTGTGCTTTGAAGCATTAACAGAACTCTAATGTAAATTTTTAACATTTTACTTATACCAGCCATCATCAACAATGTATTAGATATTTATTTATTGCTGCTTCTTTACTTTGCAGAGAGACTAAAGAGTGGATGCCCATGGACTCTGTCCACTGAACAGCTTCTCTGTTGGTATAACTGGTTCTTTCATATTTATTTTAAAAATTGCATCATGCTTTGTTTTCTTTTCTTTATTTTCTTTCTTTGTTTCTTAGGGATATTTTTGAGACTGTTGCTTCTGACCATCACTCCCCAATGCTGCAGAGGTTTTTCATTTTGTTTTCGTTTTCTTCCTTCAAGGAGTCTTTAATTTGCTTCTTTGAGATCAATCCTCCCATCTGTGACTGCCAAGCAGCAAGCAGCTCACCAATACAGGCGAGGATGGGGCACAGTATATGAAGACCGTGATTCTCTGCCTCACTCGACATCAGAATCACACAGGAAGTTTTTAAAATACTGACACCTGGATTTCACACCCAGATTCTGATTAAACTGGTCAGAATCAATAGGTCTGAGCATTAGAAATTTTCCCAAGAGGAGCCTAATGCACAGTCAAGTTTGAGAACCTTTGAAATTTTAACAAGAATCGCCAGGCGTAGCTGTATGTCTTTAGCCTCATGGAAGCCAGCCCCAAACTTTGGAAGGAACTGAAAGCTAATGTCTGCTTTCACTTTTAGTAACCCATTTTGGTGATTTGATCGCTGCCATTTATAACATTTTTTTTCCAACTTCCCTAAACTTAGAATGGAGTTCAGTCAACAGCAGTGAAAACAGTATACAAAACAGCTTTTAAGTCCCTTTCTGGTATCTCTGTAAGATTACTCTGCTCACCTGGTGATTTGGGCAGCTTTCTCCTGAGAGCAATTAATATCTGTGTAAAGATATAATCACTCGAAGCAGCCATGTAAGCAAGAGCAATCTCAAGAGCTTTCATTTCTAGCAGTAAAGAAATTGTATTACAGAAGCATTTTGCTAGTATATCTTAGAACATCAGTGTAATCAGTATTAGAATGAACCATTGTAAAACCAAATAACAGAAAGAGATTAATTTCTATTTAATATCTACAGCTATTCGTTCTCCAAAGTAGATTAAGCTGGATATGACTAAGGGAGGATTTTACTTAGTCTCCTTTGCAGTCTCCTTTGACTCTGAACAATTCCTACAGTTGCTGCCCAAATTCACAGGAGAGGACCAGGGTAATAAGTAGCCCAAACCCCGCAAGCAATCCCCAAGCTAATTGCTATTTGAATAAACTGTAATGTTATTCGGGCTCAGTTTTAATTTACATTGATAACATACTTTCATTTAGAAACAAAGGGCTTCCTTTCTTTTTGTAACATTATTCACTTTGGAATTAAATTTACCTGAATTTTCTGAACTGAATGTAGTATTGTCCATAACCTCAATTTCACTAATAATCTATGGTTGTTACAGAAAGGCATAGAGATATAACTGTAGGTATATGTTTACCTCTTTCTTCAACCAGTCCTATCATTCACTTAAAAAGGATTGAAAGATTTTGTTATCTTTTTCTCTTTTATATTGCAATGCCTTAGGGCATAAGTAAAGTATAAAAATAGGCATTAGTAGTATTTTTAATGCATATAATATTTTTGTTTCATATCAAAATCCAACTACACTCAAGAAACACCCTTGATTCTCTCTGTAACCATGATTTTGAGTTAGGAAAATGTTAAGTAAAATGATTCCAACCTAAGAGAAATTTTGGATTCAAGTCTTCAAAGGGAATCTTATAAAGACTCTATTTTGTTAAAGCTTTGTTAACTTCCCTTGGTGGCTATTTTTCATGCTAATTGTAGATGGCTTTATTGAAAGGCTTCAAGGTTTAGAAAAATCTGCTAATTAAGAATTAAGATTCTAATAAGCAGAGATGATGAACTTTTTTTTCATATATTTATTGGCCCTTTATCCTCCTTTTACTGAGGATACTACTTACTATTTATTTCTACTGTCCCACTGTTTTTGATTGGGTCTTATATTTTGGAGGGTCTAATATTTTTGAGTTCTTTATGTATTCTATACAGTTGCTATTTCTGCCTGAGGAGTAACTGGCAAATATTATTTTTCCCATTCCATAGGTTGTCTCTTTATGCTGTTAGTTGTTTCCTTTGCAGTGCAGAAGATTTTTAATTTGATATGATTGCATTTGTTGATTCTTGCTGATGTTTCTTATGCAATTGGGGTGTTTCACAACTCTGGCCATTAGCATTACACAAATTAGAACAGCACTGAGATTGCATCTTACTGCAGAAAGAAATGCTATCGTCAAGAAATCAAGTAATACATGCTGTCTAGGCTGTGGAAAAAAGAATGCTTGTAAGCTGTTAATAGGAATGGAAACTACTAAAATCAATATGGAAATCTGTATGGAGATTCCTTGAAAAAGTAAAACTAGAAGTCTCACTCAACCCAGATATTCTCCTTTCTAGGTATTTTCCTTAAAAAAATTAAATACCTCATATTGCAGTGATACATGAATATTCATGTTTACAGAAGCAAAACTCCTAACAGCTAAAGTTTGGAAGCATCCTACATGTCCATCAACAAATAAGTGCATTTTTAAAATGTTATATTTATACATAAAGGAGTACTGTACTACTCTGCCATCAATAAAGATAAACTTGTATGAACATAGATGTACCACCAGACCATAATACTAAGTGAAATAAATCAGACACAGAAGTTTAAATATTGCATGACTTCTCATATATGAGAAACTGAAAGTATAAACAAATTAAAGAGTAAAATAAAAGATAGATGATAGGAAACATGGAGATAAATCTTTTACAAGAGGGAAGTGGACAAAGAGATGGAGAGGAGAGAGGAAAAGAGGGGAATGGGATGAGAAAAGGATTAAGATCTTTCATGTACATGTACCCACTCCACATGGGTAATGTAATCATTATGTACTGCAATCTTGAACCAATGAAAGTGAACTAAAAAATAAAAGAGGTTTCTAAATACTACATCACACATCTATGGGGGAGGAACACAAGACCAGCATTAGCTGAAGATGCTTTAGAGATCATATTGCTCCCTATATCTTGAACTGTCTGCTGTGCCTATTCAACTCTAGTTTGGTCAAAGACAAAAAATGAGACAAATAAATCAGAAAGATAAAGAACAATGATAAACTCAGGAAGTGACCTTGGAAAAGCAGTGCTTTAACAGAAACTCAGAGAAACAGACTTTGAATTTTCTACAACATGAATATAGGCATGGCACACCATTAAGAATCTTTTAAAAATAAGTCATAGAAATTATCTGAGCTTGGACAAACCTCAGTGAGTTTACCAGAAAGGTGCTAGGAAATCTACAGAATCAAAGGGAGAGTTAAGCTTCAGTATTTCAGAGAGTGAGATCCAAATCAACTGCAGGGATCTTAGCAGCAGAAATATATTCTCCAGGTTTCTGGAAGTCTCCTAGAAGCCCAACAGCAGTTGAACTAAACTAATTCAAATAATATTCTACTGTTTTCTAGCTTTGTGATTTCTGCTGATTTGTTTAACCTCCTCAGCCTGGCTTCCTTCTCTATAAAACTGGGATAATGCCATGAGCTTCCTTCCTCGTGGTATCATTCCTAGTAAATCATAAAATATTTAGCACACTTGTCATACAATTAGCAGTTAAAAATATTTAGTGTAACAAGTTGTCTAAAGGAGCCAAATGCAAAGCCCCGTGGAAATGTGTTAAGTTCCTTGAGTTTTAGTACTTTTCATTCTATCATACTCGTTACACATCAAGGGCTAGAGAGAGTGAACAGGAATCATGAAGGGTCAGTTCCTTAACTAGCAATGATGAAGTCTAGAACAGCAGCACTCAAAGAGCATGTGGCGGAGCATGTCATGTTGTAGTTCCATGTTCTATCAAACAAACAATAAATAAATGATAAAGGACTCAGACAGGAGCCTCAGAGCTAGCAGATATCTGTAGAAACTCATGTGTGCAGTTTGTCTTAGTATTACTTCTCTATTAATGATTCTAGAGCATTAGCAGTGTCTTGGCTGTGATCCTGAGTGGTTTTGAATTTTCACTTGCAACATCCTCTCCAGTAGGGCAGCAAGTGACTTGGAGGCAACCTCATGGTGTGATTTGTAATGGGAGATTGATATTCATTTATGTTTGCTTGTGTGTTTGTTTGGCCCTGAGGTTTGGTCTTTTTTTTTTTTTTTCACTATTTTCTCTTTTTTGGTACCGGGAATCGAACTCAGGGCCTCGCGCTTGCCAGGCAGGTGCTACACCGCTGAGGTACTCCCCCACCCCTGGCGCTGAGGTTTGAACCGCAGGGTCTTGAGTATGATAACCAATATATCTACAACTGAATCTCCCAGCCCAAAAGAGAGAATCTTGTATCCACAAATAGTCTCATTTTCTAAGGGTTATTTTTAAAGCACATCTTCAACTCTGCTACATTTATATTTACTTGGGGGAGGGATCTAAAAGTGGGAGACTAATGGTGCTGATGAAAACTAAGATAACCTGGTGTAAACTGCTCTGTGAGCCCTTCTAATGACAAGTTCAATTTTGATTCCTATCATCCTCCTTCTCTAATCCCTCCAGCCTGGCAGAAATAGTCTATTTTGGATTAAATTCCTGTCTGTCCGAACACATGTGATTAATAGCAGCTAGAATTAAATTAATCCTGGACTCAATATTTGAATTCATATATTACAGAGAGAATAGGAACATGTCAGGCAAGGTCTGGCGAAGCACTCTTGCCCACTGTGTTAGAGATTATTCAGGAATCAGTCACTGCCAGAAGTTAATGTAGTCAGTGTCGGTGAGCACAGGGGATGGGATCATCAGAAAGTGTAGGACCTGGCTAATATTCCCACAAAGAATTTATTAGCTTCAACAAGATGTGATCTGAGAGAAAAGGTTCTAATCACCACTCGTTTTAAATAAGCACTTGTGCTTAATTGTTGCCAGGGTTTTGATTATACAACTGGGTATTTCATACTGAGAGATGCTGACTGTTTTAAATGTATCAGTGAGGTTCACAGAAATATGCGGAATATTTGGAATGAGAAACAAATTCAAGCACTATGGATATTAAATCTGATTATTTTGAATTATATTGGGGTAAGTTAGAATATATGACTGTATATTTCTAGAGTAATTCAAAACTAATTCTCCATTACTAAGCTGTGATTCTGCTAGTAGCAAAATGGTAAGTGCAGTATTATTTTTTTTCAGGTAAGCAGTAGAAAGGTGAGAAATTATAAACTTCTTGGAAGCAAAATATGCTTCTAGCTTCTGAACATAATCTCTTTTTAGAACTCTATTCATTACTTCTTTGTTTTGAATACTCAGAGCTCTCTATCCTTAAAGGGAAGTCGTACCTGGTCTCTACAGTTCAAGCTGTCAAGACTAAGGTAGGACATTTTAATGCATATTGTCCTGCTACCACTATATTCGAATTTGTATTTTGAAAACTTTTGCCATCCTATTTTAATAAATCCAATGTATATTGGCTTACCCATTACAGCAGTGATTGATTAAATGTCTATATACTCAGATCCTCCAAGAAATGCCAAGTCAAATTCCCAAAAGCATCTGTATTTAAAAATAATAAACAATGTATAAATATTATTTTAGACAGAAAATTTTACAAACAAAGTAGATAACTGAACAATGTCTTTCTTTCTTTTTTTTTTTTTCCGTTTGTTTGTTTTTTTCCCCCGGTACCGGAACCGAACTCACAACCTTGGGCTTGCTAGGCAGGCGTTTTTTGCCGCTGAACTAAATCCCCAGCCCCTTGAACAATGTCTTTCTAAGAATTCTTAATGTTCAGACTGCTGTGTGTTTGCCCCTGGGCCACTTTTTTGTTAGTGGGAACCACAGGTATTCACATTTAAATTCGTATAGCTAGCTGGAACACTTCATTCATAAGTGTTAAGGGTTCCAAAAGAATTCCAATTTAACCATGTCAATAGCTAAAACTACCATTAAATAATCACCTCACCTATTTGTCATGTTATGTTTGATGAAACAAAACGATATTTTCTAAGTCTCAGTTTTGTGACAAAAGTCCCCAATTCTCTTCTTGAAATCAGTGCTAAAATAACAGCAGAACATTCTGGACCTTCATCATTCATAGATGATGTAAAGGGTAATTGTAGATGCCATGATTAATTGAATTTAAAAGTCTGCATTTAGGTTTTATTTTTCCTCTTAGTCTAAATAATCTAAACTATTTTATAAAAAGAAATACACTCCACACATGGCACTTAAGGAGAGAATGTGACAACGGCTGAAAAGACTAAGGATGTCACACCACTCTGCCTACCATCCATTCTGCTGGCTGCAAGGAGGGTGTGCTATTAGTGACTATATAAAGGCTACAGAGAGTCAGCAAACCACCATTATCTAACTAATTGCTTTGTGAAGTGCTTTTAGAAAAATTGGAACTGAAAGGCCCTCTATACTACCAATTTATGGTCTATTCTTAGTGTCAATGACGCCTGAGAGCACAGCACACTGTAGAGCCTGCTTTTCGAATGAGAATATTTTTGTCCAAGTGATGCAGATTTTAAAGTACTCTCACACAGAAAGGCACAGAGTTATCATCTGGTTTTCCTGATGTGAAGTTCATCATCTGACTGTTGATTTCCACTTCAACGTTCTTCATCTAAATAAACCCCCTTTTTTTTTTCATTTTTGCCTCTTGCTTCAAATTTTAAAAGACACTAAACAGAGTACATGGATTAACTGAGAGGTTTTGCTTTTGGTAATTTCAAGGTTTTACAGTTCTATTTTAAGCTTGTTCTCTGCTTTAATCATCTGCGTGGTAAAATAAGATTATTTAAGGCAAAACGCTGCTTGTTGCAGGGTACATGTAAATGTTTACAGATTTCTAGAAACTTGGTAGAAATGTATATTTTTGTTTTCCCTAACCCCTTTCCAAAATTAAAGCAATTCTACTATAATTTTAATGTAATATTCTGATAGTTTAAAAATAAAAATAAATGAAATTTCATGGGGAAAGTAAGTTTAAGGGATAATGGTGCATATCAACATAATATACTTTCTCCCCCAAAAGACTATAACACCAAGCATAGCATTTGCTTACTGTTAATTTATTATTGTCATTTGTGAAAAACTTACTTGCTCTTAGCTGAAGGGTCTTTGCTGTGAAGACTAGTAATGTACTTGTGAATGCAACATGATTTCTCTCCTGTTGTCATGTTCTGTTTTGTTTTTTTTCTTTAACGGGGGAAATTTTTCCCTGGAAACATGACTCATCATTTCATACTTTAAAAGTCTTTTTCTATATTATATATATTATAGCTTATTAAGTAAATGAAACAAGGTCTATGCCACATATTCCAATGTTTAAACAAAAAGTTCAAAATACAAAGGCTTAAGAAAAATGTATTCTGTTTATGTAATATATACTATTAAAAGTCTTTTTCTAATGAATGGAATTTTGCTTTTGGACCATCATTTCAGTATCTAGGTCATGAGCCATACAGAAAATTTCATCATGTTGCATTTATTGAGATGCTCTGAACTCTTGGCCTGAAGCTTACTTCATTTATATTCCATGTCTACTCTAACAGTGAATCTAGTTTAGCATCACTAAACACATTACATTTGCTTAATGACTGTGTCTTCTTTGAATCTGAAATTCACTGAGTCATTCCTTTGGGATCCTTCTGTTGTTAAACTAGATAAGGAGGTAAGATAAGGCAAAGTGAGAAAAGGGGCAGAGAAAAAGCTTGAACCTTTCTGCAGGTTCTTTGGGAAATGATTCCATTAAACCCACACTCTTCGGCTTCAAGCAAATATCTCATATTGTGATTGGTATGTAGCTTCCTTTGAAAATGAATACCAGGATCATACGTTTACGCAGGAACTTTCACCCCCTAAAGCGTGTGTTACAAACTACACAGAGCACAGAAATTGCTTTACCCTCTACTGGAGAGGGACACAGCAGTTGTTTAACAGACCACAACAAGACTGCGAAATCACTTAAGAAAGGAATTGAATGAGAGCACAGCATCCAAAAGAAACTACAGGGGGGATGTAAGAAAAGCAAACTGTAGTCCCTCAATTTGGAATTTGGCCAGTACATTCAGATCAAGCTCTCCATTCCATTTTTCCCCTTAAAAATTATAGTGCCTTTGACCCAATGATGGATGTCTTGAAAATATTAGTGTTTCTATCACATAACATCTCTGGGATCTAACCCCTTGGTTATTACTGGCCCAAAAATGACCCAAAAAGGCAGATTCTACTGAATGACTTTCTAGCCTTCACGGTTTCAGCGCACCTGGGTTTCCCCTTTATGTCTCTTTGCCAAATGCCACTAGGCCTAGTCAATGTTAATAATATTACAATGCAACTGCTATTTAAAATCCACCATAGCAGAGTTGGAGCTTATAAAACAGATTTTCTAATTTCTTTTAAATGTGAAAAGACATATGCTTAAGGCTCACTGCAAAATTACAAAGATTTAGAGATTTATTAAAGTCAGTAAATAATGTACTAGTAAAATAGTGTTTCCTTGATGAATTATTTCTTCTTGGCTTGCAGGTTCAGAAGGGTATGCTTTACACTACATTGTAGATTTTTCCAAATTTCTGAGTGATGGAGACAATTCTACAGGTGAATTTATATTAAAAATATGTGTGTATACTTCCCATCCCCTTGAGAAGAAATACTATGCATTTCCATAATTGTTTGTGACCTGTTCATACTTTACCTTTTGGTGACAGACTATTTTCTCAACTTGTAAGTGTTAGGCAGTCCCATTTCATTTTACACAATTCAGCTACTACAAAGAGAAATGTAGTCTTTGAAGTTAGATTACAGCTATTTTTTTTTCCAAGCCACAGGTTTGAATCATCACTCCCTCAAAAAGATTAATTTCTTTTGTTCCAATTTTAAAGAAATAATGCTGAGTAATACTCCATTAGTTGTTTGATCAGTCTTGCATTTGTACATTTGGTAATCTGAGCAACTTCCTTGAAGATAACAATATGTAATATAAGAACCATTGTTAATTTCCTATCATCTTGTTTTGAAATTCTGTATCATTTGTATTGGCTTTTGTGTTGTTTTGTTTTTATCTTTTTTGTTGTTATATTTTGTTTGCTTTTCCATTTAAAATAAAAAAACGATTGCTAGAGTCTTAAAAAACATCGATTATGTGGAAAAACTGCCATGAGCGGAAGTCATAATGAAATAGTTAACTCTCATCTTTAGAGTAACTGTGATACCACTAAGAATTCTATTTTCTATGCTTCCAAATATCTAGTGACTCTGCTTTTTCAAATCAAGTGCTCTAATCCAGGAAATACAATCTCTTTTTGTCTTTCTTTTTCTCTCTCTCTCCCTATATATATATATGAAATGATAATGATAAAAGCATTCTGATATCTATTGAGTCTTGTTTGATTTACAGCTATTTGTGAAGAAAATTAACAGTTGTTTAAAGTTTTTTATTGTAATTTTATTTTTATCGGTACATAATGATCACATTCCTCATGTGAAGTTGGTAAACATACATAATACATTTTAAAGCCTTTTTCATTCTCTTTTTCTCGCTCCCGGTCCCTCTTCCTTCCTCGGTCCTTCCCTTTTACAAAAGACCTGTCTCCTTACTTCCTATCATCTACTTTCTGTTTTGCTGGCTATACAGTTGTACATTTTACAGCATGTTAAATTTTTATTGAAAATCAACTAGATCATAAATATAAAGATAATGACAATCATAATTTCTGTTAAGGTAATTATAGCGTGTAATTCAGGTAATTCTCACTGGCTTCCCTTATGTGCCTGGTAAATTCCATGATTTATACAGACAGTACTTGGAACAGTGCTAGAAAATATTCAGTTGTATACAGATCTTGTCATTATTATCATATTATTTCTTTAAATTAGCATAAGTAATTTTATTTGAATAAAATTCCAATAGCATCTTATCTTTCAGCTATTTTCTGTTGTTGGCTCAGGGCTAAAGATAATAGAGATTTGATGTTACTATTGATTTGGGATAGTTCATTAGTATAGTAGCAATTATTAATAAACACGTGGTGAAAATAATGCAAGATAGCTGGGAGAACATTCCAGACCAACATTTTTTGAATGTTTACTATGTATCTGCTTTCTTTAAGTATCTTATCTCATTTCATTTCCCAACAGCATTATCCAGAGAATATTATTTCCACATTTAGATTAAGCAAATGGAGCCAAAAGAGGTTCAAAAACTTGCCCTAAGCTATTTAATTTTAAGTGATGGATCAATATTGCTGGCTCTTAAATTCTTTCTGCTAAACAGTGACTCTAAACTGGTGAACAGTAGTTCATATAGCTTCAAACTATCAAAGCAGAACTTACACAAACTCATGAAACTTATCTCTGTATGACTTCCACAAAACACCTGGACATAACTTAAAAACCCTGTCAGAAGGCCTGTCTGAAAGAATCCCTTCCGGAGTGTGCGCAAACAAGATTTCTGGTATTCCTTTGAGTTCTACCAGAGAAAAACCCTTCTCAGGACTGACTATTACTGTTCTAACTACACAAGAAGTCAGTAGAATACCTTCTTCCCAGAGCTGCAACCAATATCATGTGTTAGAGATCAGCAACAGACTTTTGAAAGGGAATGTGAATGAACTCGCATTATATCCAAACCTATTTAATAACAATCTTAACATAACAATATTTTATTCATATCTTGCAATTCAATTAAGTGAATGTTTATGAGTAGAAAAAACTCCTTAATAAAGAACAGGGATTTTAGCATCACACACACTTGGATGGCAATTTCAGTTTTCCCTTTACTAGGCTTGAATCAAGTATAAATCTTTGCAACTAATTAAACTTCAGCATCTTAATAGAAAAATATTGAGCTAATCATAAGGTCTATCTCAGGGATGCTATGCATTAATCTTGTATTAAATTGGATAGTACATGTAAATCACTTAGCAGAGTATCTGACCAATAGCAACCACTTCAAAAAAGATCATTATTATTTTTGTTCAGAGTATTATTATAGCCAACGTATATGTGTGTGTGTATATGTATGTATATATATATATATATATATATATATATATGCAAGACCCTTAAGAGTAAGTAGACATGGGCCTTCCCTAGCCAAGGAAGATATGACTAAATAGACAGGTAGTTTAAAAAGCATTGGCCATGCAGTTTACTAAATATTATGCCAGTCTTGGGGATTAATATCAACAGAATTGCAAAAGCTTTCAATTAGCTTAGAAAGTTACTTAAATTTGAGAAATGATCACACAAAGGGTATACACTTCATGAGGGCCTTGATCCAAACCCACATTGTCCAGTTCCTTACTACCATGGAAACACCTTAGCAACACAACTGTCTAGACAGGTGCTTGATTTGCCTGGTTTTTTTTCTATTAATTTGCCTTCAAAGGTTGTGATGTGCCTGTTAGGATGGTAAGAGACCATAACTTTAGCTTCTCATATCAAGATGTACTGTTGGGAAAAATCTAAAAAGGTATCTTATTAAGGGTCCTCTTCTGGGCCCTCTGAACCAAAAGCTTAAAATGGATATATCAACTTCCCTGTTCATCTTTTTCATGATTTTCTATCTCAGGCAGGTCAACTGTGACCATGTAGGAAAATTACCTTTATAAGGCGTGGGGATTAAATCATCACATTCTGTGTCATCAAGGGAGCACTCGGATAGGACTAAGCAGTGCAATAATCTACCAACCACTGGCACCTGTGGGACTGCAGCCTCAAGGCCAAAGGGTGGATGTCATGTCAGAAGTGCTTTCCCCAAGTTGCAGCAGAATTATGCAGTTAGAAGAAAAGGGAGAGCAGCAGTGTAACGTTCGTGAATGACTTGCAGGCAACAGATGCTCCGTCTGTCAGTCACGTTACTAAGAATGGTGACATTGCAAACATGTTTGGCTTTTCTTGTCTGGTGGCATTTAGTCGGGCTGAGTATTTGGTGCCATCTTCTGAGTGTCCCTGGAATGACACTTGTGTATGTGTGTGTGTTGCTATTGTTGTTGGTCCTTACTTATCTGAAATGCATTGTGTAAAATTGCCATCAGATATTCATAAAAAAAGCTTCAGAGCTTTACTTAGTAAGTTTTGGGCAGTGGAGGGTAAGAGGCAGCCATGTTTCCCAACACTCACTTTCTCCATGAGAAGCCAAGGCAAAACTCACAGTGAAGCGTCATCTTTATGGTCATCATTGGTTTCTCTGAAGCACAGTGTAGTTATGAGTGACAAAGATCTTTTGTGCTGATTTTTTCACTTGAGGTCATATGTAGCTACTGCTATTTTGATGCCTTGTATATTTTTAAAGCAACCTGGAGAATTCTTTAAAAAAAAGAATAAGAAGTAAACTTTCATCCACACGAATGTACTCCAAAGCTGCTGCATTCAGTAACATTTCAGTTTGTGGAAGTTTTCAATGTTTTCAGCCTACAGACTTATTCGCCATTTTTGGGCACAAGGGCTACTGCTCTGGACAGGAGTGGTGGCCCATGGGGAAAGCAGGGCTCTGAGGAGATGAAGACTTCCCCTCAAGGTAGCTGAGGGGAAACTGTGTGGCTAAATACAGCAACAACTTACATATGACTGCTGTTCAAAGGATGATCTCAAGTCCCTCTTCTCCTCTAATGCTTCTTGAATTAATTTCTCCAGTCCTGTATTGATGTCCCTGTCTCCTGGACTTCATAGTTTATTATTTGTTCAGGTAATTCTGAAATAAAAGTAGGATCTCTTTTGCAAACTCATGTGTAAGTTGGCCATTTAATTCACAGAATCTATTTTCCTAGTAGTTTTTGTTGTTATTGTTATTGACAGTGTCATCGCTCTTATTAGGAGATTATTGCTTATATCAGAACTTAAATCTTTACCATGAGCTACCAGTAAGAATACTGCAAGAACATGATGACCTTTAACACTTTTATGCATAAATATCTAGAATTGTTTCAAAGGATCCTCTGAATTCAGAAGGTAGTACATTAATTGGGAAATGAAAGAAAACAAAAGAAAAACTATATAATACTTAAAACTTTTCTCAACTTTCATCTCCTGGAAGATGTCAAAAAAAGAAAGACTGAAATTAGGAGATATAAAAGGTTTTGGGGCTCAATCTTATGAAAGAGGTAATGAAAGAATTTTAGTTAAAAAGTTCTTTTAAAAAAAAAAAAAAAACAAAACAGAAAAGAGCCAGGGATATAAGTCAGTGGTAGAGTGCCTTCTGCGCATGAGCAGGGCCCTGGGTTTTATCTGTAGCACCACAAAAAATAAACAACGGGACAGAAAAGAATTTTGGGAGTAGACAGCTTGGGAGATAGGGAGTGTGTGGATGGAAGGGTAATGGTCCTGTCATTCATTTAATATCTAACTGGCAAATGCTTCTTAGGTCGGGCACTGGTTTTTAAGAGGCACTTGAGAATACAGTAATAAATATGTAAACTAGGATTCCTGCTCCCAATTAATGTATACTTAATGAAGTAAAAAAAGAAAAAACCCACATGCATATAAATTGCAATTAGTATGGTGAGGGGGAAAAAACCTATAAAGACATAAATGAAATAAGCAATGGGCTGAGGGTATGTGGCCCATTTATACAGAGGATGGTCAGAGAAGGGTTCTCCAACATGGGAGCTTCTGAGTTAACAACTATCCTGAAATAACTGGAGGAAGAGAATTGAGGGCTCCATACATGCAAATGACCAGAGGTAGAAAGGATGTTAATTTGTTCTAGAAGCAGAAGGGACACTAGGTAGTAAACACATTTATTACATAAATAACGAGGAATATAATATATAAGATACAATAAGCCACTGTGTGTGGTTGGGTTTAATTCTAATGACCAGAAATCCATGCAAACGTTATATTCAGAGAACTATTGCACTCGCTTTAGCAGCACATATATATTCAGAGAACTACTGTGTCCCCAATTTATGCTTAAGAAGTGTACTCTGGCTATTTTGTTAAATATTGATTGTTTAGAACAAAAGATCAGAGTTAAGAGTGAGGCATTTACCAAGAGAATAATGAAGCTGATTGGAACCACAATAGTGGCTCTAAGAATGGTGCACAGTGGGCAGAATTGGGCCACTTTGTGGAGCTAGAATCCGTTTTGATAATGTGGAGAGAGTGAAGGAAAATAGGAAATCACAGATGATTCCCAGGACACTGGTCTACACAGCAGTTTCGATGTCTGTAGTGCTCCAAACATTTCCACTGTCCTCTTGTACTGTTCTCTCCAGGTTTTTGCTAAGCTCATTTTTCTAGATTATGTCCTTATAGACGAGGGCCCCAATGTCTCATGTGCCCACAGTGTTTGCCATAGCTGGGAGTACTTTATTTTCTCTACAACCTGAAAAATAATTATGTAAGAATAGTTTTCTTTCCCAGGAAAAACATTGCAGTGGAATTTTTAGAATTTTCAATTTCACTCTAAACATGTTTATGCTTCCAAGATTTCTCGAACGGTCCTCCACTCAGAGACTTGGCATCAAACTTAAATACAAGTTGTTCACCTCCATTAAATATTTAACTTGCATGCAGATACCTATTTTTGTTATGAGGTACATCCATTGTAGCTGTTGTGAAAGAGAATATGGTATTTTAAAAGCTTTGTAAGTTATTAGTTTGTCCAATGAGAAAACAAATCTCTATGAATGCTGTGTATGTTGTATATTACCATATTAGCACTTTAAATTTGAGTGGCTTTATCTTTACTATTTAGAACATGACTCTTCCAGTTTTCTCTTGCTAGTTTTCTTCTGGGCTTATAATTATTTATGCAAGGCCATATATACTCTGTGGATATCTGAAGCAGTAGCAACCCTACTTTTACTTCCCTGACATCCAGAATAATCTGGAAGCTGTCAGTACTCTTCATTAAGGATGAGTTTTAAGGAAAAGTATCAAAGCAAATCATAGCTATTAATACTAAATTACATGTATTAAGTTTTCATTTATTCTCTGGCACTGTGATAAACACTTGATATTTTATTTTACTTAATTGAAATAAATGCTCTCTGAAGTAGCATAATATCCCCATTTTACTGATGAAAATGGAGACTTAAAAAGGTTAAAGCCTATGCCTAAAATCACCAAAATTATCTTTCAGAATAATGAAATTTTTTTTAAAGATCCACAACTTAATTTCTTATCTGCAAGATATTTTGCTACTTGATGTAATATGGTCAATCTGCTTGATACCTTATATTATTATTTGTTTGCATTTTCAGCATTTTGAAAAACTATGTGTTTTAAGCTAGACATGGTGGCATATGCCTATAATCCCAGCACTGACGAGGCTGAGGCAGGAGGATTACTGTGAGTTCAAGGCCACCCTGCACTACATAGTGAGTTTACAGCCACCCTGAATTACATAGTGAGACTCTATCTCAAAAAACAAAGCAACAAAATGTCCACTTATTTTAATCTTCACCTTCTCTTTGTTTCCCCATCAATATTGACTCTGTTTGTTGCATGATTTTCTTATTCTGCCTATCTTGTATCATTTTTTCCTCTTAGTTCAGAATTGATGCTTTATTGAGTGGCTACTCAAGGCCCAGAAAGACATTTTCTGCTCCATGGTACTTTTCCCTCCTGGCTGCCAGTACAGGCTTTCCCGCGTTAGAAGTACTGAGCTCGGTAATCTTTCCAAGATTTCTGACTTTTTCAGTGTCTGAGGATGCAATATTGTTAGATGGAATCTAAGTTCTGTGCCCTTATTTTTATGGATTTCTTTTTATTGTTTAATGGATTTTTTCGTATTCTTACTACTGTAGGTTAATGTTTCTTTATCCTGTTTTTTCAATATTTTCCTAGTGTGGTAGAGAGAAAGGTTAAAAAATCAATAGAATTAGAATTGAAAAGAGACCATGACAAGATTAAAATTAGACAGAAGCAAATTTTTTTTTCCCCATTCTAAGTTCAAGATTAGACTGTGTGCCACTTTCTTCTCTCAGAAAGCAAGACAGGGTCTGTGTCACTTGCCTTGTCCCCTCGCTAGCTTGGTTGCTTTCTTTGGATGAAATCCTCCATTCATTTTGAACAAACTCTCCTCAGAATGATGCTTCCCTGTGTGCCAATCACTAGGACCAAATTATGATAAAACATTTCCTGCTGTCTTCTTTCATGAAGGCTATGTCTTTGCCCCTCCTCTTAACCAGAGTAAGGCGAGATGGCTTCATGTTTGAACCTCCCATTTGTCACAACCCACTGTATTCGTGGTGTCTGAATTCCTCCATTTAACCAGCTCTAATCACAAGTATTTGAGAAATAATTGTGTCTGTACTGAACATGCACAGACTTCTTTCCTATCATTCCCTAAACAGGGCAGTACAAAAACTAGATAGCATTTACATTCTCTTAGGTATTACAAGCAATCTAGAGATAATTTAAGCATACGAGAGGCTGTACATAAAATACATGCAAGCAATATACCATTTTGGTAGTACGTGTTTGCAGTATATGCAGTTTACAGCCACCTTGGGGTGGGTGTACATGAACAGAATACAGTTTGGTTCATTTTTTAATCTCCTCCCCTCACTGGTCCCTCCCTCCTCTTTTAATTCCCCTTTTCCCATTTACATTCTTGATATTACAGATCTTATCTCACGTTTATGGCATATGCCTACACTCATTGAGATCACTAGGCTCCTGCACATGGCATATCTTAATTCCACTTATTTCCCTTCTCCTCCCTCTGACCCCTTCCCTTGGTATCTTGGAGCACTTCCCGTTTGCAAGAGACCTATCCGCTGTCTCCTATCCATCCTTTATTACTGTATTTGTTTATACTTTGCCCTGCTCAAATGAGAAGTATCATACAGTATTTGAGCTTACATTATATATAAAGGACTTGAGCATCCTTGGATTTTGGTATCCATGAGGCAGCCTGAAACAAATCCCATGGATACCAGAGGAAAACTGTGCTGTATTTTTAAATTAATCCTGAATTCTTGATTAACCAATTCAGTGCATCCTATAACACTTCAAAACACGAGATCTACTTAACCATTTCATTCTCTCCCATTCTTCTTTAGTACTGTATAGTAGATTCAAAGGGTCCTATTCTGCTGCCAGTTTTTAGACCATCCCTATGGGTGCTCAGATTTTTTTTACCTGCACCTGAATCATTTTACCTTTACATCTGTTCTCTTCCATTACTCATTATGCATCTACGTTTGAAGATGATATCTTTTAAAGTGAGATCCTCCAAATGTATCCTTAATTCAGTACCAACCTTATTCCTGAACAACTTTACTCCCAAAAGACATCCTGCATTTTTCAAACATATTTGATTTTCCTTCAAGGGAAGGATGGAAGTAACTAGGCTCATGGCCACCAATTGAGAAGCAACCAGATTTAGGCCATCATGCCAATCATTATTGAGAAGTTCTGCCAGAATTTGATTTCTACCGATTTTTTAATATAACGATTGTACACATTTGAGGGGTACAGTGTAATACTTCAACACACACACATATATAATTGTGTAACATGAACTGAACAAATGGGGTAATTAGCATTTCCATTTCTTTATCATTCTGTTTAAAGCACAGTAACATGAGTATAGTCCAATATAACATTATATACTTCATGGAAATCTATTTCTTAATTAGCATAATGTCTAAGAAGTTACATTAAACTCTAACATAAAACATTAAATTAAGTAATATACTGTCATTGGGAAAAAAGAGGTTAAGGAAGAGATAACAGAGGTCAAATAATAGGAACAATCTAGTGAATGTTAAATGTTCTGTTCATCATACAGAAACCAAAATGTGCCTGAGTTTACACCCTAGCTTAAAAGAATCAGTTTATTACAAAGAAGTGTGATGAGTGATATGTTTGGGAAATTAAAAAGAAGTATGCAAATTCATAACAAGGACATTCCATCAAGTAATGACATTTCAGTTAAGACCTAAAAAATGGATAAGAGTCAGCCCTATGCTGATATTGAGAGTACACCTTTGAAAGAGATAGGACCTCTGACCTTAAATAATGTACAATAAACACATATACATCGTCTTGGAGAGATCTTATAAGACATAGTTAAACTAGGGGAAAATATAGACTAATGGTTTTCAGCTTTGTTTTCAACTGAAAAGTCACATGCCCTTTAAAAAAAAAACACTCATACCTAATAACCATGAGTGATTAAAACCTCCTGGATTAAAAATTGGGGATGTAGTCTTGAAAACCTGTATTCCCAGTTGATTCTTATAGCTGTCCACAGGTGAGAGTCCTTGCTTAAGATACATCATAGGTTCCTTCAAGAGTCATCTGTGGATGATCTATAGCTGCACATTTTCAAGGTCACAGCTGAGAATGTAAAGGGTCTAAAATTTAGAGTCCTAGAATCTTAATTTTAAGAGTTGTCTCAGGTTTTGGGTGGTTTAAAGATGTAAGGTCCACGTGTGGAAAATTGTGCTCTGATATTTACAAGAATGATGTCTCCAACAGAAGACAAATGTGGACTAGGTTCTGATACATATTTTAGAAGGAGATTGGATGCAGGCAGTTGGATGTGTCTTACTTTTTTTGGCCACATGTTGTACAAACTATCTATCTCCCGCCAAAGTGTACCTGAGCCGGTGCTACTCTGATATATACAAATGGCAAACAGTATTTCTCTTTTCATGGGAATGCAAGTATATGTGATGTTTGTAGTGTGTAAGGAAACCACTTAAGCTTTTCCAGTTCTTTCACTTGTTATTATGACACTTCAGGGACCAAAGTGCTCATGCCACTGCTATATTGCTTTTGTTTTCAGAAAGAGCTGGGGAACATTTTTATTATGTCTCCTGGTTCCTTTTGAAGTGTATAGGCAAAAACTGACAGCTTTCTACACACAAGAGTCCAAGGCCACTGCAAAGCAAATGTGCCTTGTAGCTGCTTCCTGTGACTCTTTACAGGCTGTCACTGCTCTGTGGCCATTTGCGTCTGTGGCTCCTCATACTATTAATAATGATGTACTTTCCTTAATGTGGCCTACTTTGCCATATAGGACAGGACTCTGAACCACCTCCAGCTGCATCTCTCCCTTCCTTAACAGTGCCACACCCTTTCCTGCTACAGGGTCCTCCCTCCTGTGCAGCCCCTTTATCTGCAGGTCTGTACCACCTCTTCTTGCATCCACATCAATGTAGCTAACATTCATCTTTCACATGTCAGCTCTGCTGTCATTTACTAGAAACCTTTCTATGATTTCCAGACTAGGGCAGTTTTCTTTTCCTTTACTTCATTTAAATTTCAAAATAATACCAGAAAAAAAAAGAACAATAGCAAAATACAGACAACACAAAGCAAGGACATTAAAAATGATACAGGGTTTCAAACCAAATGATAGAGATTAACAGTGGTTGTTATATTACATATTGTTATTTTCAATGAAGTTGTTCAGATTACCATATCTTAGAATAGATTGATCAAATCATAAAAAGGAATAGGAAAATAATAATTTAAAGGAACGTTAGAGAAAATTTTTATTTAACATGATTTCTATTTTGTACAGGGCTTTCCTCACTATATTTTTGTGTGCTCTTTCATGAGTTTATTTGCCAACATCTCTCTAACTAGACCAAAAGCAGAGATAATCTCTCTTTCTCTCTTTTTCTCTCTCTCTCTCTTTCTCTCTCTCTCTTTCTCTCTCTCTCTCCTTCTCTCCTTGAAAATTAAACAGCCTTTCCAGGTGTGTTAGTGAACACCTGTAATCCCAGCACTTGGGAGACTGAGGCAGGAGGATCACTGCAAATTTGAGACCAGTCTGGGCTACAAAAGTGAGCTCGAGGCCAGCCTAAACTGCATGGTGAGACCCTGTCTCAAAAAAAAAAAAAACAAAGAATTAAATGACCTTAATAAATACTTGTTGAAGAAGTAAATGAACAGTTGAAAACACTCTAATAAAGATAGACCTGTGATTAATCTATTCAGTGAGCTCATGAAATAATTATTGAATACTTGCTTTCTACTGGGTCCAGTAACAGGCACCAAGAATACAGAGACAGATTAACTGTCGGAAAAAACCACAATGTGCACCCTCAGTTTTACCCAACTCTCTGCAACTAGATATGCTTGGATCACCAATTTGTACCAGTGGTGCCCTTTTTTTAATAATTCCCCCATTTTACCCGTAGGTAGTTTAGGTATGCTCCATTACATCTGTTACTGCCTCCTGACACCTGCTCCACATACACACACATCTGGAAAGTCCAAATCTAAATATCCAAGACAGCCCAACTCTGAAGACAAACCAAAACATCAGGTCAGTTCTTTATCAACTGTATGAAAAAGGCACTTTTCTTAAAGAATATAAGGGCTAAGAAAAAACTATCATGACTGTATCAATTTCCTAAAAAAATAAATCTAAGGTATTTTGGATAACTTCTTGTGAAAACCCAACTTGAGTATTTTCATCAGTATCAATATTTCTAGCTAATATAACTTATTTTTTCTTAAATCTGATGTACATTCTACAGACTACTATAATGAGAACTCTTTTTAAATACTTGATACAGCAAAGGTTTTTCCTTTAATCATTTCCACATCAAATCCTACAAATGTTTGGTGTAAATATTTTTCTCTTTAAACCCATATTCTAAAAACTTCCATATTAAGTTTAAAAGTTCAAAACTAAAAATGCACTTACTGTAACATGAGCTTATGCCACATAGGCTTCATTCTGTTTTAAATATGTTTTAATACTGTCCTTTCACTTTATTATTTTTGTTTGTTTATTTGTTTTTGTTTTTTTTTTTTGCGGTACCAGGAACCGAACTCACGACCTTGGGCTTGCCAGGCAGGCGCTGTGCCGCTGAGCTAAATCCCTAGCTCCTGTCCTTTCACTTTAAATAGCAAAAGTAAACAACATTTTTTCATTGTCTTTTCTTCTTTACTAACAGTGCACATCGGTTTATATCATTTATTGTCTTTTCAGCAATTTATTTCATGCCTGATAAATATTTTTGCTGCCTCTTTCACTTACTACTTTGCTAATGGTTTGGACTAGAAAAGTCAGTGCCTAAAGCTCCAGAAAAATAAAAGTTGATGCATTAAGTATATTTATTCAAATAAGATTGTATTTGTATTATGCCAGTTTCATGCAACCGGAATATCTGTGCTTAATGGGCCCAAAAGATATATTATGGCACCTGCTCATTTAAATGAATCCTAAGAACCTCGTTGTTAAAAACACTCAGTTCCACAGCAAAGCAGTTTGTTCAGAGGCTGATGTCAGTGGCACGGTAATATTTTTATGCCATTCTAATCATCCTTTATATAAATAATCTTCCAGATTCATGCCGGTTCTATGCTTCTCCTAATGTTTATTTTGCTAAATTGGGAAGGCTAGGTTTAATCTACACTTTATAAATGAAAAATCTGGGATGAGGCAAGGTTAAATGACTTTCCCAAGGTCGTACAGTGAGTTGACAGTAGATCTAAGATGAAAACAAAGTGCAATGAGCCGTGGTCCCTCCTCTCCTGGGCAGTAATTCATCAAGCCCTTATCCCAAATCAAGATTAATTGGGTCAGATGATCGGTCTTCCTCCACTAACATGGCAGAGATCTATTATTTGTGTGTCAGTGCTCACTTCGGCAGCACAAATACTATTATTTGTATGTTAGAATTTTAAACAGGGTATATCATGATTAAAAACAGAAGTTTCTTCTCTCTCATAAATCATATATGTCATATCCTTTCACGATCACAACATCTGTGGGAAATAGGGCACGGTTAGTGAGTTTTCTCACACCTTTTGTCCAGATAAAAGCTGAGAAGGCAAGGCTTAGCTCTTCAATGCTCTGAGCTCATACACTTGTTGTTTCTAGAATTAAGGCTGCACCTGTGTTTCCTTAAGCATTCTGTTTTCCTTTGCAGTCACATTGTTCCTATTTAAACAGCTGTCCTCCATGTAACTGCTATTATACTGGTTATAGTTATATTTCAACTGCAAAGCATTGTTGCATTTTTATTTATAACTTGGTGAGGAAGGGCATCTAAAACTACATAAAAGTCAGTTTTACAGAACTAAAATCAATTAAATTCTTTACTAAGAGTGCTGGTATCAGAAATGTTATCCTCTGGTATATTTGTACCTTTAAAGGAAAAGAATATAATTGTAAAATCCATGAGTACTAATTAGATAGCAATGCTTTCTGTAACTTAATTTGAAATGGATTATTAAAATGAATGAAAGTCATTTCTAATGATGTCATAGGGAAGGCACAGTGATTATGTTAAGTTCCTGCATGTGATCAGGATTTAAATGTTTATGTTTTGTCGCCCATTCAGTTTGTGACTGCCTAACAAATTACTCTAAAGTGGACATATAGTTGAGAAAATTGTTATTTTTATTGACAAGATAGTATAATATGATGGATAAGGGCCACCATAAATATATTTTACTGTATACGTAGTCACTGTACTAACTGTAATGTCTATGGACATTTGAAAAAGTACAAAATTGGACTCTTCATCTACTTCAGGTACAGACAAGGGGTTAATTGCTTACATATATTCTCATAATGTCCATTCCTGGCCTTTCAAATTACTAGCTGTAAAGGTTTGCTGACCAATGCCTAGGGAAAGCGGAGGAAAATTGTAGTGTCTCTACATAATTTCACAAGAGCTCCAAAAGAGGACAACTACAAGAAAGCTGGGTCTTTCTCTGCTTTATCATATGAAGGATTTTATATTTAAGGATACAAAACTTCAGATCAGGAGACAAGAGTATCAGAGATAATATTAGCATACAAATTTTACACTTGTTTGTATTAGGCCTTTATTTTTTGCCAGACATCATTTTAAATCTTAAGATCCTGAGATAAGTAATCATATTCCTTGTCTTCAATGGTCTCATAATCTACAAAATTAAGTTTATGAACAAGTAACGACAGTGTCATAGTAGAGACTAATTGAGGAATGTAGCTAAACAAAGAAATAATAACTAGGATAATTTGGAAATTGTGATAAAATTTCATCAAAGAGATGATGGCTTGATGATGTTGCGAAGTGTTTTCTCCATCACAGAACTGACATACAAGGCAATTTGGGAACAATGGGTGTAATACTAAGTTCGGAAATACAAAAGAGCATACACACTGCAGGTAGCAGGCTTCAACATAGTCTGAACAAGTAAGAATCTAGAGCCAATGTTGAAAGAAGAGGTTGGAAGTATAAAAAGAGCTCAGGATGATGACACCCCTGTGTACTTTGCCAAGGGATTTTAGGAAGCAGCTGTTGAAGGTTTTTCTGTTTTTGTTTTTTTTACCAGAAAATTGACATAATTAGATTAAAACATTTCTGTACACAAGGTCATAAGTGGATAGAAGGAGTCATTCAAATCTAACAGCAGAGAGGCTAGAAAAGAAGGCATGTCAGTGGTCCAGAGAAGGTGAGGAGGTCAGGGGGACAATTAAGAAGGAACTGACTTGAAAAACAGTTGTTAGTTTTTTAATACATAATATTTGTGAATATGGTGTGATAATTCATTGCGTTTATACAGTCAGCAATCATCAAATCAGAGTAATTCACACTGCTATTTGCTTAAATATTTGCATCCCATGTTTTGGGAAACTTAGGACTTTTCTAGTTACTTAAAAATTCTAGACTGTATTTACCAGAAGTGACTTACTGGAATTGCTTCCTTCTATGTAGCAGTATTCATTAAAAGGGTTATGTAACCTGGTTGTTACTGGCAATGCAGGGATTAGAGGAAGCCAAGATTCCTTTATCAATAGGGGAAGGTCTACTTTAAAGCAGGGAATGATAGGTTTTCAGAATGTTTTATATCTATAGTAGGTATGTCTTCCTCTCACAGGACACGAATCCTGAGACAAAGCCAAATATGTAGAGAGAAAGAATTAATAGAAATGGGTTTCATTCAGTTGAATAGATCAAGTCTAAACTGCAAAAGTCCTGGAGAAAAATATTTGCCCTCGTGGGTAGGGAAATGCCCAGAGCTTTAGGCATAGACCTTCCTGAAAGAAAAGCTGCTCTTGATGGGTATTATTACTTAGCTCCAATAAGGGAGACCCAAGATGATTTGTTAAAGATCTATGTTAATCCAAGTTCCATGTGTAAGTGTAAAACTGTGTAAGTCATTTGACGTCTCTCTGAGACTAAACTGTATTTTGCTTAAAATGGAAAACTAACTCTTGCCTTATAGAATTATTTCTAAGAATAAATGAAACTATATAGGTAAGATAATTTATGTTTGTCTCTGAACATAATGAATATTTTGTAAAAGATAACTTTGTCAAAATCCAAAAGAAAGCATATATGTGCCGGTTAAACATCACATTCCTTTATATCAATATCATATTTGTTTATATCTTGCTTTTCTTATTTATCCTTTCAACGAGTAGTTTTGGAGCATTTATGTGGTATCAAGGGAGAGGTGGAGATACAGGGTTGTTGGTTATAGCCTGATTAACTGGTAAGGAGAAATGCAGTCAAATAAAGACAGTACAATATAATCTCACAATTTATAAATATACAAGTATAATATTTAATGATTATACTGTTACTCTCCTCAAAGTAGTTTGGTGATTCTTCTAAAAATATTACAGAAATTTGAAACTACATTAAATGAAGCAAAAGGTTAATACTTTAATTACCATCAAAAGTTCCAGAGTTATATTGTAAAACTTACAGATGGTATGACTACATAAAGCAACATACACAGATGATAATTAATGTAATAATTCTAACAAATGTAGCAAAGTTTAAAATGAATGCAATTGTAATTCAGAATGCCAATTGCACAGATGTGGTCTGTATAGATGTAATGCTTAAGAATAACCAACATGAGCTACATTTTTTTTCTGTGAGGGATCTGTCTGATTGGTACAGTACTATGTTGGTTGCTTTTAACTTTGTTAGAAGAAATGACATTTGGGAAAGGAAGGGGTTAGAAATGGAAAAATAAGCTGTAGCATTTTTGCAAACTCCTTTCATGAAGAAAAAGAGAAAATTGTTGGCTAGAGATACCAGGAGTGGAATTTGTATGTGAGGTCAACAATATACTGATCAATTATTTTTGTATGTATTAAAATGCATTCATGTTCATAACCTATTTTCCAAATAGATGCTTCCTGTGATGCAAAAATACATTATGTTTTTCTTTTCTACATCTCTACAAATTGCTTTTGTGTGATGTACTGCACCATAGGACACTTACGCAGGGAGCAGATACAAAACCTCATTTTGAGAAACAAAAGCAGTGTCAATTTAGATGGCAAGAGGATTCATACTACATTCCAAGTTGATATAGGATCTGACATTTTCAAATTTAAAATACATTATTTGGAAGGCCCACTATCTTTTCCCCTGACCTCTGTATTAACAGCTTCTGTGACCTTGAATGCAAAATGCAGCACAATTCTAAGGGTGTTCTTCATCCCTATAAATTAGCAGTTTTGAATGTATGTTTCTTTACTCATTAGTTTATTTTCCAACCTGTAATTTCTCTCCCCCTAAATCAATTTAACTGGCAGCATGTTGTGAATGGCACACATTTCATCTGTGCCTGTGGTTAGCATTATGTTGCTACAACAAAACCACCTGACAAATTTCTGAGCCTAGGAAATTGTCCATTTCAATTAACAGGACACTGAGGATAATAAAAGTGTGTGCTTATTTGCCTCCTCTCTGAACAGGAAGAAGATATTGTGCACTACTAATATGAAGTCAATGTCTACCTTTTTTCTGTAAAGCAGAAAGTCTTAGCAAGAAACCAGTGTAAATAAGAACAAGTAATACATACGTGCTGGAACTTTGAGAAGTGTGATTTCTTTATACTCTGCATTGTAGTACATGTGCCAAGCAGTCTTTTGCTAATTCTGTCACTTCTCTAGGAAAGTAGATGGATACATCCATGAATTTATAATGCTGCTATTGCTTGTTGTGTCTTGTCCATTGCAAAAGATCGGGGTTTTCTGTGCTCTGGAAAGAAAATACTCTGTCATCTGAAAATAATGATAATTTCACTTCTTCCTTTCCTATCCTTATTCCCTTTATTTCTCTCTCTTGTCTAATTGCTCTAGCCAATATTTCCAGAACTATATTGAATAGGAGTGGTGACAGTGGACATCCTTGTCCTGTTCCTGATTTTAAAGTGAAAGCTTTTAATTTTTGACCATTTAGTATGATGCTAGCTGTTGGTTTATCATAGACGGCTTTGATCAGCTTGAGGGAAAGGCCATCAACTCCTATTTTCTGTAGGGTGTTCATCATGAATGAGTGTTGCACTTTATCAAAGGCTTTTTCTGCATCGATGGAGATGATCATGTGACTTTTGTCCTTGGCTCTATTGACATGGTGCGATAACTATATTGCCAGTGTCTGATGGTGTATTGAAATGAACAGTTAATGATTACAATTTTTTGTATTCTGATCGATTGTGCATGCTTGTGCCTGGTGGTCTGAGCAACTGATTTGAAGGTAACACTGTGCAATGGAATTACAATGGTGAACTCCTACCATCTTGTCTAGTGAAACTCTGTATTATCTCTCTGTTTTATCGACTAATTATTTTCTTATTCCCTATAATGGTTTGAGCAATCTTTCATTCTTACATCTGCTAATCTGAGCAATGTAGTTGAGGATAGTGATATGCAATGTAACAACCCCTGTTGATTTGTATTATATTGTCTTGAGACCCTGTATCACTTTGAATGTTCTTGCTTCCATTTGCTTTTGTTTGTGATACTGGTATCCTGCTACTGTTCTATTTCTTTGTTTGTTTCTCATTTACTACTCTCTTTAAAGTAAAAAAAAAAAATTAAAAAAGAAAATGCTCTGAAGAAAATGCATCATCACAATGTTTAAATATTGTTAGCTCCATGAACCTTGTGAAGAAACCTGTGGGGTTTAATTCCTAGGCCGGTGCTGACAAGGTTGTGAAATGGGTAGTAAAGTAAAACCATGGAGTGGTGACAACTCTAAACGGCTTCATGAAGAAATGGTGCAGCTTCCCAATGATGAGATCAGGAGCTCTGACATTGCTTCACACTTAGTCATCGTTGGTGCAGGCTAGACATTGAATATAATTGCACGTATAAATCATAGTTCTTTTATTCCAATCGTATTTCTATGTTCTATTCTTGATCTCTTCTTGTTAATAGTTTTTGAAAACCTAATTCAAAAAGAAACAAAGAGGAAAACAAACTGAAGCCAAGCTCCTTTCAACTATAAAAAATATTCCTTCAAATGTATGCAGGCACTGTTCAGATATCCTATTCTGAATGGCTGAGCTTCACAAACTCATCTCTGCAGCAGGCTGCACATTTAGCTGGGAGACAACTGAGTTATAAAATTGGTTTTGGACTATTGAGAAAGGAAACAGAGCTAAAAGGTAGAGATTCTATCATGAACCCTATATAATAGGAACTATTTCTTCTGGCAAATTCCTTTTCCAGTACTGGTTTATTTTCCTTTATATGGAGAATTTTCCTTTGCTTGAGGAAACTGTTCATTCATGCACAGTGTGGTTGAATTAAATTTGTGTATTTCATTTATCCCCATATGTACACAGAATGTATATTATATATCATGACCTGATGCCAGAAAAACACTGCTAATACATCTTTCTTTTAAGAATTCCAGTTACTGTTTTATCAGAAAAAATTATAGCATTACACAATTTGAGAGCTAGAGGCATGAGTGCCTAACCCCCAAAACAGTCATTTTGAAAATGACAACTGTACAAAGAGGTCTAGCATCTCCCCAGTGAGAAAGTTAGCTAGTAATGGGAGAACAGGTACAGACCTATCATCTGCCCCCTAGAAAAGTAGGCAACTTTTCAGGTTGCCATATATCTTGCAGATAGAATCAGAAATTTGGAAATGTAATAGTGAGAAAATCTATGCTTTTTAAGGAAAGAAGTCACCATAATTTATATTTCTGATTTTATCTTCAAAAGAGTTGAGTTCTGTCTAAGTAAAAATATTCATAAACATTTTATTCTGTGGCCAAAATAAGTGCATTTCTTATATTGTTATATTGCTTTTACTTTTTCAAAACACCTCCAAACCTATTATTTCTTTTTGTAATCAAAACGAAATAGCTGCCTGATCTTTTATTTTTCCCACTGAAGTTGCCGAGAGAAAGAAAGGTAAACTCTAATATTGCCAAGTTCACAAGTTAATTCCATATAAACATTGACTGTACATTTATGGGTGCCAGTGGGGAAGGACTAGGGAAAAAAGCAAAGGCTTTTACAGATGTATGTTGAAATTACCTCAATATTCTGAATGATATACTGCATCACAGGCAGAATACATAGTTGAACAGAGACCTTAAGACTAGCAAGATACAAACCTGGGATTCATATTCTGGATTTTCACTCCAAAGTAAGTGCTTGATCTCCTGCATCAGTGCTTGACAAGATGTAATCTCGGGAACACTGCAGGTCCAAAGATCTTTTTAGGAGGTAGAACAGATAAAACTATTTTCATAATAATATTTTTGAAAATCTCATTCTCTTAATGACTGTAGGGTTTTCCGGGGGTTACATGCAACAAATTCAATGAAGAAGCCCTAATGTCTTCTAGTGTATCAGATATTTAAGGTTTTGCAAACATGTAAAACCTTGTCGCTTTTTTGTTTTCTGAAAAAATAACTTATTTCAATAACATTAGTTGCATAATGCTATGGTAGAGTGTTGGTTTATTGTTTATTTTTAATATATACTAATAATATATATTTCTTATTTTTAATTCCTAGTAGGCAATATATTTATAGATATAGCTCACATACACCATCACCCTTACAGATCCTTAATTTTTTTAGACTTAAATGAAATTCTGAAACTGAAAATACTTTGAGTACCACTATGCTAGATCAAGCTTCCTCACTGACTAAAATAGGAAATTATGGTATACAGCAAGACAACTCAAAACCTTGCTTTAAGGAGAAAAGAAAAACTTAGTGCTTGGAAATGACCTTAGTGCTAGAAATGACTTATAGAAAAAATTTTGCTACCATGCTAGCTTTTTAAGATTTTGGCTTGTCCTACAAAGAATCCGGTAATTATTGTTCTTTGCTTGAAGGTCATGCGTCATAAATTGCCACTCTAGCCAGGTATTTTAACCTGACCCTTTTGACTTAGTTTAGCAAAGGTATAAAGGCTAAAAAGAAAATGATTGGTGATAAAATTCACACATTTCAAAGTGAGAGACTAGAATCACCAAAGGACCTTTCAAAGGCAGTTCTTAAAATTGGTTTGACAACACCTCTCCTACCTGCATGATGTGAAAGGGTAGAGAAGGTGGACAAACAAGGATGTTTAAAATTAAGTAACTTCTTTGAATATGGCTGTTAATGTCCTTTAAATGTTTCTGAGGGAGAGACAAAGCTTCTGGCTCCCTTAAAATCTAGGAAAGAAGACTTTGGAGAAACAATTTGGAAATCCTCATCTATGATCCATGAGTCTCTTGGGTCCTATTGGTGATGCCTGACTGAAGCAGGAAGAGCCAAAAGTGGAGAGTTGTAAATAGCCCAACTCTCACCAGAAGCAGCATGAAGTGGAGGCTTGCTTGAGAGTAGCTGTTGTAGAGAATTTCAGAGCCAAGACTGATGAGTATTTCTTTTGGAACCGGAAGAACCAGTTAGAGTTCTTTTTAGCAACTTAATTGATTATTATTATTATTATTATTGTTAAATAATTCAAAATACACTTGTGACATAATTTATTATGGTTTTTTGCCTACAGAAAAGATATAAGAATAGCACACAAAAATCTCATACGGGGTCTATCAAGATTCATCAGTTGTGTGTATGTTGTCCCATTTGCTTTATCATTACATCCATCCATCTTTTGTCTGTCTCTCAAGTTCCTTTCTGAACCACTTGCCTATAAATAGGAGAGACACTTGCTAAATACTTCAATGCACATTTCCAAGAATTCTATTTTTTCTGTGCTGAGAATGGAACCCAGGGCCCCAGGTATACTGAGCACTCTACCACTGAGCTACATGCTTAGCCCTCACAAATTTTCTTACATAACCATGGTGCAGCTGTCAATACCAAGAAGTTTCACATTGACACAATAGCATTACCCAACCTATTGCTGGAGAAGATTCAGGTTCTTCCCAAGAGGGCTGCAGGAAAGGCATCCTGTCTTGCTAGTGTGGGGAGAACTGCTGCTTTCTCAAAGGCTGAGGGAAGAAGTGTGAAGGGGAACACAGAAAACCTGTAGGACTCTAACTCCGTCTTCAGTGTGTAGCGTGATTCTAGGAAACATGGACAGGGAATAGAAAGGACTCATCGTGCAGGACAGTGCAAGGACTTGCTGGAAAATGTGGTTGGTGGCAGAGCTACCGAGCAAGCGGCAAGGCAAATCAAGGGTGGCTGGAGAGCGCTTATATCAGAAATTGGGGAAACCAGGATGAGATGTTTCAACACAGAGATTATTAAAATTGCAAATTAACAATTATGTTCATCTATGCTATGTGATTTCTCTTGATTTGGAGCTTCTTGGCAGACTCTCTGCCTGTCAGGGAAGAGCACAAATTATGTTCAAGAATTTACCCTATTTTTAACTACTAAATGTGGTGTTGGGTTGATCAGTGTAGTGAAGTTATGCATGAGCTTCCCTTGAGCAGACGGAACAAAAAATTTGGGGACTCAAAAACCTGTAAAATTTGGTGTTAAATATGATTAAATACTAAAAACACGGATTACTTGTACCCAATAGCCAGGCTTAGCTTCAATACTATTATCCAAAGCGAAAATTTTCCTTTCGGTATGTTAGTATAATATGTAATGTACGTTTACCATTCTGGAGCTATAGAGGCTTTTATTCACTTGATAATTAAATATTAACTGAATGTCTACATTGTAAATTTTGGAACAAGGAACCTCAGTCCTGGGCAGTCTGTTCAGCATTTACTCATTCAACAAATACTTACAGGTAGTTGTTATGTACCAGGCTTTCTGCATGCTAAGAATAAAGTATTTGATTAAAATGGGCAAGATTGCTCCTCTCCTTGGAAAGTACTTGCAAGGGTACATTTGCCCATATTGAGGGAAGATCTCTGCAGTGATCTCTGCAGTAATATTCTGCTGTGTCAGGAAGCTGCAGTTTTTATGCTGTAATGACTAACAAATTTTGATTTGGAGAAAGAATCTAAAGAAAAAGAAAGAATCTAAAGAAAAATTTATTTCAGCCTCATTCCCCTAAATTGAGCTATTGCCATCTTGAAATCTTGTTTGCTGGTTACATACTTTGTTATTTTTCATAGCTTTAGTATAGTAAGTACTTCATCCTGCATTTATTTTGATTCTGATATTTTATTGCAAAGCAGAGCACACTTATTTAAAATACAGTGTGCTTATAAGCTGGAGGTATAACTAAGGGATAGAGCACTTGCTTAGCATATTCGAGACCCTGGTTTGATTCGCAGCCCCCAAAAATAAATAAATGTTTATACAATGTTTCTTTAGATGGATAAAATTCATATTTTCAGAAATTAAAGCAATTATATATATACATGAGTTAGTTATTGTGAATAAAATGTATGTGTTGATTTTACATTCAAAAGGGGCTGGGGATTTAGCTCAGCAGCAAAAGCGCCTGCCTAGCAAGCTCAAGGTCGTGAGTTCAGTTCCCGGTACCGGAGAAAAACCCAGAAAAAAATAAAATAAAATAAAAAAGATTTTACATTCAAAGGTATTAGCATTGTTTTACTATTTACATTGGAAATCATTACATATCCAAAAGTAGCTCAATAAGAAACATATATTAAATACTCAGGCATGAATTCAGAGTGATCTTATCTTGGAGGAAAAAAATTTACCTCTTCCATTATATTGAATGCGCACCATGAGTCTCATCAATGTGATTCCATGTCCTTTTAGTTGACTTTAACCCTCTTTAACTCAAAGCCAATATGATAATAATACTTGCTTGGTAAGCTTTATAGAAACAACAGAAATCATGGCAATGATGTTTAAATTATATTGAAACTTGTTGTTCTTAATAGCCAATTTTAGAATCATGAGAATCTACATTAAACAGTATACTTTGGAGATATAATTCTAGACACAAATCTAGGGAGAAGAAAAAAATATGTACTTTGTATCAGAATTTTGTCCAATATACATTATAAGATAAAAATATGATTAAATTCTTAGATATATATATATATATGCAACCTTAATGTATGTATTATATATACCTTCACATATGTATTATATACATAGTAACATGCATATTTTATTTTGGAATGCATGTAATGTACACATTAACATGTTCGTTTACACACGTTACTAGCAATTAAGTAGTAGCAACTGATAAATTCTCTTTTCCTGATTCTAAGATTTTTCTTTTATCTTTTAATACTTTACACTGTATCCATATTGGTGATTATTTAAATGGCTGGTAATATTTACATGTAAATTATTGGGAAGTTTATTTTAGTCTTCCTAAAGAGAAGTTGATTATATCAATATATGAATATATGACTACTTCAAAATGAATCTCCTTCACTGTTAGATATGACATTGAAACTAGCTATTAAAGGGACCCTTGAAATGCTGGTAGCATAATAGTATATTAAGAATTGTATTTTAAAGCTTGATTCATTTTATGCATCATTTGAGTTTCTCATAATTTTAAGGGATGTATTATTCAAACATTTATAATCACTTTCTTTTGTCATTTTAAGTTGATTGGCTATAACAGTTTAATAATAGAAAATCATTCACCTATTGTGAGTAGGAAGATTTGTCCCATAAATATATTCCAAATGTACAGATATTAATATTTTCTGATCAAGCAGTGATTAGTGCCCTAGTCATAGAAACAAGGAAGCGAGAACTCAAAGAGGTAGTTTCTTGTGGGTTTTTAATAAATTTGAATAATGATCACTAAGGGAAAGCTAATTGTTATCTATATATCATTATTTCCTCATAAGTTTTCATTTTGTAGTTAGTAAAAACACAAGGCATATTTTAAGAACACTATGCTTTTATTTTATAGGAATCACTTTTTTCTTTGTTTATTAAAGAGTAGTTATGCAAATATTCCACTTTTCTATGTGCAGTGTTCCAACATTATTCTTTTATATAGGAAGTGGTGCAAGATATATTTGGTACTCTTGAAGCCCTGTGTGGTGGTAGAATACTTTCCCATGCCATGGTAATTTCTACTAATGTAGATATCACTTATGCTCTCACACTTCTCGATATCTTGCCCCTTGTGTTATTATGGGTAATACAGATTGTTTTTGTTCTGTAGCCATTGTTAATGCATTTGCAGATTGCACTGAGGTTCCGAGAAAATTACATCATCCATTACATCCATACATCAGCATCAGCAGTGTTAATAGTTTTCTTTTCTTTAATCTACACACTGTTACTGTGCTATGCTGTACAAATCAGTAAAAAAATTTAAGTACCAAGTTATTCTGAAAATCTGTAGTGCTGGAGCAAATATATTTTGGAATGCTCTCAAAACTGAGCAACAGAAAGGTAAATAAAATGGAATATGAAACTAAACATACATTTATCCCTCTTCCAATCACAAGTTCAGAAACATTGCAATTTCTGACTTAGTGATTTATTTAGAATCACTTGCAAAATTTGTGAAGTTAAAATATTTCCATGCATATAAATATGTCTCTACCTAATGAACCTTGAATGAAGTTTTATTTGTATAGATCTGTTAAATATTAACATGGGAAGCCATAAGGTAATTGTTTATTAATTAGTTACAGCTATACTGTAATAAATGTTTCTTTAAGATGTTCTGTAATAACATTTTGCAAGAGAAGGTAATTTTGTAACCAACTGCATTAACAAAGTAATGATTTTCTTTACTTGGTTGTAGAAAGAACAGTAAATAAATATAATGCTACTAATCACATTGATAGTATGCACTCTAGTACATTTAGGTACCACTGTATTTACATGCTATGTCAAGTTTTCTTCACTGTCTACACTTATTTTTCTTTTTACCCTTGGATGTATATTGTTGATATCATATAGAATCAGCCTTACAATGATTGGTTAATTTAAACCAGACCATGTATCCCTCTTCAGTGGATCATGAGTTTCAATGTGAAGTATACTTCTACAAAAGAAAAATGGGGTATACAAGTCATCATTTAGATTTTGTCTTATATTTTCTTTTACTCAAGTTGTGTTGTGCCACAAATTTAGAAAATATTACCTAACTCACAGAAATTGTACCAGATTCTTTGGCTATCTTCCTCTTCTTTGTTCCCACTCTTCTGAGTGTACCACTCTTTTCTTGAGAAAGCTGTGCTTGCCCCTCATTGATATCTGTGACACTCTAAGGTTGTGTACCATACGGATAAGCCTATTTTTCCAGTCTTATGCCTCTTCCTTCTCATACTCACTTTGTTCTTCTGCCTCACCAACCAGCTGCCTAGGATCTAAACATGCCTAGTACTTTTCTTCCTAAGAATGATTATCTAGCAGGAACTATGTGCTAGTAGGATCTTTAGTTTTCCATTGAGTTTTAGTTTGTGTGCATACAGAACTCATCATAATCTGCCTGGAGCAGAGTTACTAGCAGGCTTAATGCCCCCTCCTACGCTTTACCTTCTAAGTTAAAATTTCTTTCAGAACAGAAATTCTGTGACATTTTTCATTGTATATTTTGAACTGTGCCCAGAAAAATACCTTGCCTAAAGTCTTCCATCAAAGGAATATTTTGAGTAAATATATATTAATGAATGAACTGAATCAATAACTTCAATAAGTTATCACAGAATTTAAAAAATCAAGGGTAGTATTTTAAACAGCTTTGTGATGAAGTGGAGGGTACAGTAATATTGTGAATTTTATTTTATCTTGCAGGTATACTGACATTTTATCTTGCAGGTATACTGACGTTTTCCCCTGTCATTTTTATGTAACCCGTACAGTTATACTATGCTTCAATTCTTATCTCCAAAGCACGCTTACTTCTCACAACTTCCGTCTAGACTTTGGAGCTATTGCTCATGAATATATATTTTCAAAATAATACAGCTTGTATGATTAAGTATAGAGTTAAATTTTAAGCACTCTTCTGAATTTGAAGGACTGATCTACATAAATAAAATCTATTAAAATTAGCTTCCTCAATAAAATCTGGATTAATTAAAGCAATCATCAAGCTAGTATTGGTTATATTTACATTAATGATACCACAATTATTGATTCTACCTGTTTTAAATTCTATTTGAGGGCTGGGGATTTAGCTCAGCGGCAAAAGCGCCTGCCTGGCAAGTGCAAGCTTGTGAGTTCGATTCCCGGTACCGGAGAAAAACCAAAAAAAAAAAAAAAAAAAAAAAAAAAAATTCTATTTGAAAAGTGAAGATAAGAGCATGTTCCTGATTTAGTAGAGTAGCATATAAATTTTATTTTATATCGCCTGCAATATTTTTGAGTTTTAGTTTTAAATAATGTAAAATTTGAGGTTGTAGTGGATTGTGCCTAATGTGTTGATGAGGTCGTCTATGTTAATTTATTTTCTTGGCATCTGCTTCGTTTCAATAAAGGAGTCTGGATCCTGTAACACGGAAACAGCCTCTAGGAGTAATGTGTGATATCTTGCCAGAAAATGGAGGAGAATTTGTATTTGTGGCTTGTATCCCTAAATCACCAGAGCTTCTGCTATGATTCTTTGTTAAGGTGATTTTCCTTGTTAGGATCCTACTGTGTAATTCATATTAAACATATCACCAAATTATTCCTGGCTCTTTCTCATGGAATTTAAAAGAAAATAAATGAATATAGGAAACTAATGCTTGGAGTACAGCGGGTATTGGAGGAGAGAAAAAAAATGAAATAGTATAGAATAAAATGTGATATCCTGCTTTTGGCATTCCTGCTCCTAGGAAATATTAAGTATATGCTCACATATGAAAAAATAGCTCCCATATCCATTCTGCTTTCTATTAATGCTCACAAATTGTATTTAATTACACAAGCTTTAAGTAAGCTTTTGTGAAAATATAGAAATTATAAATGGAAATATATTAATGATATTAAAGAAATTAATGTTATGTTTTTGTCATACATGATAACTGAATATCCTATAGAACTCCTATCAATATTATATATACCAAAAAATTGGGAACATGACTAGCATTGTCTCTTTTTTTTTAAGCAGTAAGTCTCAATGTAATTGTAACCACATGACTCACCTGTATTTCCTACTCCTAGGAAATATTAAGTATATGCTCACATATGAAAAAAAAAGTGGAAAAGAAGTTTTTAACAAGTGGATGCTGTGTAGATAAATTGAGCTGATCAGGTCCTACAGGAGGTTTAATTCAACCCATAGAACTTCTTATATACCAGGCGATGCACTGGGTACTATGAACTGAAAACTAATCTCATGGGTTCTCTTAGGAAGTTGCCACAGTGATGGGATTAAGCAAAATAAACAGAAATGGATATTAGTACAGCAAACCAAGTGATATGCGATAGAGATTTGAATTTAATGGACCAGGACTGCAACTTCTTTTAAACCCACACAACTCCTAGAATAGTAATTTAGAGAATTTGTTGAGACTTGCCTTTTCAGAGAGATGGAAATCTGGCTTCAATTGAGGCAACCTCCAGTATGTTATCAGGACTATAATTCATATTCAGCTAGAAGGTTTGAGCTTCTCACCAGCCTCTGCCAACCAAATTTACTATTCTTAATATACTCAGTATTCAAACGATTTCATTATGGTGGTATTTCAGTTTATGTTACAATTGTGTATAAAATTAAAAGCCACATGTGGTAGATGGTGTTGCATAGGCTTCATTAAAGTCTGTTAAAGTGAATTATTACATGATTATTTTCTGATTATCTCCTATTTCAAGAATATGGAAGTGATTATAATGTGCTAAGTTTCTTTTCAGAAATGATACAACCTAAAACTATAAAGAAGAAATTACAATGCTACGGGATTCTATGGCAAATACCACACTGAAAAATAAAGCAAAAAAATCCTTGTTATAAAATATTTAATGCCAAAACAATTTTAATTCAAATTCAAAGTTGGTTTCCCATTGAACTTTATATCATGGGACCAAAAGGTCATACCTTTATAATCCCTTCCTATGGTCCTATCTTTGAGAAAATTTTTCAGCCCTGAGGAATTAGTCTAATATTTCCCTTGAACACATTATTTTGTCATTGAAAATTAGTTGTTATTCATATTAGACAACTAAATGATCAAGAGTGGAAGCTGAGCTCATCCATGTTATTACCTAACTTGGTGTGCTGTGTTTCTATTCGTTATATCATTTCATGGATGAAGTGAGAATCTCTTTTATTTTAAACACTTGGGATTTTGTGGATCTTTATTTTTTTTGCTCTATTTTTTCAAGGAGTGCATGAAATCAAACTCAGGACCTTGTGCTTGCCAGACAGGCACTGATGCCTCTGAGCCGTATCTCCAGCCCCTGAGAATCTCTTTTGAACTAAGTAAAATAGTGTCCATTTTAAAGTGAAATTATATTGACCTCTTCCACATACCCTGAGTGGTAGAGCACCCAACTGCTTTTGCTACTGAAAAATTTAGCATGACTTAACTATACTTTCCTTGTGTGATTTGATAGATGTTGTTCATTTCTCTCAAACATATTTAGATTTTTTTTAAAGTATCTTTGAGTTCTTCGATGACTAAAACATTGATTTAGAGTTTCATATGTATGCATTTATGCTAACTTTAAGAAAAAGAAACATTTTTATCAGAGCTTGATGACTACCCAGTCATCCTTATGACAAATGTTCTTCTTAGTAACCCCTCCTACATTTGGTCTTCTCTTCTGTTTGTCTGTTTTTATTTTTATTTTTTATCAGGACTTGTTTACAGTAATAATGATCGTATTCCTCACATGGAGCCAGCACATGCACGTAGGACATCTCCATTTATTGTCTTCCTCCCCATATCTTAGTCCCATTCCCATGTGCAAAAGATCTATCTCCCTACTTGCTACTATCTGTCTTTTAGTTTGCTCTTTCCATATAAGAGAAACCATACAATAGTTAAGCTTGTGTGTCTGATTAATTTCATTTAACATTATGGTCTCAAGGTCTATCCTTTTTCCTACAAATAACTCAAGTTTATCAGTTTTTATGGCAGAGTAGTACTCCATTGTGTGTAAACACCACATTTTTTCTATTTATAAATCTGTTTTCATCCATTAATGGATAACCCAGAATCCAGTGTTCTAAACCTGTGACTTGATATATGCGCTTTCAGAATGGAAATTCCATTCTGTGCTTTGACATTCTTACCACTTCTAATGTCACATCTAAATCTAAGGACTAACTTTTAAAATGTGTTTGATCCAAAGAAAATTATAAAATTTTCTTCTAGGGCTCTGAGAATTAAAGAAATGCTGTCCATTTTATAGTAAACTTCAAACATTCCCTCCAAAGATTCAATATTTGAATCTGCTGAAATAAACTGGCTACAAGACCAATTAACAGGAGAAAGCCCATAAAATTTTATTTGATCATAAGTCTATGTGACACTTCAGACAGAAAACCCGAAGTCTGATTTTTGTCCTTCGATCTGGTTTTGTCCTTAGATTTTGTGAAATATGCACTGCTGTGTAGAAATATGCTTGAACAAAAAGGGTGTGATCTAATAGTCATGACTGAGAGGAGAAAACCCAGGATGCCCATCAGATCTAATCTTCTTGCTCTCTCTGTGGAGACTGCTTTTCCCTCAAGAGCGAGAAAGGGTCCTGTCCAAAATGGGGGTCTTATAACCTGCATTCAAAGAGTTAGGTCAGTGAATATCTTTATGGACAAACTTTACACAGAAAGCAGAGGAAAGTGAGAGCTTTAAATTTTTATGGACTGCTGGGCATGGTGGCACATGCCTGTAATCCCAGCACTTGGGAGGCTGAGGCAGGAGGATCATTGCGAGTTCGAGACCAGTCTGGGCTACAAAGTGAGGTCAAGACCAGCCTGAGCTGCATAACAAGACCCCATCTCAAAAAGACAATAAATAAACAAACAAATAAATGAATAAATAAATTTATTTATTTATTTTTATGGATGACTTTAAGGGAAAGGTGAGCTCCTTACACTACTATGACCTTGGAAAAGAAGGAATTCTGGTTTCTATGGCTTAACTTGGTAAAAGTAAAGAATGAAAAATAGCAGTATATGACATCAGAGAACACTGTCTCTTCTGAGGCCTTCACTTCTACATGTGGTTTTCTTATTTTCAACAATTTAAGGAATTAAGAATATGGCTCTTGAGATAACACGGGCTTCTGTGTTTTCAAATTAACACATAACATCTTTGTCTAGTATTGGCAGCTAACTTAAACTTTCACTCACATTTTACAGAATCCAGTGAAGAGGGAAAATATTTTAAGTTTCTATGACTATATAGTATAATTTCCTCCTTAATATAGTACCACATGACCTATGTAGAAACAGATGTCATAGAACTAAAAGTTGTAGAACAAATATTTTATATCTTATAGTAAATATATAAATATGAGGACAATCCTATAGTATCAAATCACATATAGAGAAAATAGCTTTATTGATTTTAGAATTATTGCTTACCATATAAACACTGTTATTTTGCTTTAATATTTCTTCCTGTTATTAAGGCAAAAGCTCCAGAAGGACTGATCCATTTAAAGAAGTTTACATGTTGCCTGCATATGTTCAACTAGTTTTAGAAATCAAATGCTTCAATAAACCAATTTGTTGTCTTTCCTTTAGGTAAGCATTTTTTATTCCCATCTTACAGAAGAAGCAATTACAATGAAAAAATGTTCTATGAACTGCTTCAGTGTAATACATCTAATAAGTAGTAGAGGGAAATCCAGAAAATAAGTTCTCTTCCTTCTCAATATCTATTTGACTCTGATAAAGACTATGATGTAGGGCGAGAAGAGAATTCAGATACAGGCAGAACTAAATTTAAACTCTTGCTCCACCACTTACTAACCCCAAGGAAGTTGTGAAGCATTTGTTCTTATGTAAATAGAAATATTTAGCACCTATATCACCATTTTTGTGTGAGGATGAATGTGATAAGCGTATTCACTGAACGTGGCTTAAGTAACAGTCACAATTTTTTTAACTGTGCTGCTTCTCCAAAAATAGAAATACAACCTTAAGCAATGAATCTTTGACAAGAGCAGATTTTGTTAGAATATAAAGTCCCAGGTCATATGGAGCCAGGTTGTAATGTTGTTTATAGTCATGCACCTTTTCATTTTACCTATATGTCAGTGATTCCAAGAAAGAAATAAAGAAGGTAATGTCTTAAGGACACATTTAACATGATATTGCTTATTCTATATTTTATTTCTGTAATTATTCCATGAAGGGCATACAACAGAGGAGAGCACAGACCACTTCTTCTAGGATACGGATTGATGCTGCTAGCCTTGCACTTCCAGTTGGACACCTTCCTATGGCTGCCTTCACAGGGGATAGTGCTAGACTACATTCAGGATGCCCTACAGCATGAAAGATGAGCCCAGCAACACCGAACTATAAAGATCTCATGACACGTCCCTCCATTTATACGTTCCCTGACACGTTGCTGAGTTTGAATCTGCAGCAAACAGGTTTCCCATAATCACCGTCTCATCATGAGCCAAAGTGTGCATAAAGAAGAGCTATCCCCGTTTACCCTCCCCAAAACATGGAAAAGCTGAGTCAACTTATTTTCATTTCTTTTTACTTAACCATCTGCTGTCCTGTGAGAAAATACGCATAGTTTACGTGGTAATTCGAGAAGGCTCTGTAAAGATATCTGGTTGGTTTCTCCTTTTTATTTAGCCAGAGAGATTATATCTGTTCCATCGAAATATTCTCTATGAACTAATTTTTGGAGTACCAGAGTCCAATAGAAATGAGGAAGGTCTGAAATGAACCAGTTCTCGTGACTTTTTGCTTTACTGTACCTTTCCTTTTTTGTAACCCCTCCCTTAACCCACTACTGCCTGGCCACAGAAGCATCAGTCTTGCCTTCAGTGCCTCAGGAGCCTCCTTACAGGAGTATTGCTAGGCCTGGCTTTGAATGTAGAATCCTAAGCGATGCTCTATGTTTTGAAAAAGCTGAGAAAACGGCCCCTGTACACATCTGCAGTGGATCCGAGTGGCAAGCAGATTCCAAGCCATCACTTCTGAAGTGTTTAATGCCAGGTCGACTTTTTGCACTGAAAACCTAAGGGTCACGTGGAATTAGCTGCTGAATGGTGTGTCAGAGTGAAAATTCCTGACAAGTTGCAAGGATGCAGGATGAAGCCTGTCGTGACGCAGAAGCTTCAGGGAGGCGGCAGCAGTTGTGCCGATGGGTTTTGAGCCTGAGGGCTCTTCATGGGATTAAATATGGATCCTGACCTTCTGAAGCCCTTTTCTTTGAAGACAGACATTCCTAACTTTATGCCATGGTACAAGCAATTATGTAAACTCCTATCATTTTAGGGCTTCTTTTGAACCCTAGATTTGTGTTCATTTGCGGACTCTCAGTGTGAAGCAGGGAATGTGTACTGTCACTCTGACTATAATAAAAATAACTTGTCTGTAAGTCTGCATCTACCCTGTGTATAAATGTCACTTCATGCAAACAAAATCCGTAAGTCATTCTCCCTTTGCTAGTAAGATCCCCTTCAATAAGACTTATTCTCCACTACCCAAGTCAGCGCATTGCTCTTTTATTCATCTTATCTATTTTCCCCATTTCTTGTCATGGAGAACTAACTCATATCAGGATATTCCCTTCTGCAAAAATGTTCACTTCTGCCCATTTTAATAAACAGAACCATATACAAAGGTATTCAGAGCCGGAAGGCACTTTGGAGAATCACCTCTCTCCACTCTCATTTCACAGCAGATAAAATTGAGGTCAGGATGGATGAAGTGATTTGCCTGAGGTCAAAGCTGGAGAGGCAGAATCAGAACCGCAATACATGATACTGACTTTTGCTTTTGTCAGTATACAATATTACTCACCCAACAAATATTTACTTACACGATAGGCACCATTCTAGGGGCAGGGGGTGCAATAGAGACCCCCTCAAGGCCTAATTCTGGCCCTGCCACTCACACGTTAGCAGAGTTCTGCTCGTTATGTGTGTACACTGTGAATGCTGCATCTTTTTAAAAATAGTTTCATTTCTTTCTGTGTCCACGCCCTTATCTTTACGTGGTCCCAGTGAACTTCCACAAGCATCTCATTTAATTATTTCCCACGTTCTTTTGCAAGGTGCATCCTGGCCCTCCTGACTTCATGCCATCCTGCCTCATTATCACCCTCCCCCCAATTCTAAAAGAAATATTTTAAATTTAATGAAAATATTAAACACGGTTGAACGCGGTATGCGATTATTGCAACTCCAACTGCCAACAAATGTTGTAATGTTCGTGGATTTGTGTAACATAGTGTCACAACAGGAAAATCAGGAGCTGCTTCATCCGTATCCTTCTTTCTCTCTGAAATCCCTGTTGGTAAACATTTGCTTTTGTCATAATCAGCACAGGCTTCTAAGCCTAAGCCTTCTAAATGTCTCTCCATGGTTAGACACAAAATACACACACACATACACACACACACACACACACACACACTACAAAAATCCCTTTACTCCTTACCCTTTAGCTTTATTTCAAGAATGTATTGTGTACCACTGCCTTCTACGTACACATACCAGCAACACCATAGATAAGGAGAAGGATTACATGTCTTAGAACATCTCATTATTGTCTTGGTTACTTTTCTCTAATTGCTGAGACAAAATACTCAATGCCCAAAATTAAGGAACAAATTAGCTCACCATTTGTCCAGGTTTCAGTGCATAATCAACTGGCTCCAAGGCAGGGTAGCATAACACAGGGGCAACAGTTCAAGGCAGCAGAAGACAGCAAAAGCAGCAAGAGCAAAAGGGTGGGCAAGCCTCTTTTCTTCCCTTGTATAGTAAGCAGGCTATACCTCCAGGGCGGGTGTAACACTCACACCATCTCTGTGCCCTCCTCTTGTACAGGATGAGGATGTTTACAAAGTGAGGACCCTGCTCCCCTGATGAGTTGCTTAGTTAAACTTCTAAACTTTTCAAGTTGACACAATTATTTACTCTATTACTTGGAAGATAATTGTCCTTCCATTGCTTAATATATTTCAATAGTTTCCAGATAAATATCATTATCTTTTATAATTATAGACAGAATAAAACAATATTTTGCTTAAGGAGCTAAATAAAAATAGCCATAAATCAGTGTTATATAGTACAGAGAAAATAAAAACGACATTTTTTTAAATTAGAGATTTTTTTGTAATAGAGTCTGTTTGGGGAGAATTTTTTTTCTATACTTTTGAACTAATGAAAAGTTGCAAGGAACATACAAGTTCCCGTATGCCCTTCACATACATTCACAAATCATTTACATATTTCTTTCATATAATTCTCATTTTCTTTTCTATCTCTTTCTCCATATATATATACAAATATATGCAATCTATTGCTTTATTAGTGGCTAGAAATTGTTCATAACTTGTAAAACTAATCTAATTCTATTTACAGAGTTTGACAAAATATATTTTAAATATTATAAATAGTACAAACACTTTTTTGTCTTTTGTGGAGTGCTATGTTATACATATGATTGATATACATATACATACTGTATATATATATTTATATATACTTGATATATCTTTCTGAACCATTTGCAAATAAGTCAGAGACATGATATTCTCTCTTCTGCATAATTTAGTGAACAGTTAAATGTATTTCCTAAATCAGGACATTTCTTACATTGCACAAAATAATTATCAAAAACAAAGGCAATTTAACCCTGATATAATACCATTGTGTAACATACTGTGTATTCAAATTTCCTGCACTGACCCAGTGATGTCCTTGATAACTAATTATTTCCCCCCCTTTGATACAGCTTCTAATCCAGTCATGTAATGTACTTAGTTACTGTGCAATCTTTATTTTTGTGTTTAAAAGATAACACTCAACTAGTGATAACCTGGGTAATGTTCCTTTTAAAAGTAATCTCTGTTTGCTGACTATTGTTCCAAGAATAAGAATTTAAGCCGAAAGATAGCAAAACCCCTTAGGATAAGTGATATCTCTGCTGAGAATACTAGAAGTCAGTCTTGTAACAGTGTTCTAACCACAAGTTTTGACTTTTCCCTAGGAGGAGGTCCAATCGAGGAAACTGAGTATTTCAAAGTTTTGAGATTTAAAACTTTGTAAATGGAATTGTTTGTCTACTTAGAACTAAGAAGATGGTATTTAGCGGCAAACATGTCACATTGATTCACTGTGCTTAAAACCAACTCTAAATAAATATGTAGCTCAGTACTGTGTCAGCGAAGGCTCAAATAAAATCAACATTTTCTTTCTGGATTAGTACATGTTTGCAGTACATAATGATTATATTCATAAAGTGGCGTTAGTGCATGGAAGAACACACTTTAATTTTTTTCCATTTTCTTCTTCTTCACTTCATCTCTTGGTTCCTTTCCATTTGCAAGAGATCTATGTCTCTGTTCCCTATTACCTGTCTTTTACTTTGCTCTTCTAATATTGGAAATATTAAATATAACACTAAAACTTAACCTGCTTTATGGACTGTGAACATACCTAATATTTTGCAAATAATATATAAATTTATCTAATCAAATTCACTTTTAAATGTATTATACAAAATCATACAATTACCAAGTTTCAATACTAGGAAACTGCCTGCATCAGACCTACTGTTATCAATTACATTATGAAAAAGTCATACAGATGATACAAGGTACAAAATAATCTAGTGCTATTTTTACTTTTACCCTCTAAAATACAAATTTGTTTATGCATGAAGGAGACAGAAATGAGATACCAGAAAAATACTATACATATGCATATTCAGGACCTAGATCAAGAATAAAATACTTGTTTTGTCCCCTACCGTAGAGCAGGCTTGCCCATTTATCCTTGTGACAAATATCCATACAAAACCAAAATGAATTAAAGCCCTGAAGACAGTATAAGTCACAAAAACTAATCCTTTCACAGCATTCCTGAAGGAAGCCTGCCCGCTGGTAATGTATAATACATAGAATGTATAATACATAGAATGTCAATATGCTCTTATTTTTTAAAAAGATACTTTGCTTTTTCTAACAGATTTTTATTTCTATGTATGTTACTGTTGGATGTCACTCTATTTTATGTTTGTGCCCAGAGAACCTTGTATTTTCGGTTTTAATTATTTTTTTAAAAATGTCAGTATGCTAAAACTATCTAAAGAAATAAAATAAAATAAAAACTATCTAAAGAAAAACTAAAACTATCTATAGAAATATTATCTAAAATTGATTGTGTCTCAAAATTGTATGTGAACAGGCAGTCAGGCAAATCTAGGTACGTTTTAACGTTGCTCTTCCTAATGGGTTTTACTAGAAAACAGTTGAGTTTCAAGCAGGAATAAAATGAGAGCAGACCTTAGAGACTTAACCATTGAACAGATGCAGTAAGTGCAGCTTTGGAAATATAGCTGTCACTTCAGATCTTTTCCACTGAGTACCTCTGTGAGCCAGGAGCTAGAGCTGCCAGCATTGAAATAATTTTGCAGTTCCTTTGACAATAGAGTTTATGAGAACTCTCGAAAACAGAGTAGCCCGCCTGTTATAAACCTACCTTAAAATCGTTCATTCTTTCATGACTTGTACTCTACCTAGTTTTTTGAGGACAAAAATTGATGAGAACTTACATTAAAAAGCACTTGTCTTTAGCACTCTTAAATTTTTCATTTATGAGCTGCTAACATATCAAAAAATTTTATATCTTTATTATATTAAAATAATTCCTACTATTGACTCTGTGAAGGATTTAGTTTTCTTACTTTCTAAATTGAAAGTTGTATTTTTATGCCATGATATGTAGTTATTCTCATAACCCATGCTAGGTTTAAATAACTGTACATGTGTATATACAGATTTTTCAATCTGAACTAGAATAATTTTAGTTTATATTTAGACATTAATTAGGCTTGTAAATAGGTAAGTATGCATAAATACTGAAGTTCACCTAACCCCAGTGAAATACATAAAATTTAAAACTAACCTTTAAATAAATTAGGTAGATTGATAAAAAATATAGTAATGATTGATACAGCATGAGGCATTTAACTGACATAGATTTTTGTGATTCCTTTTTTAATGGATATAATAATATGATATTCTCTAATAATAGCTACCCATTCTAATTTTCAAAATACTCTACTGTAGGAGGTATAATTTTATAGTTTACTTCCTACAAAATTAGTACAAGAAATATGTACAGAATTTTAACCTCTGGCTCAGCAAACCAACTTTAAAATTCTGTCTACAATGGTATAAATTCTAAATATATACAAATACAATATTATTTTGTATTTAGAGGTATTATTGCAAGAATTTTAGGTAGAAATCTCTTTTTTTGTCTTTTTGAGACAGTGTTTCACTATGCAGTTCTGGCTGGCCTTGAATTCAGTTTGTAGCCCAAGGTGGCCTCAAACTCACAGCAATGCTCCTGCCTCAGCCTCCTGAGTACTGTGATTACAGGTGTGCACCACCATGTCCAGCCTGATAGAAATCTTTCTTTTAATTACATTTATTGGTACATTTTTGGATATATATATAATGATCATATTCATCTGGGGGAAGTTGTACCCAGAAATCATAAAAATTAAGTTAAATTCATGGCAATATGAAATGACTCAAAACTATCTATACAAACTAATCATGGTGTGTATTGTTTTCCTTTTAGATATAAAAAAGAATTCCGAGAGAAAACAAAGAACAAAACACTCCAGAATTCCTATCAGAACAGTAAGTATTTTAATAGCAATGATTATAATGGATCGTCTATGAAATTAGATATGAGAACTGTTTTTTATAGATATATTCATCTTTGTATTTTCTAAGGTAAGAAAATAGTGTAGTAAGCAAGTGAAGCCTTCTAAAGGCTCCACTCAACTTCAGTTCACTTGAGTAGATTGAAAATCATTTATCCTATAATCCTCGTAGATAACAGGGAAAGGTAATCTTTACGATATATCTCTCTCTAGTGCTGAAAATGTTTAGAGTCCATTATGGTATTTTTTTTTTTTACTAACACAATATTTTAAATTCTAAGGAAGGAAAAATATAATAAGCAAAATTTAAACAAAGTACCTCACCTTCTCTGTATTTGATACAAAATTTATTCATTCTGAAGAAAGCTTTAAAACATATTAATATGTTTGATTTGTTTATAGTTATTAAATTAGAATTTTTAGAAATAGCAACCACTCTCAGGGTACACCTTAATTGCGTAGCACTTTTGTCTTAATCTTATGCTTTAAATATGAAATATACTTCCTGAAGTATTATTTTATAATAGTTTTCCTATAGTTTATGAATAATAGTTTTTATAATAGTTTTCCTAATAGTTTATGAAATATACTTCCTTAGGTATTATTTTATAATAGTTTTCCTAAATACTCTTTTAGTTGGCAAAATTAAATGTATTGTGATGTCATCTTTGTAGGAAAATCTGTGACATTATAAAATTTCATAAATGCCCAAAACTATAAATTTGGAAAGTGTAAATATCAAAAATAGAAAAATAAAGTTGAAAACCAAAATCCATCTTGATGACTTCACATGGTACCACTTTTATTACCATGACTGTTTCGAGATGAACTTGAAAATGCAGTTGTTTAAAATTGCAACAAAAAATATTAAAGGGTAGCACTTTAACAAAATGAAAAACCTGTATCTTGGTGTATATTAAAGTAGAATCAAGTTCAATGGAGAAGATGTCATTTTGATATAAAATTATAAATAAGTTCCTAAGATATATACAAATGTTACTTACATAATAAAATTTTCTAACCCAAAAGACTAATGTGAACATCAGACTTAGTTTTGATTCATTAAACATAGCCATGGTAATGTTTATACAAATGAAATTTATCTGAAATCTATTTCGTTAATTTATGAAGTGTGAGATGAGCAGGGACAGCAGGATGCTTCGTTACCTGTCTGAAGATTCCCCACAAGCAGCTCTTTTCAGATCTCACCCAATCTCTTAGTATTTCTTCTAGTTATGAAAGACCACACATTTCTTATTTTATGTTGGATTTTACACAAGACAGAGTTCAAATTGTTTACTTTTGGAAAAATTATTGCTTGACTTACAAAAATAAACTCCAGAAATGAGAAAAGCTGCTGGGTTTTCAGTGCAGGTTACAAATATATTTGCATATATGTAGGTGCAAGGATAAATTAAGAATCAGATGTCATATCACATACAGTGTTTTAAACTCTGCTAACTTGAAGGTGTCGAAAGACATCCAATGAGTGAGAGAATAATTTTTGACCATTATTTCCCCCACCATCTTATAATCAGAGAAGTTCAACTAAGTCATTGAACCAAAGCATAAACATTTTTCTACACTTGATAGACTAGGCTGTCTTAAGGTTTTGTTCTTAGGTATATAATTTCAGTTTTTAAAAATAATTTCAATGCGGTGCAGTACTCATTAGAAAGAGGTTGAGTTTTTAAAGGGCTGAACCAAAGGTACTTGTTTTAAGCTATTTATATAAGAACCAGATAACAACTTCTCTCATTATAATTTCTTAGTCCTTTTAGTATTTTAGTATAAAACCATAAATGATCATTTTTATAATTTTATTTCCTTTTTAATTTTTTATTTTAAAGAGGAAAAAATACAAAATAACAACAACTTCTTATTTCTATATAAGTTACTTCAACTGTCATTTAGGTAGCCTGATGTAAATTCTTTAATTTTTCATAATTTTATTTAAGTAGAATTTATTGTGACATACTTTGGGGGAATCACAGTCAAATAATGAGATCTGACCATTGGGAATAATCTTAGAGAAAATAAAGCACATGTTCCCAAGGAGAAAAGTGTACCTGTTATTGGTGCATTATGTATGATTTGGGGCAGTTTTTCTTCTCAGGTTTAATTAATTGTTATTTAATAACTGTATGTTACTTCACTAATAAATAGCCATAATATACAAAGCAAAAGGCACTCTGAAATGATATAATATAAATATGGTTTATTCCCTTAAATTTTAAAAAAAAATATGAAAAGAAACACTTTGAATTAAAATGAAGTTGTTGGAAGACAAACATCTTCACATATGTCTTCATCCCCAGAGGACTGATGAATTTGGAGTGATCAGTGTTTGGAATGAAACATGATGTAAGATGAATGTACTGGATAAAGGGATGATAAAGTGACTTCTTGTCATTATAAATTGAATGTGACCCTGTGTTCTTAGACCATGAACAGTGAATGAATTCTTACAATTAGTATTTGGAATAAAATTTTATAAATGAACAGCTTTTAGCATAAGAAAGCCATAGCAACCTATCATTTTGGCCTTAAAGAGAATAATTTAAAACTGGTAATTGATTAAAATATTACTAAATTACTACTGGAAAGTTTTAGAGTGTACTGGATCTATATTCCCCAAAAGTCTTAATGCTTAAGAAAGATGAGAAATAAAGAGAAAGGGAATATTGGATAATGTATTTTAAAATAGTAATTTTCTTGTCAATCGCTTTACACTCTGTGTGCTTTCTAGAACATCATAGGCTGGCTTTCTATAGACTGATTACACTGGGTAATGGTAATAAAAAAGAGAATACATTAAAATAAATCACTCAGATGTTCACTCATCCTTCTTGGGAACTACTCATATTATCCTAGATTTGCTAAATCTTTTTAAATACTACTGGGAGTTGAGGTTCTCACTCAAAGCATGACTATTAATAACAACCTAGCTTTTCTGGGACAATAAATGCAATAAAAAGTTTCAGTTTCAGTAAGAAAGATTTCAATGGAAAGCAGACTTTAACCAATAAAATAGGTTGTAACTCATTAGAGAATAAATGTTATTTGCCAATGCCTCTCATAAGTTTCATTTAGTCAAATCTTTTTTAGAAGTAACAAGTCCTTGTCATCAAAAAAAAAGTGTGTGTCTAAGTGTATACGTGTGTGTGAACAGCAAAAAGCTTGAAGAAAATTTAGTAGCAAGAAACTTGGAGAAACGAAAGGTCATCTAGTCTCATTTCATAGAGATTACTTTTTCTAATAGTCTCACTTATAGAGGGCCAGATAAGTCAAATTATTTACCTAAGGTCTCATATCTAGTGGCAGAACTGAGAATTATGCTGGTATAATTAACCATCTACTACTTCTTCTGTCTGTCTTGTTGGCTGAAAGTATTTGAATAAAAAATTAAAAGTTTCAAAATCTCTCAAGAAGGCTCTTCTCCAAATTTAAATGTTTTCAGCCAAAACTGTAACTAAGTTTTACATGATTAATTATTGATCTAGTTTCTACATATCTAAAATTTTATTTTCATATAGCTCATTAGAATAATATTTGTAGTAGATATAGATAGATAGATAGATAGATAGATAGATAGATAGATAGATAGATATAGATAGATAGATAAATAACAGAAATGGAGAGAGAGAGAAACAGAGAGAGTAAGACAGCTGGATGGATAAGTGGGCCATAGTTGGGAGGAGAGCAGACCTAACTCTTGGCTTTATTCAGCTGCCCCTCTCATAGTGAGAATCCTGGAGTATGGAAAGTATCATTCAAGAGCACACAGTTGGATGAAAATAATACACAACAATCATACACACATACATACACTCTGCTGCCAGGAACAGTTAAGCAAATCCTCTTTTTGAGTCTATTTTCTCAAATGGAATCAGATGAAAACTCCCTGCCCACCCTATTTCTCAAATTTCTTTTAGGTCAAATTTAATATATAGATATCTTTGTAGATCCCCCTGTATGATTTAATACATTAACCATAGATTTAATGACAAATTTTGGTTATTTCATTTCTATATAAAAATCCTTATGTTACACTGTATTACTATAAAAAGAATATATTTCTGTGAAAAGCCAGCTGAAGTGGTTTTGTTTGTACAAGAATGTGCCACTGATGAAACCAAAATTGTTGATTGATTTCTGCCTTAGACAAAAGAAACATCCAGGGAAAATATTCCTTTTTTGAATGTACAATTTATACTTAATCCTTGTCAATTTTCTCACACAAAAACAGAAGAATTCATATATAAAAATCAAGTTAGGAAACAAAAGGAATATGTATTGGACTTTTAATTTGTGTTACTCTATATAGAATTACATTTTATTTAATTGATAAAAAAATTACTATGTTATCATAATTTACACGTGAAGAAAATAAGGATTGACAGCTTTCTAAAGTAATCTGAATCCTAAGCATCATGGTTACCGTTTGAATTCAGATCTGCCTTTTTACCCTTTTCAAGTTGCTGCTATTAATAAGGACAACTGGCAAACGCCAGGCATGTGTGATCTTCCCGTATGAATCATGATATGGTAGGACAGTAGAAAAGTGAGGAATACATCACTTTTTAAAACACCATAGATCTATGCAAAATACTCAGTGTACTCATGTCACTTTACTACTTGCTATCAATAAGCATGTGTCACAGGAAACGAACGTGGGTGACGTAGAGGATGAAAAGGATTACTCAGCGGGCAGGCTTGGTTCAGTCACTGAGAGGCCCAGAGGGGCCATGCTAAAACCAAGAATGCCCGGCCATTAGAGGATGCCTGACCCTGGAGAAGAAAAAGCCCTGATGTCAAGCACTCTCTGGCTTTTACTTAGAATATCAGAGTAAAAGAAAAAAGCAGTGAAAGCACTTTGGGCAGGGAGCTGTCTCAAGGCTAGGCATTTTTTCTTTGGCAGAAAAGAAGGACAATGGCCAGACGCAACACGCCTTACTAATCTAACATTGTTTAACTATTTGATCCTCACTCAGCTTGTGCATTTTTGCCTCATACGTTAACCATGTACTCCTCACAGAGCGTATGTGCTTTTTGTCCCATAACTCAATTATTTACTTCTCACAGAGCCTGCATGATTTTTGCCTAAAATTTAAATATTTGTGAGCTTTTGCCCCATATTTTAATCATTCACTCCTCATAGAGCCTGTGCACTTTTGTCTCACAGTTTAATCATTTAGTTTAATTATTTGCTCATGGCCAGGTCCCCCACAACCATGCATGTTTGTCTTGCAGATGCTAAAATTAAACCGTGATAGGAGAATTTAATTATTAAAGGTGGCTATCATTAGATAGAAAAATAAAACCAAAATTGAACTGGATTATAGCTACAAGTATAGAAGTTCACTTAAGGGAAAAAAAACACTGTTTCTTTTGTTTGCAAAATAACTATAGTAAGTCCCTGATTTCCAAACAAGTTCTGTTCAGGGAAAATATTTGCAAGTCAGACTCATTCATAAATCTGACAAATTGAGTCATACAATTTTGACACAAATATACAATATAAAGCATGAATAACTTCATGTGTTCCATGATCTTGTCTGTATTTTTCAGAATCATGCCACTGTTCAAATAATTTATAAGAATGAGCTAGAGGCTGTACTTTCTGGGATCATTTCTATAGTATATAAGTACAAGCTATGTCTGCCATCTTTTTACCTTAGTCCAGTCTCTCAATTATTCTCACTTTTGTTTCCATGGTTATTGCTTTGCACTTCCTAAAAGTCCCCTCCATATCACCACTACTTTGCCTCTTGCTTCTGGACATCCTGGGCTCTGACTGACCACTGTTCTACTGTACAGTAAGCACTGTACAGCAATCACACAGCAGCACAGCTGTGACAAAGCCCAACACAAATGTGAGCTACTTCTGCTATTTGTTTGCATCTGGGAATGTTTGTAATGCAAGGTCTGCTCATATCTTGCGTTGATATGAACTTATGAACTTCAATGTTCATAAATCAGAGAATTACTGTAAGATATGACTGGTCACAATATATACTTCTTAGATTTTTTTTGGCGGGGGGAGTTACCAGGAATTGAACTCAGGACCTTATGCTTGCCAGGCAGGTGCTGTGCCACTGAACTATATCCTTGGCCCCACTTCCTAGATTTTTACATTTCATTGAGAATGCAATGTACTAGATATTTTACAATATATTATAATACTATTTTTTTTTTTGGTGGGGGTTGTCTTTTTTGAGCCAAGGTCTCGCTGTGGAGTTCAGACTTGCCTTGAGCTCACTTTCTAGCCCAGGCTGGTCTCGAACTTGCAACGATCCTCCTGCCTCAGCCTCCTGAGTGCTGGGATTACAGGCATACACCACCACTCCCGGCTTATAATACTATTTTGTCTAGACTTAGTTCATTGAAAACTTTTATACAATTTTGCAAATTCTCTCTTTATTCTTTATTTTTTATTCAACATTTGCTATTGAGTACCTATTCTACATTGTTCAGTATGTTGGAGATACAGGAGTAAACAAACTATAATCACTTATCAATAGTTTACATTTTGATGAATCATAAATATTAGAGTATTCATAAGGAAGATAATACTGTTGATTTACAGTAACAGATTTTCTTCAAGATACTCATCTAAATACAATAGTTACATTACTTTTAATTTTATTTATTGAATGACTGTTTTGTCACTTGTTTGATATACTGGGTAAAGTACATTTCCTAAAATGATCGTTATTTGTGATAAAGCTATTGCATATTTCATAACTAGGGTATTTTCTGAAGCACTAAAGAAGCTGTGTTCTATAACGCTATTATAACATAGTACCGATTGGAATTCTCTCTCATTTCCACCTTCATCTCTTATTAGCTATGGTATATAGAACAATGTAGTATTTCTCTATATGGCTTAAATTCTCTACTGAGCAACTGTGTTAATCAAATAAGTTAAGGATATGATTTTGTGTGTGTGTTTGTTTGTTTTTTCCAGTACCAGGAATGAAACTCAGGACCTCACGCTTGCCAGGCAGGCGCTGTGCCTCTGAGCTAAATCCCCAGCCCCAAAGATACGATCTTTGATACACCTTTAAGTAACAGTAACAGTAGATAGATACTTTGTTATAGTTATCTGTCATAGTTATTTGATAGCATTTAGTCTATTACTTCCAGAAATTCATTGTCATTTGGAAGCTGTCGTTCATATTGTCTTCATTTTGTTCTGATAGTCTCTTTTTTCATGACTTTGAAATATAATTTGCACAGTCAACAAAGGGATGATGGGGAAATTCCAAAATAATTTGTCATTATAAACTAACTTGTAAACACAAGGTCAGGCATTAAACTAAATGATTCGCTATCTAGTTTTACTCTGGTATAATATTCTAATTTACTTATTTGCTTGTCTGCACTATGGCATTATTTGGGGGTTGCATTATTGTCTTTTTTAATGAAGAATATTTATGCTGGACAAAAAATAAAGTTTTGCTTACACCTTAAGGTGATGTGTCTGCAACGAAGCAATGTAAATTCCTCATCTTTATATGAGAATAATAAAAAAAAGAGAGAATAACAAGACATGTAGACATGTTTATTAGCTCCTTATTACAGAAGTCAACACAAAAATATCAGTAAAGAGTAGATGTACTGTTATTATTGCTCTTAAAAGCATCTCCACAATATCAAAGGGGGTTTCTTTTAAAATTATAAAATTTATAGAAATCTGAATGGGTAGAAGATGAAGAGACTGCATGAAGTAAGAAAAAAGACAGTTGAAGGCTGGTTGGACGCCTTGACACGAGATGAAATTGGGTTTTCACATAAAGGATGTAGGCCATAGGACAAGGGCACCCTTAGCCTCCTACCTGGAGGCCTCTTCCTCCTTAAAGAAGAAACAGGTATCAGAGAGTGATATTAGCATAATGCCCTTTCCAAGAGTTCAAAAGCAAGACTTTAAACCTTTCAGCAGTCTTCATGTGAGAAGCCCTACAAGTGAGCTGACTCAATAAGCACTGCAGTGTAAAGGATACCAAGAACGTTTCTTCCCTTACCTTAAAATTACTTCCTTTGGAGTCACATGTGAGGTCATTTCCTCCAGAAAAAAATAAGTTTAACCCAGCATTAGGCTGAGCAAACTTCCAAAAGAAGTTATATCCCACATATGTTAGAACATGCACCATTTCAAAGTTAAGGGCACTTTAATACCACTGCACCTAAACTTTCCTTTAAAAAATTGTTATATGCCATATCTGAAATTGAAATCACAAACTTATTCAACAAAGAAATCTCAGGCAACAAAATTTCTATTTGCTACTTTGCCCCTTCAAGATAAAGAATATCTGATGACTTTCTCTTTATTTCAGTACCTCAGTTAGTTATCTTTTGTTGAAAAATTTCATATTTACAGAACAATACATGGCTTTATTGTTTAAATAATTATTTTTTGAGCACAATAAAATCCCTTTAAAATGCTGTGGTGGTATATTTATAAAACACCACCCCTTTTAATGTCAAATCTTATTATGCCCCTAAAGATAGGAAGATCCTAAACTTATAAGAACAATTTCTATTTCAACAAAGAAATAATTCATGGTAAATTTCTGATCATTTTTCTGCTTTCCTTAAAATTTAATCATTACATTAATTACTGGCAATTTCATTTCTTGGGGTTTTTTTTGTCTTTTTGAGTCAGGGTTTCACTGTGCAGTTCATTCTGCCTTGAACTCACTTTGTAGCCCAGGTTGGCCTCAAACTCACCATGATCCTCCTGCCTCAGCCTCTCGAGGACTGGGATTACAGGCATGTGCCACCACGCCCAGCTTCATTGCTTTTCTAGTCAAAAAAAAAAAAAAGTTCAGCATATGCTCCATTGTAATTTGAACAATTTTGTGTCTTCTGTTCTTACAGTTCATATGAATATCTTCATCCTGGTATCATTTTTATTTCCCATTTTTGAAAGAATTCTGGCAAAGTCTGTTTATGAATTCATACAACATGATTCAGGCCAAAGAAAAAAGAGCCTCTAAACAAATGCTCCAAATTCATTGGCTTGAAACTCATATGACCCCCAGAAGTAATATCATATGAGTTTTCAATAGTCTAAAGTGTATTCCAAGAAATAATTCTTGGCAGCAGATTTGCAAATTCCTCAGAATTCTTGTTTATCTGTTTTACGCATACATGTAGCATTGGCATAATTTGCTGTAATGTCTCCTGGGAAGTTATTTTTACTAGATATATAATAATTGAACTAGGAAGGATTTTGTCTTTGATTCTCTTTCTCCATTGAACTTTAAATTATTTTTCTAAGTTTAGACAAGATAGTAATGCCCCCAATTAATGTCTTTCAGCCTTATAGATATCATAGTACTTATGATACTATGATATACAGCATGCAGTAAGATTTTTATTTACCTGAATTATCTATCATCATAATTCTAGAAAAATGGATATGAAGAGTTGTATGTTTATAATTATTTTAATCATTATCCTTATTATTTCTAATTATGGCAATATTTTAATAATTGTGAATGTGATTTACAAAAGATAAAGCCACACTTGGCATTAAGTGAGCCAGCTGAGAAGAATGGAGGGGAACAAGCAGTCCCCAACTTATAAAAGACTTATATAAGAAACTCTATTTTAAGATGTTTTCTTCCAATTCATAAGATGCACTTACCCAGAAGGGTTGCACAAACAAACCTGTGAAAATCCACAGTTTACACTGAACCACAATATTCAGAGCTTTGGGAACGGGGATTTTGCTAGTGAGAGGGAGGCAAAGAGCAAATGTTTCTCCACCACTTTTCCTGACCAGGCTCAAAATCTGAAAAATATCTTTTCACATGGCTTTCTCCCTGTTTGTAATCTTTGCTTTGTTCCTGATGTAATTCAGCTTCCCATCTGATCCTCTTGGGCTGCTTTTTCTTTAAAATGACTTTGGCTTCAAATTTCCTAACCCATTTTTCTCTTGGTCAAATTGCCTTAGTGCAGGTGTTATAGAGAAACCACTAAGAAAAAAAAAAAAAAAAAAAACCATTGGGTCAGAGTACTCACAGCAGCCCTGCATCCATCCTACACTTCCTCTGTTCTTCCCGGTCTCTCACCATCACTCTCAACCCAATTAAGCAAGTGACAGAAGTTAAGCAGTTTCAGGCCCTGGGATGATGAACCCAGGAATTCAGAGTGAAGCTATTTGGGGCCAGACACGGAGACAGAAAGAGTGGTCTTAGATGCAACATCTCTGCCTGCCCTTGAGATGTTTATATGTTTTTCCAATCTTCTACTGAGGACCCCTTAGTTTCTGTATCCTAACATTGGTAAATTTTCCCAGTCTTCCAGAAATTGTGAGATAAGCAGTCAATGAGGTGTAGTAGAAATTACTTGGCTTTTTTTGCTAATAAAAAAAATGTAAAGCATATGTGATTAAGTAATATTGTATACATGCATTTTAATTTTAATTCCTGTAAATACCCAAATATAAAATCATCCATTTCTGAAATATTCCATTGGCCCCTATTTACAAAGGTAATCATATTATTTATATTACTGTACTATTCTTTTTACTTGAAAATTCAAGCTAAGAAAATAATCTTCTTCAATTTTTAAGTTTTATCATAACATTGAACCTAAGTACAGCCAGCATTATTTCAATAAAAAACCCAGTAATAATGATCAGATTAGAACAGTGTGATTTTTCTGTGCTGGCATGAATAATTATAAACGTGGCATGGTGAGGTTGACCAGGCCGTTAAATGTTTGCCAGGCTATTTTCGGATAGTCCAGCCAGCCCATGCCTTACATAGCAATAGTGGAGGCCATGAAGTGAACATTTACTCCCTGCTGGGCACTTTATGTGTCATTTCATTCCCACGAAGTGCATATTCAGGCCCATATTTGGTAAATGAGGGGACTGAGATTCTGAAGATCAAACTAACTTGTTCAAGTAACCTAGCTTATAAATCTAGGGCCAGATGCAGACCCACATCTATACAATGCCAAAACCTGTGCTTTTTACATTTTACAAACTATTTCACAGACTTATACTGAAATGAGAATTCAAATTTGTCCTTGCATGAGAGATACGCTGCCTGACTATGTTAGGCAGATCATCTTTGTATCTCGGAATGACAGAGCAGAGGTTCTCGGTGCTGGTTGATCAAAAGTGACAATTTCTTAATCAAGATCTCTCATGGCGGGGAGTTTGTTACAGCTTCCCTGATCTTATTTTTACCTCACTGAATCTAAATTAATTTATGTCCCCAAGCCCTCCATTACATAAGAGCTTTCATTTTCAAAAGCTTTATCTTTACACATCTATTTTGACCTTTTTTTATTAGGATGAAATGTACATGACGTAAAAGTTACTATTTTCCCATTTTAAGGACACAGCTCAGTGGCATTAAATACATTCATACTATTGTGTAACCACCACTACCAATCTCAGAAGAATGTTTTCATCTGCACAAAGTGAATCACATACCCGTTACACAAGGGCCCCCTGCTGCACCTCTCCCAGCTCCCAGCAAGCACCATTTTACTTCCTGCCTCTATGAATCTCACCACTCCATGTCTCATATCATTGAAATCATGCAGTGTTTGTCCTTTCGTGACTAGCTTATTTTCTTTAGCATAATATCAACATTCATCCATGTGGTAGCATGCATCGGAATACCCTTCCTTTTACAGATGGATGACGTTCTACTGTATACTACATTTTGTTTATCTGTTCATCCTACACTTTTTAAGCAGTGTCATTGTCTGAAATGGAACTGTTTTGCCAATTCCTTAAGGAAGAATAAACTGTAAATGTAGAAATGTAATAAATTTGTAATTTGTAAGACATCTCTCTTTTTCTGACTATGTTAGGCAAATCATCTTGATATCTCGGACCATGATTAACCCTAAAGTTAATCATGAAAAACTACTTCAGTATAGGCAATCATCGAAAGAAATAGATGGGTTTTGGATAATTTAGCATTTCTGAGTCCTAAAAATATGACACATTTTAATGGTTCAGACTGAATTCATTTGATTCTGGTTTTGCACATTGTTTCATAAAATATTTGTAAAGCTAAAAATATTTTTAAATTGCCATTTTTCCAAAAATAAATAGTAAGAAAACTGTTGATTCAAAATAGGAATGCGAATTTATAGCCTTCAAGTTTTCTAATACTGTCACTTAAATTCTATTCAGTGCATTGCGAGAAATCATTCAAGAATTACTGGCTAAAAATCAGTAAAAAGGAAATAATTTATTTCCTCCTTTCATATTTTCAACATGCTTTCCTATGAGTTCACTAATAATTTTACAACTAGCATTTATTCAATGCAAGATACACTCATACATATGTATATATCTTCTAATACAAAAATGGTATCCATTAATCTTTATATTGCAAAGTACACATCACCACTAATTTATAAATAAGGAAACTTAGGGTCAGACAGGTTAAGTGACTTTCATAGCTAATAATTGCCAGAGTTGGAATCTGAAAAAAGGACTCTGGATACAAGGCTGTTGATCTGTTGACCCATACTTCCCCCTTCATCCCAGGGACAGGGCTGGCCAAGCAAAAATGAATGACATAGTTTCCACCCTGGAATAATTCACTTTTCAGTTGAATGGATGGGAACTTTCAAATCAATTACAGTACAGTAGTTAAAAGATAAGAAATGCTTTAGAATTCAGTAAGCCAGTAGGTGAAAATAGGTTAGAGAGGTTTACAAAGGATAGGGGATGTCATCCTGACCCTATATGACTTCCTTCTATGAGAGCTTTCCATGCTGAGTGATAAAGAATTTGGTTAACCCCACAATATGGTCGGTTCTGGTTAAAACAGTAAGGAGATCATAAAGTTTAAAATGTTTGAAATGCAAGTAGTGAGAAACAATTGTTTTAATGTTTTTGTTCTTTCTATTTTTTTCTCCTTAATTTCTCATCTGTGGAAGCCTTAGTAATGAAATAATAGAAAGGAAAAAAAGAATAAATTTAGAAAAAATAATCATTGTGTTAGTTTTTACATTTTTTCTGACATTATAGAAATGATTAAAGATTTCCGTTACGGGCTTGTTTTGCTTAGAACTATCATGGCCCTCGTATGATCCTCCATAATGCAGCTCATAATAGCATTTCGTTGTCATTTTCTGATTTGTTGTGTAAGGCACTGCAGCCTTCATCCCGAGGTCTGTGTTACTTTAAGTTGGTATAGTGAGGAAATTTCACAGTGCTGTCATGCTTTTGGTTAAAACAGTTCTCTGTTTTGCTTGGGAAAGACGGTTCTGATAGTGTCCTATTGATTCAGATGTTTTCTGACAGTAGCTGCCTCCCAGGTTTGCCTTCATTGACTTTCCAATGTTCTGTTACAAAGAACTTGCATGTACAATTTGATATTGAAGAGCATAGAAAGTTCCCCACTGTGCGTGAAGTTGGAGTAGCCCTGATCTGTGGGGTTGTGAGTGCTTATTATCATTCTGAAGACTCACCCACTTGTCCTGGGCTGTTGCAATAAAAGAGTTGTGTTTCCTCGTATTCATTTTTCCTCTTATTATTTTGTTCTCCTGGACATTCCAATGCACCTTTTATTCTTTAAAGGCTTAAACTTCATTCTGAGAAATGTCCTATAGTGACTGAAATTTGAAATACAAAGGCATAGATGTTTTGTTATTTTTTTAATACTTGGAACATAAAATAACTTGAATTACAAGAATTTGTTTTTGTTAGTACAATTCAAAAGAAATCTTTTTGTGGGTTTTTTCTAACATTGTATATGGTTTGAAGTATCTTTTATAATCATAAAAGAACATAACTACTTTTTGTTGAATGTCTATCATTTGTCAAATTCTGTTTTAGCAACTTTCACGTTATCTATAATTTTGACAACTCAGCCAGGCAGGTATCATTACCACATTTTACACATAAAGAAACTAAGACTTTTAGAGGATAAGCAGCTTGTTCAAAACAATCACTTCTATCTTTCTAATCATGGCTGACTTTTTAATTACCTAAAATGATTGCAGTACTATTTGGATTTGTAGTCAACCTCACAGAGCTAGTATTTAGAGTTTCCATTTTATCTTACCATTTCTGAGAACATCTTAGACTTCTAAACTCAGAAATGGATTATGAATTTCCTTACACTGAATAAGAACCTTTGTTAAGTTAGCATCATTTGTGATAATGGCTTCATTTTTGCCTCCACTAGTCTGAGCCTGTATTTTATCAAGACAGAAGGCAAAGAGAATTGGCCTCTTGGTGCCCTTAAAGAGTTTGTGGGATTATATTTATTCATATAATAGTGGCCTAAAGCAAAAGAATAATAATGTTTTGGAGACAAAATTGCTCTGTCCCTAAAAACTGTATAGCAAATACTTAGGTGCTGTTATCTGCTATTTCCTTTCAGGATCCTGGGCCTAAAGTGTCTCTGCCCTTTAGAAACATTCTGCGCACTGCATTCTGCCCCACTGTCACCATATGAACCAAAGAATAACATAGATAATTTAGAGAGAAGATGGAAAGAGGGAAAAGAGAGGTAGAGAAAGAAAAAGAGGGAATCCTACAGCATTACATAAAGACATGGTGACCATGATAATGGGCAATAAATATCTGTGCTATCACCAGTATTTCCAAAACCCAGTGATATCAGAGTCTTTCAAATAATTTAGGAATTAGAAGTTAGAAATGCTGGAGGGGTAATTTGGAAGAAAATATTGTTTCTAAATATTTTGGACCCTTGACTTACAAACTCAATTTTTTTGTGAGGGCTGGTTGTAACTCAAGTTGGTTTTAAGACTATTTTTCCCGTAAAAATAACGGAAATACCCCACAATTCATTCTGAACTTCCCCAAACATCCCTTTACTAACGTTTTCATAAGAAAAAGCATTCCATAATGTGCATAGTTTACCAAAACACCAATGATTTTCCCGGTGTATTCACCAAAAACATTATAAAATGTGCCTAGTTAACCTGAAACAACAATTTCGTCCTCTACTCACCATTCAAATTGTTTGGCTTGCAGGAAGGGAGGATGAAATGGAAGGTGGTTAGTGTTTGGAAAGATAGTCAACTTCCATAAGAACATCAGGAATCTGAGCTCAGACTGACGTGTTTGCTTACATCACAAGACTTTGTTTAAATCCACACAAGTGGCCAACATTTGGGTTGTACCTCAAGACTTTACTCTTAAATTAAACCAACAGTTCTGGTCATGACCCAAATTGCTTGCATGTGAGGCTGGTCATTAACTCGAGGGTCCACTGTACAATGAGCAAAATGGTGTAAGATTAAATAAAGGAAAATAATAACAGATAAAGCACCAGGGATTCTAGCCACTACCTCCTCCTTAAAAATACTGAACTAACCTACTCACCATTCCAGAAATTACTGTGTTCTTTCAAATATCAGAGCTTTGACTCTCCAAGTCTGATCCTCCTTTTTCTAACCTAACTTCTTCTTGAGAAAAGTGAGTTTATCCCTCTCTTCTGTCTTCCCAGAGCACCTAGGACTCCCTCTGCTTCACTAGTCAACTGATCTGCTGGATGTGAGTGCAGTGAGAGACCTCCTCACTCCCTCCTGCTTGTGAGCTTCCCGCTCCTGAGTACTAGCATATAATGCACAGTTGATTCTATTTGACCGTTCAACAGTACCAGCCCTGTGCTAGTGCCGCCTCATCTTATACTCAAAGAATGCTTGAAAAAGGAAGGAAAAAATAAAGAGAGTATAGATGGTAGAGAATAGAGAAATACAAGAGAGACAGAGGGGCCAGGGATATAGCTCAGTGGCACAAGCGCCTGCCTGGCAAGTGCAAGGTCCTGAGTTCTATTCCTAGTAAAAAAAAAAAAAAAAAAAAAAAAAAAGAGGGACAGAAAAAGAGAAGACTACGGGAGACAGAAAGGAGGGGAGGCAGTCAAAGATGTAAATAAAAATAAAATTATTTAATATGAAACATAACATCATGAGCAAACATATTATTTCTTTTGACAAAGAATTTGAGAGTAAGTATGGCAGTGGAAATGAGGAAAATATTTCTAACATAAGTCTAGAAATCAGGTCTCAGATATTTCTGTTTCCACTAATTTTGAAGTTAATTTCTCTACAATATCTCCACTTTCAGAAAGTCACTTTTCTCACTGCTTAGCTAACACATTTTAGGAAAGACCCGTGTATTTTAATAATATATTATCGGAACAAAGTTGATAAAAATCATTTCATCCCCACTTATACGTTACTATATCTAAATATTCCTAAATAAACCAAATTAAACACAAATACATATGTAGGAAGTCTTTGGTCTCTGTGAGGCTGATTAGATTAATTTATAGTCCTAACAGGAGTGCCCCTATTAAGAACTAACAACCCCCCTGACACACACACAAGCACAGACTATTTACAGTCCATTCCCCTGTTTTGGTGCTCTGCAACCCTACTTTCTCCATGACTTTATTTCCTCTGATCCTTGCCTTCTTTGATGCTTCACTCCAACTTTTCTATCACTTCGGGCAGCTCAGAAGAGGCTGCCCTTTGCTGCTAGATCCCAGTTCCAACCATACCTTGGGCTCAGGGATGTATCAGATAAAGCTGATGTTCTCTTTTTATTCCTATGACCCTGCCACCTATAAACAAATATCCTGATAAGACCAGTTAAGAGTCACTACAGACAATAACAAAAATTGAAAAAAAATTTTAAGGAGCTTACAAAATATTTCAAGGCTGATTTTAAATATTTATTGTAGTAGTTTGAAATCTATCATAATTGTTCCATATTTTATATTTAACTGACCAATATGTGGTCTCAACTATCTTTTAAAATTTAGAGCACATGTGAAATGGTACAATAAAGAAGGATTTATTGGTCTTTGTGCCTTTATGGGCATAGAAGATGCTGTGTAAATTCACTTGAATTTTCTTTTTTCTCATTTTCTTATGGTGTAATTGGTAATAAGCAGAAAATTGAAAACGATAAATAAAAGGAGAACAAGGAGAAGAAAAGCTATTACCCTAAATGAAAATGCAAAACTTATAAAAGAACAAAGTAATTATTAGCAAGCTAGAAAAAGAGATATTTCACCTCAATGAATTAAATTATGGAGAGACCACACACTTACATGTACATACCCAAAATGTGCACAGGTCCAGAGGCTCCACCACACACATGTTACATACTTACACACATACACAGGCCCCAAACATACACACATGCTCACAAACACACTGTCTTAGTTACTCTTCTCTCATTTTTGGGACAAAATTCCCTGACACCCAAAGTTAAAGAGGAAAGGTTTATTTAGCTTTATTCAGCTCACACTTTGTAGAGGTTTCAATTCATAATCAACTGACTCCAAGGCAGGGGGCACATGGCAGAGGGCAACAGTTCACGATGGCAGAAGATAGCAAAAGCAATGAGAGAGAGAGGAGAAAGACTCTCTTTCTGCCCTTTTTAACTTACCCAGGGTGGTGCCAATCCAATCAGTGGACTAATCCGGCAATCACTCACCCTGAATCCTACCACCCTTCTTCCAGCATTGCATTACAAATCAATCACAAACTCTAGATTCAGCTACCTCCAGAAAAGCCCCATCTAAAAGTGATTGAAGCTTTGGGGAGGACATCTAGACCCAAACCATAACACACACACACAGCAGCACTGCACTCCAAATTTAATGAGTTCAGTATACATTTTACCAGAAACAAGATAATCACATAAAATAGGAACAGATCTCAATGTGGCTTCCCATGCTCCCTGGATTCTTTGAGGAGCTCAGGGCTGCCTATGAACTAGCTGTGGAATCAGATTTGCAAAGCTCAATTATTTCTGCAAAACTGTACTTTTATATTCCAGAGGGACAGAACCATTCCAGAAAAATCTTAAATTTACAATCTATGTGCTTCTGACTAACATTACATCTTCTTATTCTTATGCCAAACTCATTGAAATTATGTCATCTGGGACGAGAGAGCAGTCGATGCTGAGAGGCCATGAATAAAATTGTATTTCCTTGCAGTAAATACTGTAAATTTACAATCTAACATGAATCTATAAAATGGGAATTTTATACAACCACTCCCTAATACAAAGTAAGGAAAATAGTGCTTGTAGCATGCCTAATAATATAGCATACCCCTGGCATAATAGATACAAAAAGATAGAATGATAGATAGGGAGGCAGATTTTTACTTTTTATTATAAATAATGATTTTCAATTGCTGTTGGTCTAGTTGGCTTCCTTTGCATAATCCATTCCTTTAAACTCTAAATTGTGCTTTTCATTTGATCACTTTAGCATCCTAAGAAATATTAGTATGGGTTACTGAGTCTATTTCTGTGACCTACATAAAACCTTATGACTTTTGGAGACAAATTCAAGTCACTTACAGATACATTGGCTCAATGCAATAGATAGGATATGCTTTGGAATCATATATTCAAATGCACGAAAAACTTCCCATGACAACCCAGTAAGTTTTTTCCACTTTGAGACTAACCCCAGTTTACAAAAATAGATGTAGTTTTTCAAAAGAACAGGGCTTTTTAGAAATTTTCTGAAATGTTAGGATGGGCTTAGTGTTACAGGTGTTTGTTAAATTTAGTTTTCTGTTGTCAAAATCGTGGACAGTGAATCCTTACCCATTCTTTTAAATGTCCTTCATACAATGCTATAATCCATATATAAAGAACACTTGCAGTTGACTTTGCTCTGCTTCCTGCATTGAACAGAAATAATTTCATGGGACTCTGTAATTGGAATTTGGAGATAATGTATTTCAACACTGATGTACAGATATTCTTGTGAATCAGTTCTAAGTCTTCTTTTAAAACTAATCTTTAAGATGCTTTACTTGGAATCCTTTAGAGAAAAATTTCTTATAAAGATAAGATCATATAGAAACTACAGCTTTCTAAACAGCTTTAGATCAACTTGGAAGCAAATGATGAACAGGAAATGAATGTGAGCCAAGGAGAAGATACTTCTCACTGGCAGTGAGCTAGTAAGGAGAACTTGTAATATAGATTGGTATGGACTTCCAGGTACAACCTCAATACAAACAACGTGTTTGTGCTTAGGGAAGTAGAAAGACAGGTGGAAGAAGTCTGGATATACACACAAGGTCGCTTCAATATTTTCCAAATCTCTTTCCTAGCATAATTCTTACCCAGAACCATACATGCAAAAGTAGTACAGGGAGGTCAACGTTCACCCTGGTTTTGTGCCAAATGCAATGAACTTTCTGGTGGGCTGGAGAGCTGTATTTCCTGCTTTCAACTTTGGAGAGTCCAATTAGCAAATCAAACTTTTAAAAGCTGTCTAAAATAATTAACTAGGTCATAATTACTCAGAAGCATATTTTACAGTATAATCTAGTATCTGGTACAAAAGGGTAGTGATTTCATGATTAAAGAATTAATCGTAATTGGGCCTAATCCTTTGCTGAAAGAGACTGAAAAGTTCATGCTCTGGGGATGTACTGTTTGTATATGTAAAGCAGATATATTCTTCCAGAACTTGGAGTGCTAGTTGTATGCTAAACTAATTTTCTCCCTATAATATTATTTTAAAAAAACTCTCCAGACATCACCTCAGAAATAAATGCTTTGTAGGACAAAGCAGGCCCTCTGTTTGCATGAGTTTATCACATATGGAAAATTGATTTTCCTCCTACTATAACCACATCTTCAATATTAGTACACTGATTCAATAAAAGAGAACAATAACTAACCTCTGGTGAGTACATATGCTATACTGGCTTTTCTACTAGGGAATTAAACCCGCACTGTTCCATTTTGTTTATCAATATAATAATATATAATATTTTTAGAGATATATCATTTATACAGGTTTGGGAATAAGAGTTCAAGGAGACAATGATGCTACTCATATTAATGAGGCAAGATCTGGAAAATGATTTCAGGCCTGTGTAATTCCTTATCTCACCGTATTTTTATAACTTTGGTATTGGTCTTCTCAGAAATCTTAGAAACGCATTTTTCTAAGGGATCATGAGTCCCATGAGATCATTTTTTAAAAATTCTGTGTTCATTTCAGTAACTATCTACAGGTATGTAGATTTAACCACCTGTAAATTCAAAACACTTGCTTGACTATGATTATTCAAAAATGAAAAACGTTTTCATCAAGCACAACCTCAGTTATTGAGCACTGATTTCTCAAAGGGAATCCTCAAACCCCAATATGGTATCTTCAAAGATTTTTCTCTGAATGACACCTGCACATGACTCATACTTTTAAAACTGCATTCCATCTGCCATAGAATATTTCTTCAGATCCTAAGTAGTTTTAATTAATTTTTCAAATTCTGTCTTATTTTTAAAATTTTTACAATTATCAATGATATCTAAGCACCTACTTACTACAACATCAACAGGTCTGAAGAAATACCTAGTCAAGAACTCTTGAGTTTGAGTTGTGCCATTGTTCATTATGGAAAACTCTGACAAACCATCAGAAGCCAATTAAAAGAACTGGAAATAAGAGAAGTTATTTGGCAAATGATTCATAACGATCATAACTCGTACTGTTTTATACATTTGGTACTATTATATAATTTTAACCAGACCACCGAGTTACATTTTATGTATTATTATTTGCTTTGGGTTTACATACATTTCAATAAATTTTATTAAGCATCATATGATGATATCTTTGTCCCCTTCATATGCTTATGCAGTAAGAATTTATTTGACAAATAGCATTTTTCAACTGACATTTTAATGACATACTCACAAGAAATCAAGCAGAAACTCAATACAATTTGCTTTTGTCAGTGATGTAGGGCTTCGAACTTTTTTCTTTCAGAAAATCTATATGAAAGAGATAATATATGAACACTGAGAAATACAAATAATTACTTCACATCACAGTATGTATACAACACAGTATATCTTAAGAATTACAAGTAGGAAAATGTGTGTTCTTTTAAAGACAATACTATATCACTCTCTAGAAAATAATTTTTAATTTCATTAAGATTCATTAATAGAAATTCTCTTTACAAATTAACCAAAACACGTGCCACTTGAAGCAACACCTTCTTGCAATTGCAGTATCTTTAAAGGCTCTTAAATTACATGAAAATTAATTATCCTGTCTTCTTTGTCCTGGGCTGTGAAAAAGAATGCCAAGGGGAAACATATGCTATTTCTTTAACCTCTAACTCATTTATTCCTAATATGCTTTTAAGGTCTACCAAATAAAAATTTAAAACTCGCCTTATAAATAACAACATTTGATGTCTGTACAACATATTCAAGCCTGTCAATGTCAAACAGAAGCAATAAATATGAACCATTTCAATACCGTTCTTCATGTCTATTCCAAAGAACATGTAAGACCAAAGTTGTAAATTTCAGTAAAAGAAAGGCAGTTAATTATAGTTTTACGGATAAATTGTTGTGAGGAATTAATGTATTTTTAGAGGAAAACATAGGGGTGGCAGATGTTCACCTACAAATGTCACTGAATAATATGATGCTAAGAAAACAGGTATTATTTTAACTGTATAAAATATAGCAGCTGCACCAGGGATATAGCTCAGTGGCATAAGCACCCGCCTGGCAAATGTAAAGTCCTGAGTTTGATTCCCAGTACCAAAAAAACAAAAAAAAAATAGCATTTAAACATCTTGGATCCATAAGCAGACGACGCAATCAAGAACATCTTTTATATACTACATTTTCTATTTCTTAGGCTTCATAGAATATATTACATACATAACTAAGACCATAATACTAAGTTAACTCTTAATAAAACATTATTTGTTGAAGAATTTTCAGAAACTTTTATTTTTCCAGGTATTCTTTTTGCATTTTTATATATATTCTTATTTTTCCATAATTATGTCTACACAGTGGTACTTTAAGTCATTTTTCCTTTTTAGTATTTCATTTGTGAATATTATACTATTTATTTTAATAACTTTAATAAAAGGGGTATAAAACCCCTATTACATAAAATGATGACTGACATTGAAGTGACACTGGACATAGTCACAGAAATATACAAGTATGTCTGAATATAAAGTGTGACTATTATCACATGTTAAAATTCTTTTCTAGAACTCTATCTTCTTGCCAAACATGTTTGTTACTTCTTAAATTTGAACAAGAATAAAGAACTTAAGGGAAAGAATAATTTTTACTTTTATATCTTTAGAACAATGTATGGTATGCTTTTGTGAAATGCAAAATGGAAAACATGACTAGAATTAAATTCCGTATTGTTGTACAGATTCAGCAAATAATAAATAAGAAAAACAAACATGAAAATATGGTCAAATATAATTGCAAACATAACGCTTTGCAGGGTTATAAGTATTCTCAAATGCCTCCCATTTTCATCCTCTTAAATTTTTCAGCAGCTACTTAAGATGTTATAGATAAATATTAATACTTCCATTATAGCCAAAGCCCATCTTTTGATTCCTTCTATTTTATAGAACTGTAATGGGCCAATCAAAATACACGAGTCACATAGTAACTCACCATGTCAGACCTAGGAATCTATATACATATCAACAAGAATAGCGATTTTCAAGTCTGTTCAGGTTTTGGTTTTAACATTTCTGTGCATGCCTTGAAACACTCCAAGAACACTTCTGAGAAGGAATTTGCTGTTGACAATTTATGGTTAAAAATAAATGGCTAATTAATTTGTCCAAGAACAAAGAAAGTCAGATTAGTGTTTTCTGGCTCAATTTTCTTGGTCTAGTAGATTATTGACATTGCAATAACTCCTTTTTTAACCTCTAAGCTTTTTATTGTTTTTCTTTCAGAGACGTGGCATTTGTTACTGTGAATCTTTATTGTGGCTATACTTGTACTTGAGATTGCACTACTATTTTAAATGTCTACTCCCATCAATGATAGTTTTTTAATCTTTTCAGGCCTTATTTTATTCCAGGAAATTATGCTAGAAAATTATATTTAAAACTACTCAGTCCTGTTATATTAGCGAAAATTGGACATAAGTAACAACCATAAAAGGTAGAAAAATTTTCAAGTTCTGTACATAAGCGCGAATATCTCAAAGTGACTTCTCCTCAAAGCGTATACTCAGAATGCAGGAAAAAAGATCTGCCTTTCAAAACTGAAAATGTGTGGACAGCAGAAACAAATGACCTGATGTTCTGGGCCTCATCCTTTGTCAAACAGTTATATTTAAATTCTAACCAGAAAAATAACATAACTCGAACTTCTCAAACAACTTTTAATGGAAGAAATTCGGTCTGTCATTATACTGCAATTGAGAACAGACTTTGCTTCTTCAGTAGATTATTGCGCTAAAATAAAATCAATGTAAATATTATTAAAAGAATAATTTATTACTAGTTCAACAGTATTTTATTTACTACCTCTTCTGCCAGCACTATTAGGAATGCTAATGTTATAATAATAAATTGTATAGATTGAATTTTGCCTTTGAAAAACTCACAGTTTTAGAAAGATTGGAGGTGGTCCAAATATAACAAATTCATGCTGAGAAAGTACAAGAAAAGAAGTCATTTCCCGTATGGACAGTAAGCATTTTTAGATGGAAAAACTGATGCCCAAAATAAAATTTATTAAATTCCTATTACAGTTAATAGCCAGGACTAACCATAACAAATTGTCACAAATTTTGTGGCATACAGTAGAACCAAAGATAGATGTTCTCTCACAGGTCTGCAGGATAAAAGACCAAGTCAAGGTGTCAGGCAGGTTTCTCTGCACACTCTCTAGGGAAGGAGCCTCCCTCACCTCTGTCAGCTTCTGGAAGCTCCAGGCATTCCTTGCTGTGTAGCAGCATAGCTACAACTTCTGCCTTCTCCATGTGGCTATCTTCTGTGTCTGTCTCTCCTCACACAATAAAACTAAATTTCAAAGCAAAATGAGAGGGAATAATGATAGTTAATACACTGCATATTATTATCTTCAAAGTAGTTACTCAGAATACAAGTTATGCAGCCCGCTATTTCTATTTAGAGCAATAACCCTCTAAAATAGACCATAATGAATATTATGGAATCTCTGTTTTGCTATTTGCTGAAATAGGTAAACTGATAAAATGAAATAATGAAAAATTTTTAGAGGTAAGAAGCAGTATTATATAACCTCCTGCTGTACCATCAATAATTTAAGTACAATAAACTTCAAATTTTTCAAAAATAATGTGATGTAACATTTATATGCGGTTGACCCATCTTATCTATAAGTACATTTATATGCATGTCCAACCTAAAAATATATTTTTAAATGACTGAGTTGCCTAACATCTCTAGGGATTCATGAATGATATGTAAAAATATTTTCAATTCTTCGCCTACTGTAGGTGAATGTTACATATATTATATTCAGCAAATTACAAACTATATCCTAGATACTACAGAGAAAAAATGTTTCCCAGAGACCTCAAGAAGATTATTATTACTGTAAGTTTTCTATTTGTATAGACAGAGCCTTCAGAGATTCATCCAAGAAGAAAGTCAAAAGATGAGATAGGTATTTCAGGAAAGTAAATGATTAAGCAGTTTATTTAACCAGAATATACTGCATTGAGTCTGCCATCTACCCAGCTTTGGTCAAGACACTGGAAAAAAAGGCATAAACAGTGTTCCATCTTCCTGCCCTCAGATAGTTAAAATTCTAGTTGGAGGGAGGGGTAAGGTAGAAAGAAGAATTTGCTGAATAAAATGCAGGATGTTCCACTAAATTTGAATTCCGGAAAAACAAGGAATTTTTTTTAATATAAATATGTTCCTTGCAATATTTAGACTTGGATAATTAAGAAATGAATAGTTTTTCATAGCAAATAAGACAAGGAAGGCTTAGGATATACTTTTACTATAGGTCTTCACTGTTTATTTCAAATTCAAATTTAACTGAGTTCCCTGTATTTGTACTCACTGCATCTGATAAGCTCATGGAGGACAGACAGAAAACAAAAGCCTATACACACATACACAAGTAATACCATATTATAGTAAAAGCCAGGAAGAAAGATAAAGGAGAGCAGGGAATCTGGGAGTACTACAAGAGGAGGGTCATGCCATCACGCATAGGAAGGAAGATAAGACCTCTGAACAGAGAACTGAAGGACGTTAGGATATGATCCAAACCATTAGAGCCTTCCTGGCTAAGGAGACACCACATGCAAACCCGGGAAGCTGGAAAACAGAGGGTTTCTCAGGGAACAGAGAGGGTCCAGGAACCTCTAGCTGAACATGCGTGAGGAATGGCAACTTTTATGTCCTTTCAGAATGTGGTGTTAGCCAGAATTAATTCTTTGGCATTAATCAGAACACGACATTTAGCTCTGCACTGTCTGTGCTCCTCTCTCTGCCTGTCTCTCCCCACCTCCTTGTCTCTCCGTCTCTGCCTGTCTGCACAGATGTCTGTACACATATTCACCTACAGTAGCTCACTTATAGATTGAACACAAAGTAATGTCTGCTGCGAGGAAAAATAATGAGCGACTTAATTAATCCGGGCTTTATTTGCACTTTTGTAGTCAATTTTGATCACTTGCTTATTTAACTAAAATGGTCTGCTTTCATTCTAGTCATTAGCTTTCACCTATAATTAATAACGAATCCACATTCCATACGTATGTGAGAGTTCCACACGTTTTCCGTTTTGTGGCAGAGACTAAGACACAGGGAATATCTATTTAATGAAACCTCTAAACAAATCCTGTGGATTTACTAGCAATTGGTGGCCTTCAAAATAACATCACATGTCAGGATTTTAATGCTCAAATGTGTTAATCTCATGCTTTGTTTTGAACATTGTCCTCCATTTAACATTGTGTCAGGGCTGGAGGTATAGCTCAGTGGCGCAAGCGCCTGCCTCGCAAGTGCAAGGTACTGAGTTCGATTTCCAGTTAAAAACAAACAACAACAACAAAAAAACACTGGATGCTGCAGCTCCCATAGCCTGGTCTGCTCACAGCTGCCATCCGCATGGCCCTAACATATGGATTCAACATTGCCCTCAATTTTCAATTGGGGCTGTAAATAGCTCCAGACCCGAGTTCCACTTATGCATCAGTTGTGCTCAGTTTCTGCTATGCTTTTGCCTGTCTGTGACACAGCAGCTGCCCAGTATTAACAGGCCTCCAGAAGCCTGCGACTCTGGTTCTTCTTACCAACTCTCTTCATAACCCACTTCTTCTCTGAGCCCTGACCTGCTTGCTGAGATAATTGTACCTGCTGAGATAATTGTACCTGCTGGTAAAATTCTCTGAACAAGAAGTCAAAATATTATCCTATACGGGGGTGCCTACCTATAAACCCAGCACTCTGGGAGGCTGAGGCAGGAGAATTCCAAGTCTGAGTGTTGCCAGGGCAATTTAACAACCTGGTAAGACTGTCTCAAAATTTTAAAAAAGGAAACAAGAAAACAAAACCAGGGACTGGAGCTATAGCTCAATGAAAAGGTCCCTCTTTCAACCTCTAATATAAGAGGGAAAATGTCAAAATATTCTTCCTCCGTGAGTTTTGTTGACTTGTGAGCTACGGCATCTGAAGTCAGACTCAGATTCCTATTAGCTTCACCCTGGGCTTTTGTCCTGCTATTGATGTGCTTCTTGGCAGAGCCTGAGACTGACTGAAATGTCTCCTAGCCTTCAGCAGGACTCTGAATGTGGTTCCTGATCCCACTCCCCCTCTGTATTCTCCTTGGACTTGGCAGGGCCAGGACACTGAGGGGGAAGGCAAGCTTTGCCCTGTTCCGACTAATGAGAATGTTTGTGTGGTACGCTGCTTCTTCCTTCTTGCTTTCCAAGTAGTGGGAATAAAACCAAAACTACTATGCACTTCACTCTGCGCTCCCAAACAGAAATATCATTAACACCGTCCTGGGTCTCAAAGCTATCTACTTAGCTATACTGTCTACACATTTTTGTACTTCTAGACCCAAACTTTAGATAAGCATTCTCTAACATATTTTTAACCTCTAAATTTTTATATATTCTCCCAGTAGAACTCCCAATGATGATATAAGTTCTTCCCTCTCAATTCAACTGGTCTCTTCCTTCCCGGCCATAATTATCAAGAAAGCTTTTGAATTTCAATCGAGCATTTCTCTCTTTGGTCTGTGAATCCACTCTTCACTTCTGTTAAGTCTCTTTTAAATTTTTTCCCCTTATACTCCCTTGGACTTCTCCGTTTTTGTGTGCTAGTCCAAGCAGGCATTTCTGTCTGGCCCTGGCAGGCAGTAAACCTTTTATTCTCACCAAGCATCTTTCTCCAAAGCCTAATGCTTAGTTGCCAAAGAGCCCGCTCCAGATGAAAGGAAATAACTCCATATTTCACTGTGCCACAAGCTAAAACATGAGCTTGTCCTTTTTACCATGGCCAGGAAGTGTTTCTGATGCACTAATATTTATGTTCTAGGTGTAACATTGCTCTCAGTTGTGTGAACTTAACCCCAAGGTCTTAGTTTCTACATTCCAGAATAAAGACACTAGTTATTTGATTGCCAAGGTCAGCTTGACTTCTGCAGTTGGTGCTGCAACTATTCATCAAATTGAGCAGATGTTCTCCTCTCTCTAAAAGTCTCAGGGCTGTAGAATCAGATAAAGAATGACAATGATCCCGGGTATGATTGCACTCTATCAGAATTTCTATCTTTGCAGTCATACTTGTAGGTACATTTTTTTTTAAGACATAGAAAAGGAACACTACAATTTGAGCTAAATATATTTCAGATGACTGCAAATCATGAATTACATCAATTTTGTAAGGGAGAAATGTTTTCTTTTTTCTACCCATACCTAGGTTTATGGCTGAGACCTCTATAATAAAAGGCAGATTTACAAGATAAAGGCATCTAAATATATTTTATATGAGTTTTATATGACATGGGAACATTCAGAATTAGACTCAAAGAGACAAGATAACTTGTGCCTTTATGCTTAATTTGAAAAACTAGATAAATGTAGAGAAGTGTGATTGGACACATTGGGTATAACCCAATACTAGTAACCTTCAGGTAACTTATTGAAGCCACTTTGTACAGGTTTTTTCTCTGACCCAGTGTTTTCAATGCTGAGGATTTTGTTTTCCTTCATATGTAGGGAAGGAGTCTGAAATGGAGATGTGAAAGACCTTCTTCCATCTGCCATTTGCTCAAATGCCAAGGAACCATATTTTGGGATAGTGTGTTCACCACTACACCAACTTCAGCAACAGATTATTTAAATTTCCTATAAACTATTATGATGTTTCAGATAGTATTGCTATTTATTATACTGCATATTCATCCTTACTTTTTTATTTGGAGATGAATAATTTCAGAGTTCTTCAATAAAGGCAACAAGAAGTGTAATTGTAATTTCGATTCCTGTCTTTGCTTTTGATAATGAACATTTTACAAATACAGGGCATGCACCATCAACTTGATTTGTGTAAGCCACAATAGAGCTATGAAACTGTGGTTGCTCTCTTTCACTTACTCACTGGCACTGTCCAATTCTTATGTCACCTCCTGGCCATTAATGGAAGGGCAGAGCAATGTTGAGGGGGGAGGATGGTGGCTTTAGAATTGGACAGATTGGGAGTAGCATCCCACCCACTTTCACTCTGTCCTTGGATCTTACCCTCATTAGCCTTCAAATCCCATCTCTAACTAGAACAAATACCAGTATCTTCATTATGTGATGGTCATGATGAGAATTTCTAGCATAAACAATGCATGCACTTACTTCACTGCCTGACATGTAGAAGGAGCTTAATAAAATAAGTATTTAAAGTGTCATATTAATTATATAACTCTGGAGGGATTGAGGCAGATGTGATAATTAAGTGCTTGAATCTGTTCTAATTATACTCATACTTTTGTAGAAGACTTTTTCATATTTTCCATTTTTTAATGCTAATAAATTATGTTTTAAGGATAGAACTCCAAGCTGTTTTTTGAGGTACAAAATATCTTGTAAGATGCTTTTTAAAAATTTACCTATATGTAGATATGGGTAATGCAGTTTTCCTGGTTTTAATATTAAAAAGTCTTGTACTACTTGGCCCCTGAATGCTAATTGGTACTGAAACTTGTGGTACATAGTTTGTGGAGGTCAGCTGGACTCAGTGTGTAGGGGTGGGAATGTAGCTTGGTAGTAGAGCACTTGCCTAGGCATTGGGTTCATGATCCAGCACCAGTAAAAAGAAAAAAAGAGTCTGTAGTCCATGGTGAGCGATAAATATATTCAGCTCTGTAAGAGATAATTTAAAGGAATTAAAGTAAAAAGAATTTCCAAAGAAAAAACAAACAGATAATAGCACAAAATTTGTTTTCAATGAACTAAAAGGAAACTAGTAGTATCAATGAAACAAATTAGCATATATATTAAAATGTTTTTGATAAGTAGAATACTTTAAAAATAATGGTACATAGCATATTAACTATTTTTATTCTCTTATCATTTTGTTATGAAGTTTGAGGGGTTTTTTCATAAAATTAAAAAGAATTTGCATTGTCCCTTTCAGATTCTGTTCTGATAGAGGGTTAGGGAACAACTCAAAATCTCCAGCACTTTTGGCCCTTCCAGTGTGAGGAATACACTACAAATGTTCTAATGTAAAGAGTGAAATGATTTAATTTTCAATCAGAGTAAACTAAAAAGAAACTGTTGTCACAAGCCAGTAAGAACATGAGGCCTGTATGTTGGCCAACTAATTTTTACATATCTTTATAGCAGGGATCAACAGAATAATAATTTTTACTTTGATGGATAATCCATATTAAAAGACAGAGAGTGATTTAAATCACTTGCATGCTGGATGGAGCATTTAATATATCAAAGAAATAGCTTGAATCCAAGCTATAAAAGCTCCAAGACTTTGCAAGAAGATTGACATGTATGTATTTATGAGATTTTTTTCTAGACTGTAAAATAAGGAATTTTACCTATCTAAATTTGAGTTCCTATTAATACAGATTGTCATCTCATTTAAATTAAGATCTGTACTTTATAGCTATTTTATGCATAGATGAAATGAAAGCAAATGAAATTAATGTAACACAGTGTAATACTAGAAATTACATTTTCAGAAATTTGAATTGCTTTTTTCCTTAATTACAGCAATGTTCTCTTTCAGCCACAAAAATATGAAATATGCATATTATATCTTGCTCTTTTGAAAGGCCACAATCATTTCAAAGAACTATTTTCAGTTGACACACAGTAAAATGAAATACACTGAAGTGATAAAACAGACTTTAGGTCTTAAGGTTGTAGTGGCTGCTATTAACATTGAACAAATCCATAAACATGACAAATGGGCCATCTGTTCTTTTTGCTGACATAAAGAGAATACCTTAAAAACAAAACAGTACTTTCAAATGACTCCTATTGTCATGGCTGAAAAGAACCTTAAATTCAAAGTATAATAATTTCCATTCCTAATGCATGAATCATTATGACAGAAGAAAAACCTTCACATCTTTGAAAATTAATCTGCTCTTTCAATGAGATCAAGCATTATACTGATTCATTTTAGATTTAATATTAAATTGTTGGGTGCTATGGGAAAACAGCCTGAGGAATTAGTATATAGACATTTTTCCATTTATATAATATCAATATATTTGGACAAAAAAGGAAGAATTATGCAAATGATATATCTTTCTACACTGTACCAAATATCTACATTATCCTAAGACATCTGGACACTTTATAACCACCAACCTCAATGTGATTAACTAAGCATTTCATTTTTTTTATCTAAATCACTTGGCACCAAAGCAAAACAGATTTAATGATTATTAATTAGCCTTCAGATCCAAGGAGAATTAGAGAAATCTCTGCTGTGAAATATAAGAGAAGTTATTCACTACATTAAAACTATATTGCCTAAAATCTAAATCTGGAAGAAATCACAATTGATTCACTAGATGTGCATATAAATACATTTCATTCACTCTGTAAGACAGAAAATGTCACAAAGATATGGTGAGATTGAATAGTAGATTTTAATATATTAAATATCATAAGCAAAAATTTAATGAGAATGATTCACTGACACCCATATAGCAAGTCAACAGACACTAGGCAACAGTTAGATTCTATTATCTTAAAGACAATAGGATCTTAAGGAGTCCACTCAAACTGTCTGCTTTGTTCTCAGATCTCTAAAAACACTGCCTGACAGTCACAAGGCAGCTGTTAGCTTGATCATATTGGTTATTTCCAGTCAATACCTTTTCAAAGTAGTTTAAGACAACAGACAGATCAGGGAATTTAGGAATCTTGATAATGGGCATGAGTATGGAAAGTGTCTACAGCCAGTTGTAATTTTATGGTCAAAATAGATTGAAAATAAAACAGCTGTGAATAGATGGGATCCTCACAACATGTTGCTGTCAGTATAATAGACTTGGGCATTAAGGAGGCTAAGGGTTAGGGGATAGATGTGTAAAATACTGACAGTGTTTGGGACTGAAAGATAAAAGAGAGCCTGGAAGATGTATTTATTATGTCCAAATCACTTGCGTGTAAGGGCATATGTATGTATATAAATGTACAAATTTGCACACATAACCAATTTGTTTCCTTCAATTCCCTTGTTTCTTCTCTTCTAGAGTATAATATATACCTGTCCATGGTACGTACAAATGTTTTAAAGCTCAAATATAAAACTTAAAAAGAGCCACACATGGTGGAGGCACACGCCTGTAATTCCAGCACTCTGGAGGCTGAGACAGGAGGATCGTTGTAAATTCGAGACCAGCCTGGGCTACAAAGTGAGCTCATGGCCAGCCTGAACTGCGTAGCAAGACCCTGTCTCAAAATGACAAAAATAAATAAATAAATAAATAAGACCTAAAAAGAAAAAAAATAAGTGTGTTAGCACACTACTACATTTTTGCCTCTACAATAGAGTATGAATATTGTGGTATCTCACAGATTCACTTTTTGTACAATTCAGCGTTGAGGCTTCTCTTGTGTTTGATCATTTTTCCTCATTTCTCTCTGTTTCATAATTTTATTCCCTTTTATATTGTAAAATGCCTTCTATAATTTGTTTCTCTGGTGTTGCATTTTCTCTGGTTGTTCAAGTTTCCCTACACAGCTTTCCTTGGGATCTTGTACAACCACAAATGACTCTTACCATTGAATTCATCCCCCTACTAAAGAATGTTTGTCACGAAAAGTTCTTTTTTAATTTTCTTACATGGTGCTGACTGGCCATGTGACCGCTTTTAAAATCTTAGATTCTGTTACAAATGGAAGCACTGATAATAAATTTTTCTCCTACCACAGTTACTGTGGCCAAAATTAATAATGCAGTAACTCTGGTGTCAGATCCTTACTCACTGGAATGCAAGTGCAGATTCCACACAGACTTGGGGAGGAAATTTTGCCCCATTTATGCACACTTCCTCAGAGAGGAAGTTATATAGATCTTTTGTGTCTGTTTGGGCGGTTCATTGGTTTTCAAAAGGTTTATGAACCCATTTCCTACTCAACAGTCTACAAGAAGAAGGTTGAGTTGTCAGTACATAGCCATTCTCCAGGTATTGCGAGGAGCTCTAATCATTCACGGAGTCATTCATTCAACATGGTTTTTGAAACAGGGCCTTTGCTAGTACTATAAGTGAGCCAAGCAGCTGCGGAGGCATCATTTTCTGCTGGGGCTTTGAAAGAAAGAAGGGGAAGGGCGGCAGCAGTGGCTTAGCTGCCAAGGAGAAGTGGACAGCAGTTGGGGAGAGGCCGGAGGGCAGGCTCCAGGGAAACAAGTGGGTTCTGGTCACAGCCTGGCCCAAACGCTAGAGGAGCAGGCCCACCAAGAGCAGGTCTTGCCGGGTGGACCAGGCTCAGACTTTGAGCAGCTTTCAGATTAAATAATTTTTAATCAAGGAAGAAAAACATAAACAATATGTGAAAGATAATTTTTGAAAAAGTGAAAAGACAAACCAAGAATAATAAAATACATTCAAAAACAATCCAGAAGGAAAAGCTAGGAGCAGACATTGCACTGAAAAAGACATTACAATGCCAATAAATGTATCAAAAACTTACTAACAGCTTCGGAAATGCTAAGTAGAATGATGGACAGAAATTAATTCAACTGACAATGCCAGGTACTCATGAAGACATGGAAAGGTAAGATTTATACACATCACTGATTGAACTATAAATCAGTACCCCAATGCCAGAGAAGCCCTATGAAATCCTTGTTAAAGCTAAACGTGCTCATGAGCTATGACTTAGCAGTCATAAAAGAAAGCCGTAGGGAAGCTCTGGACCATTTCCATAGGATTATGTACAAGGTCAGCTTCCTTTGTCACAGAGAAACATAGCAACAGCCTACATATTCTTCAGTAAATAAATGGATAAACTGTGTTTGCACAGTAAGATAAAGCACTGAAATTAAAGCAAATTAAGTACATTTACATATATTGGCCTGAATAAAGTACCATAGTTGTGGTTATTTTTTTCAAGCAAGTTAAAAAATAAATGAGTTAAAATGATTTAAAGTTTAAAAAGTATACTAAGTGTAAAAATACATTTACATAAAAACTTGAAACCTAGAAAATAACATCATATAGTTAGAGATGCAGATTTTATAACATGGAATTATGCACAGCTATCACACACACAAACTTTAAGAAAGTGATTATATTTGAGAAGGAAAAGGTGAAAGGGATTGGAAAGTCTTTATCTGCAGGGCAACACTTGACTCATAGAGCTAATGAACATGGAAGCCTCTGTTTCTGCTTGGGAACAGACATCCTTTGTACTATCACTTTTGTATTACAAGAAATTAAACTTAGAATAGGAGGTTTTGCAAACAGGCATATCCTATAACAGGATGAAGCCATAGTTTATTAAAGAATGAAGCAGGCTGTCAGGTCCAGTGTCAGAGAGTGCATGAAGAGAGTGACTGATGGTCCACTTTGGGATTAGCTTGGGAACAATCCAGATGACACCGCTTCCCAGACCTGAATATGAGAGTTATTTCAGTTCTTAAAGACTCAAATTTTTACTGGGCATGGTAGCACACGCCTGTAATCCCAGCACTCGGGAGGCTGAGGCAAGAGGATGGTTGTGGGCTCAAGGCCAACCTGGGCTACAAAGTGAGTTCAAGGCCAGCCTGAACTGCATAGGGAGACCCTGTCTCAAAAAAAAAAGAAAGAAGATTCAAATTTTTGAAAATAGAGATAACAGACTCTATTTTCTAGTGTTGCTGTGAACCAAAATGTACTAATTTAGCACACATGTAAACATTGGCACCATATTTGGAATAAATGTTCCATAAATATTAAAGAACATATAGTCCTTTCAGTCATCCAGATGTTATTAAAATTTCCTAAGTATGTAATTATCATAAATATATTATATGATAAATGAAATGATATCTTAATTTAACAAAAAGCCTTATTTGGACATCCACTAGGCTCCAGGCACTTCTCATAATTTACATGTCATTTTCCAAATCAGCATGCAATAGGACTCTGTCATCACAAGTAAGAAAATCCAGTCCCTAATAAGCCCGGTGTTTTTCCTAAATCTCCATGTTTTTGAGAGCTCAGAGATCAAGTTTGTTTTTTTGGTGTGTGGGGGTGAATTGTGTTATTTTTTGTTCAGGGGAAGTTTTATTGGTGGTGATTTGGTTTGGTTTGGTTTGGTTTGGTTTGGTTTGGTTTGGTTTGGTTTGGTTTGGTTTGGTTTGGGGGTTTTTGCTGTTTGTTTGGTTTGGTTTGGTTTTCTTTTACTTTATTTAGACAGGGAATTGGTAGATGTTCCAAGCTAGACTAGAACTCACTATGAAGTCCAGGCTGGCCTCACAGTAATCCACCTGTGTAGTATCTCGATTGCTAGTATCTTAGTATCTGGATTGCTAGGATTGCAGGCATGTGCTAAGACCCCTGGTGCAATGTCAAGTGCAAAGCCTACATCTGACCTCTGAGTTTTTTCACCTACACTGATATACAAACTAGGTTCATATAATTAAGGCAGCTTAAAAATATTTGAAAACCATAACTGTCCACCACACTGCTTTTCTGAAGACTAGTAGTTTCCTAATGTTCAAAGGAAGGTCCACACACTTGGCCAACATATAACTCTGGTGCCAATATATTATAAATACAATAACAAGTATAATTTCCAAAAGAACAAAAGTGTTTAACCCTGAATGTAAGACTTTTAAAACTATTCTTCAATATGTATTATAGAATTTAGAATAAGTAAATTAGTTGAATAGGTGTTTTAATTGGTTTCCAAAAAATGTATATTACAACAATAAACTGTAAGCTCTAAAATCTTAGGCTACTCTCTTGTCTCTTTTAAGACATGTAATATGACAGAAAATTGCAGTTAACCATATCTCAGAGCTAAAGTCTTCTTCAGTGCTCACAGCGAAGGATACTGAAGTATTTTAACCTTGTCCTGTTAGTAGTATGTCATTTTCTGAGGCCTTGTGGTGGCATTGAATGACCTGACATAAACCAAGGGAATTTGTCCTAGTTACAGAATTACCAGTGATCAGGACAAGCACCACTACACATTGGCCTCAGAGGATCATCTGTTTAGACTTAATTTTCCTATCAGTGGAAGCAGCAAACAAGAACAGGTGTTTTCAACTCTGTTTTCAATTCTACAGCCCTTTGTTCAGTTGAAATTTTAAGAAAAAATCAAATATGTAAGTTTGAGCCTAAGAAGAAGACTTTGAATAATCTCCCAAAGTCCTCGGAGATGTCTCCAGGAATACTTTGGAACACCACAGAGAAATCTTTGGGAAAAAAAAAAAAATGAGTGAACTCTAAGAATAAGTTAATTAAGGAGAAAATTGTGGGCCCCAGAATATAGCGCTAGGGTTGAATACCAGAACATATTGACTAAATTACTTAAATACTCTAAAAACCAATTCCCTATAACTTAGCCTTTAGGGTTATTGTGAAATTAAATAAGGTAATGCAAATGAAATACTTAGAAAAGAAATCGGTAACCTACCATCAATTTACCATCATCAGTTATTTCTATAAAATTTACCAAATGTGTGAGGAAAACCCTGCCAATTGCCTGGCACGAAGAGTGTGTGTGTATATATTTTTAACCTCCCATAATTTGTTCCTTTCCTATCAAGCTATCTACTCTGTGTCATTGAAAATACAAAAGGCTATTAGATTAGATTAGGTTAAAAGCTAATGAGGAATGAAGTAGTAAACCTCAGGACACAAGAATGAAAAATAGTTATTATTTTTTCTGCTTATGAGAATGAACATTAAACAAATGGCATTTTTGTTAGAAACTTTTCTCCATCTCCAGCCATTTGTAGTCACTTTTCTGAATAATGTGGAGGTTGAATCACTCTCTGTTACACAGGCATATGAAACATTCATTAAAAGAAGCACCATAGTTGATGCCTGGTAAAGATGACCCCGAAGCAGAGTTCTTTATGAGTTACTGTGTGTTAGCTTACTCTGACCATGCACAAGTAGGCCACTGAAGCAGAAAAATCACCTCCATGGTTGTCAGATATCATTGGTGCAATATGCCTTCTATGTGCCTGGCTGAGCAGCTCCCGGTGACATTTGACGTGGGGTTTTCTCTCAAGGCTAGGCATGTTGCGTGCAGCAAATCCAAGCTGAGAGACTCATGCATGCCCAGTATTCTTGGTAGGCCTCCCGGCTTTTCATTTTCATTTACAAAGTGTCTTCTTTCTATTTCCAATTAGTTTTGTGTTCTTTCCAATCACCGTTGTAATACTCTTTTGACTTTATTTTCTGACAAGCTTGAAATAGCCTGATAGGATTGAACTGAAGTAGAAAATGTAGAGTTACAGCAGTCAAACAAACAGCAAACCAAAACCAACTCTGCAGTGACTTTGCAGCTGTGTCAGGAGGCAATTCAGATGTCTGCTAGCTTTACATTGCTAAATTATGACTTTGTTTTGAATTAAGTTGTGCATCTTATGTTTGCAGAACAGTTAATCCATCTCCAAAATTTGCCACACTCCTGCTAGTTGTCTGACTTCCTCCAAATTGCCTTGCAAATGGAACTTCAGTGCCTGGTTTATGGCAGAGCTGCTAAAACAACAGAAGGACAGTTATCACAAATTCCTGATGGAAATTGTTAGTGTGTGGTAATTAATTTGAATAGGGCCTTTCTTTTAATTCCATCTAATCAAATCAAATGAAACTTCCCTTCCTGGGTATATAATTTAATGCCCATTTAGGGTCAAACATTATTTTTTAAGCTATCAATTGCAATATGTGTTGCTGGGTTATCCATCCATTTAGTAAGCATGTATTTGGTACCTGCGACGTGCCCGTCTCTTGGAATTCAAAGATGAATGGAACAATAACCCTGTCCTCAGAGAGCTCCTGGTTTTGTGGACTAGAACCTGTGCAAAAAAGAAATGAATAAGGTTCATCGAGCACAAAGGTAGTAACATGTACAAGGCATAGGGTAACAGAACGTTGTTAAGCCCTGAAGAATTCCTGGAGAAAGTGATGTCTGAGCTGGGTAAAAAAGAGGAAATGATGACAATCAGTGATAGGAAATCAGAATTTCCTATTTTGTTACCTCAAAGCATCCAACATGAAAGAATTGAAATGGAGCATTAAACAATGTCTGGGGTTTTATTTATATTATTATATGATATATTGATATATTAATAATATATCAATAATATATTGATAATATAGTAATAGCATATCAATAATATATCAATGATATATCTATATATTGTATTATTTATATTACTGGCTAATATAATATGGTATTTATATAGCAATTTCCTACCTTAAACTGATATTTCTGTTGTTTTTCAAAGTAGGGAACTGGCTCCCTGAGTTCACACCCGTGAACTATTAGTCAATGATATAATACAACAAATATTTATCACAGGACCACCATCTTTCTGTACCTCAATTCTTTATCTGTAAAATTAGGAGGAATCAGTGGAATAATGTATGTTATTATTGTGTAATCATGTTAGGTTCAAAATCAGTGTTTGCAAGCCTGTTAATATTATCAGTGGTAGTTACCATGCCACTGTAGCAAACACTGACAGTCAGCAAAAGCTTTGCTTTCATGGAGTTCAGAGAATATCTACAGTGGTGTCACCCAAGGGGAGAGTAAAAATAAATGAAGTTGAAAGAATAGCTGGAGCAGGGAAATGCACAGATTGCATGGGAATTTATAAGCCATGGTAAGAATTTAGAATTTTTTTTAAAAAAGAACATTATTTAATTCAGGTTTTTAAAAAATTACTTACTCTGAATAGGCTGAAGGATGGCATGGATGGAGAGAAGAAAACATTACATTATTCAGACATTATTAGTTTTCAGTCTAGGGAAAAGAGGGATCATAGAAATGTAGACAAATTCTGGGTATATTTCAAAGGTTTACCAGGTAATAGTCACAATATACTGTATTTAAAAAGGGTAGTTTTAAAATTTTGGCTTATGCAGATACATTGTGGGCATAATTGCTTGAGATGGTAGGGGATTTATAGGCAGAAAAATTGGCCATCAAAATTTTCCTTTTAGATAGGTTAATAATAATTTTAAAAATGACTAATATAATATGGGTTTTGAAAAGACCAAAGAACTCATTTGGGTTGGGAAGAAAAAGAAAGGAAGCAAGATATTATTATGGCTTGAACACAATACGTCTCAGTAAAGAAAGATTGTTTGGATCTGAATCAGAAGATTACACGGGATAGTAAAGAGAAAAATGAAAATAAATGATCAGTGGTTAGAAGGCTAGGATCAACAGTTCCTCTTTTTCTAGTTGATAGGCAATGGCTAAAATTTAAAACAAGTTGATCTGAGCTAAATATTTTAGCATTTATCACATTATGCAGTATTCTGTGTTTTGCTTTCTCGCTAGACTAGAAATTCCCTAATATTTGATTCATCTTTGTACTACCACTGGCTAGCATGGCGATTGGCACACGCTCAGCACTCATTAACGGTTTGTAGTAGTAAACTGAAAAGAAAATGGCTTGCTCCCAAGCAGCGACGTGATGGAGGTTACGGCTCCCTGGGTGCAGCCACTCCTGCATAGGATTCAGTATTGCTGAGAAGACCCGGATAACTGTCTTTGCATGACACAGAGGGGTTAGTCACACTCCCTTCTCACACTCTGAAAGCAATTCAGCATCAAGCGACTGCCTCATTTTCCCTCATTCCGCAGCGGACCACAACATCATAGCGTTCCTCTTTTCCTACAGTTTATCTGCTAAACTTCAAATCACATCGAACACTAGTCTGTTTGAAGAAAATACAGAGATACTGCTTCCCACCCCTGTGCAGACACATTATCTGTACTCTGATTCACTCAAAATTCAGAAAAGTGTGTCTGTATTGAAACATTTGTATGGCGCTGATTGCTCCCCATGTGATTATTCCAGCAACAGCGGTAACAACATTAGGGTGAAAATAATCTCTGTAGCTTGTCTTGTGTGGGATAACACCCTACGGAGATGGACAAATAGCCCCAAACGCATCTTTATTTTTCTCTGAGATTTATCTTTTCAACAAGAGTTTATTTATATCTCCTGCTTGCTTGTAGTGAGTGATAGGTCTTGAAAACTGAACAAATTCTCTTTTTCTTTTCCACTTGAAACCCCATTTTTCCTTTACCACAGTAAAACTATCCCATTAAAGTTGTTAAGAATGTGAGAATAAAAATCATTTTAAATTGGTACAGCCCGTTCAAACTTCGAAAATGATACATTAAAATAAAGTGTAGGATGTCAGTCTTTTCCTTAGTCCCACTTACAGTCAAGTACATTTAATTCTAAAATATCTGCCTCCGTTTTGGTTTTATCCATGCTGCCAGAGCCCCTTATGCGGTGTTGGAGATTATGAAGTCGTAAATTGCAAGGTGACAAAAAGCTGGCCAGATGGAAACCTTGCTTACAAGGATTTTCACATAAGTAAACTTTGCTAAGCACGTTTCAGACTTCACAGAAAGGTGATATCCAGTTGACCTTTAGCAGATAAATGAGTTTGCCAATGAGAGGAGGCATTTTAAGCAAAGAAAAGCAGTATGCTGACAGTAACTTGAACGCAGTGATGCTCCTCATTTGGGGGAGAGAAAAGTGCTGGGACTTAGAGAATAGTGAAAGCTCCGAGGCCAGATGCTGGTGGGGCAGCTACTAAAGGATTTGGGGGAGGGGTGTTGCCATCATCACACTGCCAGCAGTAAGGAAGATGAATTAACTTACATCTCAAGCCCGGACAAAATCTATTAGCATATTCATAAGAGGTGGGATGAAGAATCAGGGCAATTAAGAGACTGAGATGATTCTAGAGACTTCTATGGACCAGAACCACCAGTTAATGACAAAGTATTAACCGTGGGAAAGATGAGCGAGGCAAGGAAGTAAAAGATCTTTCCTAGGTGCCATTAACCAAAAATAGAAAATGAATGAGACATTGGCTGAGCCTGAATCCAAGCAAAAAAAATCTAGAAATCTAGCATGTGGAGTCTGTGGTTTGAGCTGGGTTGCAGACATCCTTGGACTTGACACAGGGAAGAAGACAGGTGCCACAGGTGTGGGTGTAGGTGCTCAAGACACAGGCAGAGTGAAAAACCACAAGGGCTGAAGCAAAAACATCTGCGATTAGACCCAAAATATGTTTTGGTACCTCTAAACTAGTCTAAGGGATATGAGCCATGCATCTCAGAAATATGAAGGATATATTCCTTGATTTACAAAATTAAACTAATATCTTAGCATATTCTCCTGCATGACACCTATGGAGTAGCCTGTTAGCTAGAGGGCATGATACCATCTATCAAAGGAACTCAAATCTCTGAGGTCTTAGAAAGTAGATTCTAGACGAACTATAAAAGCAAATTTTTCCCCTTTCTCATAACTACCCGAGGAACTGGTATCACTATAAAATATTGTGAAATCTTTAAAAAAATCCCTCTGGAAAACTAACACATGTATTAAAAAATAAGCTAAGATCTTGTCAAATCAGGACTTACCTGGCTCTATTCCAGGAAAGTAATTTTTCTGACTTCTGAAAAATGACTTACTTGCTTTCTCCTCCAAGGGATACCCACTATAATTGTATACTTAATAATGACAGAAAATTTTAACTTTTAAGGATCCTTGGAGATGGAAAAGTAGGATACCCAAGCTACCTTACAACTCCTGACTAGACAAGACATTACCTTCCTTCACTCCTCCAGGGTGACTTCTCTGTATTATCATAGAGCTCTAACGGAACACAGTACATATTCCATGGTCTTTAAAAAAATGTGCTTTCCAAAAAAGCTTTTTTTCATTTTGTTTTAATTTAGCCTCCCTGGCCTTTGGTTCCTCTTAACTAATGTGATTCTATACTGTACCAAACCGTAGTTTATATTTCCTATTCTTTATTTCTTTTCTGCTTCCAGAACTCACATGAATCAGATACATATTTGTTGACATTTGTATTATACATGAATGACCACCTGTAAAAGTCTCCACAGTTTGTGCAAAGCTGCACATCTACCAAGAAGCAGAGCTATTTTCTAAGACTAAATCTTTCTTGAAGGAAAGCCTTCCCTTCTTTCATCATACTGTCTCATCTCCAAATGAGCTGCAGGGAAGATGATTCTTAACAATTCTAAGCTATCTTCAATCTGTTCATTCCAGAATTTAGCATTTAATAAGAAACTTTTGTGTACTACTCATCAAATTAAGGAGAAAAGCCTCAAAATACTTGCAATAAATACGAAATGCCCAGGAATGGGGACTTTATCATTGTGCATGGATTGGGTGGATCTAAACTTTATGTATGTCATACAGTCTTACCATGTTACCCCACCTCAAAGGGTATACTAGAATTTTAGGTTGTGAGATGTGGTTTCAAGTAAACATTTTTCAGTAATCCTCAAAAATAAATGAATTCACAAGCTGTCCAATGAATCACTGAGTAACTATGATCGAGGTTCTGGCCAATGGCGGCTTACGGTTAGTGTTTGTATCTGTGAGTTCTTGACCTTGCTGTCATCCTGCGTGCGCTGTGCTGTGGACTGGTGCAGCAGGAGAGAACCACACAGCTGAAAAACAACTGTCAAAGTCCGTGAAGGGGCTGAATCTCTTGGGAACGAATAAGCAGCGCCTAGCACTGATCTAATTTAACGCAGAACATGAGGCCCACCTCGTTCCCTCCCCACGTGTTGTTTCAGAATCTGTGCAACAGCGCACTAAACAGAGTGGCTGAAAAGCAGCTTTAGTTGGTTCAATGTATGATTAGTGATTTTTTTTTTTCCTGTCCTTCAGAGCTTTACTGTAGCCACTCAAGGACAATCAAGGAAATTATTTCAAAAATACAGTCAATGGTAACTTTCTACACTGTGACAATAGGAAAGAGGGAATAAGGGAAGGCATGCCTGGCTGAACTGAGTGCCATACTTAGCAGCACTGCCCCGTGGCGGGAATGACCATCCAAGATCAGCATACCAAATACAGGAAGGGCAGCTAAGCCAATGGTGAATTTGCTTCTTGGCTTACGATCTCTGATGTTTTTGATTCTGAGAAAATTTATAATTCCTCTATGATGTTATTTAATTCTTCTCACTTATTAAGAAATGGACTAATTCAAGAAAGTTATTTTTTTTCCCATGAAAGAGGAGCTTTAGCATAATAATGTTCTTTTTGTGTAACTATTGTTCATATAATTGTAGCTGGGGATTTTAAAACAATGCAATTTGAACTAAACATATGCCTGGTTGATGTTATCTTTAGCAAGGAATAAAAATTAGTAATTTAAAGTCATGTAGTTTTAAGGCCTCTCATTTGATCAAAGGTAATCTTGATCTAGAACAGTGAAGAATTATGCAAAATCACAAATATTGGCACAATTAAACTTCTTGGATGGTTAATACATTTTTCTTATAAACAGAGTAGAATTTAACTCTTATGTAGGTTGTGATTTCTAATAATGTGAAGAAAGGTGTTGATAGATACCTTTAGAAGAATGAAACTTGTTATTGTAATTCTATATCCATGCTATCAATAAATACTAATACATTGTGAAATAAAATATCACATGTCCTGTTTGATTTAATTTAAGAAAGATAGGCTTTGATCTCTGATTATGATGATTATGACAGTATCTTGGTTACTGGATTTAATTGGAGATGTATCTAGTTCTCAAAGCCCAGCCTGAGAGTCTAGGGTGATACTTCAACTACCCCAAATCAGAGTTGCATAGGATGTATTAAACCATTTACTATCCCGGTTATCCTTATTCATGCTAATGTTTTAGTAATTAACATGAAGCAAGAGATATTTTTGGTAAATTATTACATATTTGATGGAATAATTTTATATGATCTTCCAAATCTAAGGTGATAGAATATTTTTCTTGTTATATATAACATAATTTAAAAATAGATTTTATGTTAATAATAATGAACCCTTAAGTGCTTATTTGGTGCAAAATGCTGTTTTAATTAGTAGTGCATTAATATTAATCTATTATTACATCATCTGTATGAAGCATTATGTCTAGTCTTAAGATGAGAGAAAAGAGCACAGAGCGATTGAATAAATTGCCTAAAGTCACACAGCTAATAGGCAGCATAGCCAACTATAACTTCATGCAGTCTGTCTCCCAAGACCTCATTTAACTGTGTTTTAAAAAGTTTTTCATTGTAAACTGATCTGTTATAAAGTCTAGTGCTAGGAGAACGCTCCCAAGACATTGCTAGTAGAAATATAAGAGAAACAGAGACAGATAGAGACAGAGACTATCTTACAATTAAACAATGCAGACACAAAACTTTTGTTAGTATTGTAACAAACAATAAATGATTGCAAAGATATAAACCAAAACACATTTGGTGATGGAGATTGCAGTGATTTACTATATTTGCTCTACTTTCCAAATTTCCTGTAATAAAGGAGTGAATGATACTGAATCACTATTGTAATCAAAAACAAAATACTGGTCCAGTTCACAGAATTATCATAAAAGTCATGCTGACCTTTTCCATTAAAATATGAATTTAGATTCTGTCTTCATTATTTTCTCATTTCTGGGACAATATTGACATCCACAAGTTAAAGGAAGAAAGGTTTAGTTAGCTTACACTTTATACAGGTTTTAGTCCATAGCTGCCTGGTTCCAAGACAGGGCAACATGGCAGAGGAGGAACAGTCCACAGCAGGGCAGGTGGAAAACAGCAGGCTTCCTTCTGCTTTCCCTTTTGTTCCATCCTGGCTATAAGCCTATTGGTTGGTGGCACCCACAGCCAGGGTAGGGCTTCTGTCTTCCATAAATTCATTTGATCATACCCAGAACTATGCTAAACCAATCAGTGAACTAATCTAGTATCACACACATGATCCAGTCACTCTAAAAAAGCCCCACCTCTAAGTGCATGAGAGCTTGAGAGGACATCTAGCTATAAGCCAAACAGAGTCTTCATTATGTTATTTAGCACCTAACTACCTTTAAAACTATACAAATATATATCCGTGTAATAGCTCTGTTTTTTATTGGAAGAGTAAATTAATCTTTACATATAAATTATATATCTCTATATTATACTTTCTTTACGAACAAAAAAAATGCAAACCACTTTTGGTATTAAAAATAAATATTAAAGTTGGTGGTACAGATCAGTGGTGGAGTTATCTAGGGGTCTGAGTCCCAGCATCAGGAATATGGGGGGATGCAATTTCTAAACTCTACAATGGAAAACTTTAAAAATGTTGGAAAACAAAATAAGAATTTGATTATGTACATAAAGTAAAAACTAAGATTGTCACTGGGTGTTTTTAATATAACAAGAATCAATTTCCTGCTCGAATACAGAAAAATAAATTAGACCTTAAAATGAAAAGGAAAAAAGCTACATATTTAGATACGCATGTTCATAACAACATTATTTACAAAAGCCAAAAAATGAAAGTAACTCAAGTGTTCATTGATGGATAATGGGTAAGCAAAGTATGGTCTATCCATTTGGCAGGATAATTGTCAGCCTTAAAGGTAAGAAACTTATGACACATGCTACAAAATGGATGAATCATGGAAACATTATACTAAATGAAAGAAGCCAGTCACAGAAGGCTACATATTGTATGATTCCCCTGAAATGAGGAACCTAGACTGGTTAAATTCATAGAGATAGAAACTAGGGTGGTAGTTGTCAAGAGCTCGCGGAAGAAGAACATAGAGTTAGTGTTTCAGTGGAGAAGATGAAAAAGTTCTGCAGAGGGATAGTGGCGATGGGTGCATACTGTGAGAACATACCCAGTGCCACATGACTGTCCATTTATAAACAATTAAAGTGGTAAAATGAGTTTTACGTACACTTTACCACCATAAATAAACAGGCACATAAATAAATAGGGAGAGGTTAAAATACTATTTCTTCCATTTACTGTTGTTCCATTTTTGTGAAAGATCACATTCTGAAAAATCTTAAAATAACTTACCTGGAAGGATTGCACAAAGACTCGGTCACGGTGTGTAGTCCAGGACATCCTTGAACACACTGCCCTTTCACCTCAGGAATTAGAGGTGTACACCAACACGCCCACCCAGCTCCATCCCAACAGTTTGACCTCCTCCTCCACATGACTGCAGCTGCTTGCCCTCCTGGAAGCTTGCCCCGACCTCTTTGTACCTATTCATCAAGGTCATTCCTCTAGGCCTATCCAAATCAGTGCTGACTCTAAGATAGTCTGTTAACCCCCCGATTTCCCCCTAACACTTGCCAATAACTAAAATGGTACCTGGCTTACTCCTGTGTCTTCTTTCTGTCCTGGAGTGCAAGCCCAAGACAAAGGGCATCCCGACTGTTGTATCATCACTGCATTTCCAGTGTCTCAGTACTGAGCATAGGCTCTGGCTCAAAGTAAATACTCACCGCATGAATAAACATTTGTAAAACTATACTCAAAAATCTCTCATCAGCTGTCACTCATATTTGTGGCATTAGTTAAATGAGATTAGTGTTTTGAATGGTAAGTTTAGGGTATTTCTGAATCAGCACACTAACTAGATGAGCATTTGCTCCCTGAGATAATATCCTAACTGGAGATAATGGCACCTCATGAAAAGAATATAGCCTTTATCTGCACTGAGAAATAATTTGATTGTGTGTATTTGTTATATATTTTCTTTTTTGTTGTTATATATTTTCTTAATGTTTTATATTTGTTGTAGCATTATATCCTCACAAGAGTGTAAGGTAATTTTTACCACATTTTTGTTCCCATTTGACAGATATAGAAACTGAGGTATGTGTATTTGAACCAGATTTCAGTATTAGCAATGATTTCTAAACCAATGCTTTTCAGCAGGGTTGAATATGGATTTCCCTAAGTATGTATGCTGATTTTTATCTACCGGCATTCATTTTTATTACTACTCATTATGTTAAAAATATGTGCTCATTCAGGAAAACGAAAAGACATAAAACTCAAACAGGAAAGTGACATAAGTTTGATGTAGACAACTTAAAGCAAAAGTAAGGAATGCAAATGATGGATGTGTAAAACTGCACAGCAAGAAAATTTTTAACAATACTTTTACTTCATCCATCCATTCTTTTCTTTAGATCGATAATCTAGATTTAGCAATGGAAAATTGCTGAAACCATCATTCAAAAACTGATCAGGCAGATAGTAAGTATGTTATTTTATGTAAGTAAATATGTTACTTAACAGCTAAAATGTTATCCAATATAGCATAAAATTCATTACATAAAATAAAAACATTTAAGTAGTCATTAATGATAAATACACCATGGCTCCTAGTATCTTAAGGGAGATACAAATAAAGTGACATATTAGTCCAGTATATAAGCCCACTTGATTTAAAGGAATCTGTGATCACGGATGAAACTTGGAAAGAATTTGCTCTGTTCAGGTGTTTTTTATGTGTGTGAGAGCATGCTATTAGGAGCTTTAACCCATGATACCAGATGATGCGGCGCTGTTTAAACAATGCACTTACCCACACTAGAGCACTGCATCCCTAGAGCTATAAACGTAATAGGTATTCCAAATGCACATTGTAAGAACCTATTGTAGGAAACAAAGAACGACTAATGCAGAAATGTCCCCAAATTGGCATATTTTCTAAGGTAACAGCTGATGATATTATTTTAGAACATTACTGTTGACTGTTACATGTGAGAAGTGTAATGAAAGATGAGTCTACAAACAAAACCCAGACCAGAGTAAGCAGAATATCGAATATTAAAATGTTAAATAAACAGGAGAGGATGATTAAACATTTTTAATATAAAAGGGGTGTGTCAGCATAGGCCTTGGAAAAATTAAGATGGCAGTTATTTATATAATAGTTTAGATATTAGAGATAGGGAAAAAGAAGCAGTTTAATTTGTTCTACAATAGAGACCAAATAGAAGAAACGGATTGCAGGTAGTGTAGAGGTCAAATTGACGAGACTTTGTGAACAGATGGCTAAGTACAAGGTTCAAAGCTGATAGCCCAAAAGAATCACTGAAATATAGATGGTACTGGAAGGAAGCAGTCTGAGTCATGAGAAAATGAGTCAGCTGAAGACATGCTGGTTTGAGATTTCAACAGACACTGAGCAAGTGGTGGAAAATGCAAAACAGAATAAAGGGAAAAGCACCGGCTGAAAACGTAGGTTGGAGTATCATCAACATTCAGATTACAGCTGAAGCCCTAATGTCACAGAGAGTGCAAGAGAGAGAATGGGAAAGAGAACTCAGTGCCAAGGGCAGGTCCTAAGGTCTAAACAGATTTCACTACAAGATCAGAAAAGTGGATCCATGACTATGACAGGGGAGGGACTCATACACATGGTCACAGGAAAGGCCGATGTAGAATAGGTTCTACATGTTAATTGCCGGTATCACTGACACCTACACAATAAGTATAAAGAATTTAACTCCTTCAGGTGCTCCAGAGGATGACAGACAAGTGGTTTCCAGATTGTTAATAACTTTTTTCTTGTAATGAGAATGATATAAATGTTTTGTACTCTGTTTTTTCCTGTATATTTCTAATTTTTCCTTTTACATTTAAAGAATTTTTTTTGAATGTTCCTCTTCTTAAAGTTTGAATAACTTCCTAAGGAAGTTGTGAAATATTCACACCCAGAATAGTTGCCTAGAAAACAGGTGGCATTAACAATATCTAAAAAAAAACTTTTCCTGTGTTTATCAGCTGAAGGTGATAAAATGCTTTTCTCTCTAAATGACTCTGGTCCTGTGGGCGCATATTAAATGAGGTGCTGTTGCAAAGTCTTGTTTGTTCTACTGCTACATTTGATCAAATTAACTCAACAAGTAAAAATTAATTTGATGATCAAAATTGACTCAAGAAGAGTAAAACAAAGAATGCAATAAACCCAGATGAGCTTGAATTTTTCTTTGAAGAATTCTAAGGTCAGAGAGTACACCAATTAAACATTTTAACATTCAAGTAAAATATGCTATTTTATTTTTCTTATAATATGCAAAAGTGAAATGGTTATTCATTATTATTCCTGATGATTACAAAATTAGGTCAATGACATGAATCAATATGATACAAGCATGCAGAAAATCTCAGCAATTAATACAAAAGGACAATAAAGTCTTAAAATGTACTAGCAAAATTAATTCAATAATACATTAAAAACATTAATGACATATGATAGATTTGTTCCAGAAATGAAAAACAAGTTGGTTGAATCAGTGAATTTGATGAGATTTAATATTCAAATTAAAAGGTGTCACTATTATAGTCTAAAGATAGCAAGCTCATTTTCTCTACTATTCTGCAATTAGAAAAGTTGTTCTTTCCAGAGCATATTTTATATAAAGAATACTTATGGCATTTTCTCTAAGCCTAATATATACTTCTAGTGAGCTTAGCTATAAGAATTTACACACAATATAGATACCTGGAAAACAGCAACTTCATTTTCCATCACTGGTGACTACTTACAAGTTAAACATAATTCTTTATGTCTTAGAAAACTGCTATAAAACTATCAATAAACATATTGATAGTCATAACAAATTTATGCTAACAATACCTGAGAAACTGTGAAGGTTTATCTTTTAAAGAAACTAAACAGAAGTACTTATTTAAGTAAAAGTAGTATTTATTTGGGCAAATAGATGGATACAAATATTGATAGAGATATGAATTCTGAATTTAGACATTTAATGATCCTCAGCAATGTATGACTGGAATATTTTTGAGAACCTAACAGCATGATTCTAAAGTTCATCTGGAACATTAAAAGTAATAAGACTGATACAATAAATAGCATTAATTTTTACTATGGAGAAAATTTTGACTTCCATAAAAGAACAAAGCCTAGATGTTTCAAACTTCCAACAATTCTAAACTTTTGAAGAGAAGGTTTAAACTATTTGGTGAAAGAGTGAAGCTTTGATTTCTTCTTATTTTTTTAAACTGAGAGTAATTTTTATACTTTCTTCTGACCGCAAATTTCAGTTAAAAATTTTTAAATCAACAATAATGAAAATCTGGAAGAAAACTTATTACCAATATAACAAATGTGTAATGTCATTAATAAATAAAGATACATTTTATATCAATAATAGTACTAAATTTGTTTCAGCAAAATTTTTATAGATATTATCAAGTAATTAACTAAAGAAAAAACTGAAAGTCCAATATCACTAATAAAAATAATTTTGTGATACTATTTTTGTAGTTTAAAATGTTCATACAGTACTTAAGATTGTCAAAGACAATGAGAGAGGCCCTCCCATGCACATCTGAGAGGAGAGTAAACCTATACATTTACGACTATAACGTCATAATGCATTTTTATTCTGCATTCATATTTTTATGAAATGTTAAAAATCTACCATATTCATATTACTTTTGTAATCACAAAAATTTTGTAACCACAGACTATAAGGTCTCACTGTGTAGTTCAGGTTGGCCTTGATCTTAGCATGTAGGCTAGGCTGTCCTTAAACTCATGGCGATTCTCCCACAAGAGCTGAGATTACAAGTTTGCACCACCACGCCTGGCTCCAAAACATAGTTAGAGTTACGATTTATGTGAATTGAGCAAGTTAGTATTTTAAAATATGTTATCCTTTTAAAACATTGTTTTTCTTAATTTACACGTGAGTATCAAATGCCTATGGCTTCAATTCCTGTCCCAGGGAGTAACTGTTATGACAGATAGTAGTGGAAATGAAAATAAACACTTTCATCATATAAGGATGATAAATGTTAGGTATAGTAACTGCTGTAACAATGATAATGATATTAGGAATAGTTAAATATTGAACAATAGCATATGCTGGGTACTATGTTAAACAGAGGTTTTAATATATTTAATAATCAAGCCACATATGGTAGATATTACCCATTTTCACCATATTATTAATAAAAATCTGAATGTTGGAGAAGTTAAGTAAATGACTGGAAAAGCACTAGAACTCAGTTGTAGGATATCTAGACTTAATGTTTGTCTGTGTCATTTATTTGCCATCTTTCCTGAGACATTATATAATTTACCTGATTTAAACTTTTCTCAACTTGGCTGTAAAATGCAAATAACAACACTTAGCAATGCTGTGAAATCCAAATGTGTAAATACTTTGAATAGCGAATTCTATAAGTATAAACTATCACAGACCTTTGGAGCTTCACCTAAGTACTTAAAGGGTCTTCTCTGAAAAGCATTTTTCTTAATTTTGCCAGTTATTTTTGCCCCACTTCATTAAAAACTCTGATATTTGGTGAGAATCATTCTTTTTCTTCACTGGGTCCAATAGTGAAGCTTTGTCCATATGTTGTTTTAGTTAGTGTTTCATTACAGCCTCACCTATTAGTGGCCTCTTTAAAATTAGATTACAACCTCGGAGGCTGTCTTTCTGTGTAAGACTACGTGCGGCAAAGAATAACAATGGCTCTATAGCAAGTTTTTATTAGGCAGTAGTTATACTACAGCCAAAGAACCACAGATGATGTACAGAGAAATAAAATTAACTATAACTAATTTAAAATATAATGGACAGTTTACAAATAAGTCCTTTTTAGCACCTCAAACAAATTTTGGTTGAATTACATTCCATTGGTGATATCTCATTTCACCCCAGTTTCAGCTGGCTAAGATGTTTTTCCTGTTGACTTCTCCATTTCACCAGATAAGTAACTAAAATTTTAAAACTCTTTTTCTTGTTTTTTTTTTTTTTTTTCATTTATGGACAGAGATTGAAGGAAGATCCTACCATAAGTATAGCATCCTACACTAGAAATAGCCAGAGATGTAGAGAAAATGATCCAAATAGGGGGAAAAAGTGAGCTCACCTGTAGTACTTTCTTTCTGCTTTTCACTGTGATAAATCACAGGAAGGAACAAAAATAATTTAAGGAAAAAAATGAAAAAATTTTCAGTTCCATAGTAACCTATGAATAAGAACTCCCAAAACGTTTTTCCTAAAGTAAGTATTGTACTGAGTTTGAATTTTATTTTCTAAAGAGTTGATAGAGAATCTGATTTGTTTAAATTATGGCAAACACGGGAAATCTATTAAACATTTCATTCTAAATTTATAAATGATATATTTACAGTTTCATTCCAAAGCTAATTGTTGGTATCAGAAGTTTGTATCTAAATCACATCACTGAGTAATTAAAATGAATCTTTACTGTTTTAAGCCTTAATGCCTCATCTAACAGTTCAGTTTAGCAGTCTATTTTTAAATATTTGGCAGCAAATTGAAGGAAAATTTCAATTAAACAAATATAAGCTGTTGTCAAAATAAAAGGTGGGGGAGAGATGGGCAAAGAAAGAACTAAATGTGTTACATACGTGTGTCAATTCCTTACAATGGATGCAATCCTTATGTACTGCAAACATGTACTATTAAAAGTCAGAGAGAGACAGAGAAGGAGACAGAGACGGAGACAGAGACAAGAGAATATAAACAGAACTGGTCAGAAAAAATGCTCAGTGCATGTAGGTAATTCGTAATGAATAGATTCATCATAAGAAACTGGTGCATAAACATATGGAATCATAATTCTTTTTATGTTCCCTCTCCTCCTTCTCATCTTCCTCCCTGCTCATAGTTATAAAATGTTTCCCCAAGAATATGAAGCAGTAAAGCAATAAAGTCAGACTATGAGTACAGCGGTCTAACTCTAAGCAGTGTTTCTCACCACCCATCTACACTGTGAGTAACTTGAAGCTTATTTATTTTTCAAAATATTCACCATTTGATATGTAGCAATGAAATATAAAGACTATTCCTGATCAAAGCCATCGTAACTTAACAATAAACAATACTAGCTGTAGTGCAAGCAAAACCATTATGCATCTTCATGATCTAGAGCAGTTGTCATGGGGCAGGAAGCAGTGAAGTAAAGAAGGGGAAACTTCTTAGAACCCTTAGAGGAGCATGAGCATGAGCTCCAGAGGGTTATTGTTACAGAAGAGAATATTTTCACTATGCTCATCTCATTGCCCAACTCTAGAAAGTCTTACCCTTTCAAACACCCTTGCTTTCTCTGAAATTTCCCTTCACATTTTCCCTCCACTTAGGGAATAGTTTTATTTCTTCATGCTTTTGGTCACATGTCACCTTCCCCAGGAGGCCTTTGGGCCCCACACTGCCTCTGATTGCTCCTAAGCATCCTGCTGTCCTTCTGATCATAGTGTTTACTCTGCAGAGAGAATATTATAATACTCCATTCATACGTATGCTTCTCCCAAACTGTCAGGATCTTCCCAGCAGGGGCAATAAATTCTAATTCACCTTAACATAGTAATCAAATGTAATGGTTATAAAAAATTATAATATTTTGTGAAAATAGAAGATAATATCTGCCTCAGATGCACCACTCAAGAAGCATTTGGTAAGTGGACAAATATATTTCAAAATATAGCACAGCTCATAATACATCTTCTCTTGTGTCACCTCATTTCATTTCATGGTAAGGCCCCCATGGTAAGTGTCATGTTCTCATTTTAAATAATAAGAAATCCAAGACACAGAAAAGTGGAGAAAATTTGCCAAGGTCAGACATGTTTCCAAAAAAACCCGGAGATTCAAATTCACGTCTTTGAATTCCATGCCTAGAGTTATCTTTCTCACGACTCAGATAAGGAATTGGTCTCTCAGCAGAGTACAAATTTAACAAATTTCATGCTCTAAAAAATTTTACTACCTTGAAGTAGTTGCACTCCACAGAAAGGTTTTAACTTTACATCTCAAGTTAACTGTTTACTGCAGAGCAGAGCGGTAGTAAATAATAGATATGATCATTGCGCTTGAGAGAATTTAAAGTTTAGTGGCAAGGATCAGAAAAAAACAAAAGTAACTTTAACCCATGCAGGAAAGGCATGCAATAATAGACTCAGTAGTTCATTGACAATATCTTTATTAAATAACTAAATCCATGTGTCAAACTTGGTGTGATGTACTAGGGATATGAGGATTTCAAGAGGAGAACATGGGCTCTCTCACCCCTCAAAGAAAAAGATGTCACACAAGGATTGATTAAGAGCAGACCCAAGAAAGCGGTAGAATCCAAAAGTTGAACTTTACCGGTTAACTTTTAAAAGTAAGGGTAAGGATGGTCAAACAGGAAACCTTTGACAAGTGCTGCAGCATGGAAATGTGTGGGATTGTTGTGAGAGAACCTGTTTAATTAGAGACAATAGGGAAAATGAGTGATTAAGACTTTAATGTTAAGAACCTTAAATGTCAGGGTTAGATTTCATTTATCATTTGATAAGCAATGGGGAGCCACTGGGAGCTTGAGCAGGCGAATGACATTATTAGAGCTGAGAGCTGTAAAGTTTGGCCCATGCAGAAAAAGCAGAACGCTGTGAGAAACTCAAAGCAAGAGTGCTCTTCAGGCTCACAAGGATAAGGATGATAAAGTAGCATCATGTAACTACACCATTATATTACAGAAAATATTTAGGTGATCTAAGCTAAACATATTCTTTAGGTTTATTCTCTAAAATAAATGAGATGAATTTAAGAGCATCCCTGCTGATGAGTTTTCATACTAAACAAAATGCCTATTCGGGTGAGAGATTGTAACTCATCAGTTAAATTAGAGTTGTTATTTCTTTGAACTAAAATCCCTTTGGTAGTTGTGGAGAGCATCTATTGCAGATTTAAAAAGAAGAAGAAGAACAGGAAGCACACAGCAATTTTTCATAGTTATCACAGGTGACATCTAAACTGGCAGAGTGCAAAAAGGAAAGGCATATAAATTAGACAAATAGAAGAGTTTCTTTACCCTCATCCGCAGAAACCAACAGAAGTATATAAAGAGATAATGAACTTGTCCAGGGCAGCTGTTTCTGAATGAGCATGCCCAGAAAGCTACCTATTCTGAAAGATATTGCTCAAAAATTCACTTCTGATTGCTGTTTTCAAAGTAAACCACTTTAGGATATTTTTGGTGTATTCTCATTTAAGTTAGTCAAAACATTTCATGCATAATGCATCATTTTAAATTATGTCAAAACTAAGTGTATTCATATAATTATAACAATTGGTATTCCTAAATACCTAGGAAGATGAACTTCATTAATTTAGTTAGATAGTTTTGGGGGGTTTTTTTGTTTTGTTTTGTTTTGTTTTGTTTTTTGGTCTTTTTGAGACAGAGTCTCACCACGCAGTTCAGGCTAGCCTTGAGCTCATTTTGTAGCCCAGGCTGGTTTTGAACTCACAACCGTCCTCCTACCTCAGCCTCTCAAATGCTGGGATTACAGGTGTGTGCCACCACACCAGATTAACTTGATGTTTTTATCAGATGGTATAGGAAAATCTTCGCCTGATGGTGACCATTGAGTCTGGCTTTTAAAAGATAATGAATAACTGCCTAATGATAGATATTTTATTCTAAAGAGATATGGCTTTTCATCATATTACACCATCATATTGTATTAGTTGACAAAATAAACCTGGATTATAAATTCCATGAGATAGTGTATAAAGGAAAAATTATGGTATCAATTAAACTTTGAAAATGGAATACTTCTTTCTTTGGAAATACATATATGCATATTACATATTGAAGTCTGATATGTCCTGCCTACACAATAAAACCCATTTAATTTTACTGAACTGAGAACACTCTAAACTTCTTTGGTCATGTAACCCATTTATTTTCCTTTAATATCTATTTGTACTACATAGTGACTTTAGAAAATATTGCCAGAGAACAAAGAAGTCAGCCTCACATACTAGGAAAGCCTGAAGTTAAATAAAAGTTCTGCTCACCTCTAACCCCACTTCTCAAAAAACTGTAATAAGGTCTGGCTTGAGTCCACTCACTGAGTGCTAATGTTTAACACGGGTATTTATGGATTTCTGTATTCTTTTTAAAATTATTCTTGGTTTATTAGTACGTGCTTACGTTCCTTGTGGGGAGTTACTGCACTTACTTGTAGCACATTTTAGTTTCTGCTTCTGACCCCTTTCTTTCCCCTCCTGCCATCTCTTCTTCCACTTCCCATTTGAGAAAGAACTATCTCCCTGCCTCCTGTTACCTTTTATTTTGCCTTGTATTTATGTTTTGGGTTTTTCATAGAAGACAAACTATGCAGTATTTAAGCTTCTGTATCAGATTTATTTGTAGAATTTCTGTATTCTTACCCAACCCTGCCTCAAAAATAGAAAATTATCTTTATTATGTCTCCTTATTTATGCTGCTTTCCTTCACTCATTCAACCAATGCTTCGTATTCTAACACCATGAAGAAGCATGATATGCACTGGAGAGAAATGGTGAACAGACCCCAGAGTCCTCACTTTCCCTAAGCAGGCACTGGAGTAGAGGAAAAAAGACTAGAGCCTGATATATTTTTGCTAAGGAAAGTATCTTGCTCTGTGGGAATTGCCCATATATTGTACTGTACTTATTGCAAATAAACTAAACTCTGGAGTATGAGAAGGCAAGAGGCAAGGAAGAGATTCCCACAAGGCCTTTGTGTGGGAGAGCAGAGATGAGCCTGACGGAAAATCTTCTCCTTGCTCTTGCATTTCCCTTCTAAGCAAAGCTAAGAAACACTGTCCAGACTCTGGGGCTTGTACGATAACCTGTTGGTGGAGGAAGGGGCACCATGTCTTGCAGAAAACTGACCTGCTTCTTCCTCAGGCAGCTGCAGGTGCTACATGTAAGGATGAAGAGCTGGAGCTGACTCTCTTCCCACCCTGCCTCCTGTAAATTGAGAGTAATAAGGGACAATGAAATTAAGCTACAGCTCTTCTTGCAGGGCTTTTCCTCTAAATGTTTTCAACTCTGGAAAAGTTCTTCTGTGTAACATGTGACTTAGAGTGTTGACTATAACCATCCTTTCAGCCCAGAAACACTTCTTTGTTGAGGTAGAATATGGCTCTTTGAGGTCTGTACACAAAATATCAGCTATGTTAGGGCATTGCTGATCATCCCTTTATGGATCTGTTTGCTTCTTGTCTGAAAAATGATTTGAAGAGAAGGTCCAATAGATTTTTAAAATCAATATATAGGTCATATATAGGCTAAATTAAGTTTAATAAACATTAATAAAATTAAATTTTTGCATTATTCTTACAACCCCCCCAAAGCACCAAATTGGTAGCAGTATAGTAGGATGAAAATTTAAATGTTAGAAAATGAAAAGCTGGGATACATTATTGTATGCAATGATTCTACATTTTAAAAGGGGAACAGTTATTAGACGGTCTGGACCATTTGTCTTCCTGACCAGACCTCTCTCACTCTTTTCTCTTTAGAGTAGAAAATGGTGCAATTATTCCGTTATGCTTCATAAAATAGTAAATTATCTCCAATTACTGTAAATTCATAGTAGCAGTAAAATGCCTGTGTAGAACAACATACTCCCCATGGTCATCTTGAAATGTATTACAGTATCATAAAATTATAACTCTGAAAGGAGTTTCAGAAAACATGTCTAGCCCATTTTCCTTGCCTCTAGGCAGTACTGAGCTGCAAATGATTCCAAAAAAATAGGTAAAGAGAAGAGTCAACAATTATTCTTGTTAGCTGCAGGGTCCATTACATTTATATACTGACAAATATTTTTACCCACATTGTACATACATTGAATATTCCTTTATGTTCATAGTCAGCTAAATTCACAAAAATTCATATTATATCATTTCAACACAAATGAAGTTTTGAGCTACAGACAAATTAATAACTAGATCTGTCATTCACTTTCCCCATGAATTTTTGAGAAATACTTTCATTTCTTTACCTTCACATTTCTTTTTGCCCCTACATGACAGTGTTGCTTAAACAAATCTTTAACCACTTAGATGAAATATCCCAAAAAATGTTTTAAGAGCAGTAGAAAAATCTAGCCTCTGCACAAGAACGTTTTTGTGCTCCCACAGAAAGCATAAAGTAAGCACAGCTTTGCCCATGGATGCTGTTGAATATTAGTGATTTCTAAAAGAGCGTAATTACAAATTTTTGTCAGGAATCTTTGAGACGCCAAATATCTCTGTGAAGTGTTAGCACGGTCAGCTGTCCTATTGTGCGCACACCAGCTGGGTTTCCTTACAAAGTTCCACAGTTGAAGGTTGCCTTAAAAGTGTTTCTGAAACAATTCTGAGACATGACTCCATCAACCAAATACGTATCAAGTTCTTATAAAATTTCTCTCTTCTCTATATTCTGAAAACTGTAAGGAGCAAAGGAGGTAGGCTCTAATGAACTGAAAAGTGTAGCAGATGGCCTTTGAAATTAGTCTCTTTGATACCTGGATCTGTCGCTAACAAGCTGGATGACCCTGAAGAGGTCATTTATGTTCTCTACATTTTAGGTACTTGTCATTAAAATGAGAATAATTGTATCTGCCATAGGTCAGAGAAAGGATTGGGTGAGATAACTTATGAAAACTATTAGTCAAATAAGTTGGCCCTTAGTCCATATTTATAGCTACCATTGATAATATTTTTACTGTTAATAGTAATACTGTCTCTACACTGGAATGCCCAAATATGGAGACCCAAAAAAGCCCAACATAGTTTCTTAGTGATGGTATAGTGTCCACTAGCAGAAGTGATTAGGGTTTTACTCTCATTGGGGTATTTCCCGTGTGTGTTGGTGATTTACATGCTTAGGGTTCATGCAAAATCTCTGATAAATAAAACGCTCCTATTTATGTTTTACTTTATAAATGGGAAGATTATGGCTTATGGTAGTAATATAGCATGCCCAACATGACTAAATCAGTATTAAAGCTCAAGGTTTCTCAGTCCAAGGTCAGTGTTTTATTCTTTACATCAATCTTTGCCATTTGCCATACAGAAGAACAGTTCTTCCCATGTTCTCTCCCAGGCCATCAACCATTTAGTTACTGCCTAGCTTAAATTCCCATAGTACATTACACTCACTTATTACAGAAGAGTTACTTACTATATGTCTTTTTCCAAACTGTAAACTCAGGAGGTCAAGGAAGATTCCTTTTCACCTGTGTGTTTCAAGATCTATATCCAAATCTGTGCTCTGCCTCTAGACGGCTGGATGGGGACTTCTTGTCTCCCCCTCCTAGTAAGCAGGGCAGCCTAGTTTCTATCCTGGCCCCTTTGAAATCCACAAGCAGCCCTGTAAATGGAGACACATTTTTGTGGGGATTAGTAGATAATAAAGATTAAGGAGGCAGCCAGTACCAAATTTTAAATCCTTTCTGTTCTAGACTGAGGATAAACTCTTGAGCTTAGTGTCTTAGAAAAGATTAATCTCCTAGCAATATAAAGGACAAATTAGTGAGAGTTGGAGGTCCCAATAAAATCATTCATAGGCTAATTAAATTCCCTCTTTGCTCAATTTTGTTACAATTATATTGTTATAAAAGGTTTATTTACATCTATGATTCCTTGATAGGAATTGAGAAATACAATATTCTTAAGTGCGTTTTCCCTTTACATTTCTCTGCTTTAATATAATGCAGTCATTATCCGTGTGGGCCCACAGTGCTCCATGTTAAATTCACCAACTGCTGTTCTGCACATTCCCTCAGCCAATTTATTTCAATTTCAGAAGGAGCAACCTACTCCACAGTAGATGACTGCTGACTGCAGTTCCACACCATCACTCTTGGAGAGTAAACTCTTATCAAGCAAAAAGCTTCCACATGTGAGCATGGATGTGATCAATTCCCTGTCAGCAGCAGCTTTGGGCTTGGTAGACCCCTGCCTTCTGCACCTGGGTTACAAAGCAGGTGACAATTCACCTGCTCAGGCACAGACCTTGTTTTATATGAATGCTTTAAAAAATGTAAAGGATAAGAAATAGGTTTCACAGAGATCTCCAAACTTGTCATTGCAGGAGTCAGGGCTAGGTCACATTTTTAACATAGTGGTGACCAGTTATCATAAATGTTGGTGTTTACTTTGGTATGAAATTATATAAATCTTAGAGGAACAGCATAAGACAGAATTTTCAAAGTTAGAGGCTTAGAGCCTCCATAGTCAGAAATTTTCCACTAATAGCTATCATCCAGTTAAAATAACTGTACTTGCCAAATGAATTATTCTGAGGTAGATACATGGATGAGAAAATGTTTATCACTTAGGCAGTGGGGGCACCTCCTTATCTCTGACTCTTCTCTGTACTGATTCCATCAAAAATTTGATCTCTGTAGAAATAATATAGCCTAGTACTTGACAAAAACATTTATTCTTGAACTGTACTGCCCATGACCTTGCATTTGTGAATAGCATATCAGAATAAGGCATTTTGTCATTTAACATGCATGTTTAGGAATTTTTGTTAAGTGTTGTTTATGACTTGAATATGGATGCTAAGATCTCTAGAAAGGTATGTACAGCAGTCTACTGGGGTAGGTATTTTTAAATTAGAGTTGCTAAATATTTCACGTGTAATACTAAGAAAAGTTTTTCATGTAATTTGAAAAAATTAGCCATCTCATTCAAGTCTGTGTGCAAGCTTCATGTACTAAGATCAGTGTAAAAACTAATGCTACACTATCATCTGCTCTTCTTTGAATGGTAATAGTCAAATTTACTATTTCTACCATGTAGAAAACTGCCTGAGCTTCCTAACAAGACTCTCTTTGATACGATCCTATTTAGTTTGTAAAACTTGTCCATCTGTATTCTCTGGAGACACTCAATCCTTATATTTTTCTTATATAATGTTTTTCATATATCATAATTTCCTTCAGCCTAGAAGGTCCCTCTTAAATACATTCTCACTTTTTTTTAGCTGGTAACTCTTAACCTTTTAAGATTTGGTAAATATCACTTTCACCAGGAATCCTTCTCTGACTCAATCTTCCGAAAAGAATGAAGGATTTCTATTTTGGGAAGTAGTTAACTATGTCTCCAGAGAGTTGACTTGGCTCCCTTGGTGTGAGGGCCTAGTGAGCACACATGTATCTTTACAGATGAATTTCAAAAACCTAGGACTCACAGAAACAAAGAGAAACATGTCAAATCATTTTGGAAGATTCCTTTAATTTCTAAATTAATACATAAGTTTTTTTTTCCTAAGCTAACTTACTTAAATAGCTTTATTCTTCCCTTGAGTAAGGATGGAAGCTGATTAGGCATCCTCCAAGGCATGGATGAGAAAAATATCCTCGCTCTTCTTTTTTACTTAATCCCAAATATAACCAGTTGTTGTAGTGAAGGTCCCAGCTGCCTCTTAAAGACCTGCTGGGAAACAACAGGATCCAAGAGACTGGGCCAACCAATCAAGCTTAACGTTTGCATCCAGAGGCTTTCCCAGAATCAACGAATTTCAGATCCCCAACTCCCTGTTGGTTCCACTGCTTGTGGGAAATATTTCCACAAAGAAAATGGCCTGTGCTTAGGGGAAAGAACAACTCACCCAACTCAGAACATTTATATATGGAGATGTCAACTCAGTCAGTTCGGGAGAATAAAGCAACTAATTTATATGCGATTGTTAAAACTATGAATTGCAAAAGTTGAGAGGAAGAACTGCTTATAGCTTGGTTCCTGTGTTTCTTGAATTTCTGTTTAGCTGCCATTGTTTCCTACTCACAGTTATCAAAAATACTACTTCACCAATAAAACCAACCTCACATGCCATACACACGGTACCTTCTAAGACACTCTTCTTCTGTTCTACATGTATATCAGATGAGGGAAACAAAAACATTCAATAAAACCTATATGAAAAGCCTGTGCTTACTAGAAAGTTAAATAATGTTTCCATGGTTAAATTTCATTCTAAAAAAGATTTTTTTTTAATTTTTAAAATTTCACTCTAATATGTAGTTGAGAGGTATTATAAACATCATCTGATCCAAGTTCCTCACTTTGGCACCTGACAATCTAAAGCATATACAGCTTAGAGTAAGATGGCACAGCCAGTGTCAGCCTCAACAATATAGGTCCCTCACTTGAAGGCAGTTCCACTGCCCCTTGCAAATGCCTCATTTTTCCAAACAGGAATGACGTAGGAATGTGAACCAGTATTCAGTGTAATGCTAAATCATCTTTGTCTCAAGCAGAGCGTCATAGCGTTGTGAGCCTTGGTCTGGAATTACACTGACTTCCATACTTACACGCTCCATGGCCGAGGTGTGCTTCTTTTCCTTGAAATTACTCCTGCTCTGTCCTCTCCTTTCTTTTCCCTCTGACAAACCCATTTCCCAATCATGCGCACCTCATTGCCTACATCCACACGACTCATTGCCCTACCTGACTCTCAGAATGTAGGGCATGCGCGTGACTGTGAGGACACACACCAGAAGCCACCTCTTTTTCCGGGCATTCCTAGACTTGGTATATGAACATTAGTGATCCCTGGAAGCAGGTAGCCTCATCTGCTTACTGAGGGTAAAAATGATCTTTGTCTACTGGGCACATTCAACATTCCATCTTAAATAAAAGGTAAAGAAGGGGCTCAAGTGAATTGAAAAGATCTGCAAAGAAAGGAAGACTGCTAACATCAGTGCTGGTTTTGTCTGACCCCAGAATCAGGGCTTTTAAATGCAGTGAGCAACTGCACATTTTCATTCTACCCTGACTCGGGCTTCTCCAGCAGACTGTCACAGTCCACCTCTCCACCATCACACCCTGCCTCCGTGTGCCTTCCTGGCTCTGTGTATGCCTCAGTGTTGGGAGAAGGCTGGGCCAGTGACCTCTGGCAGGCGAAAGCCTGCTGAACAGGTATAGAATTGTCAGAGATGCTACTAGAAAGCAAATAGAGGAAGCTTTCAAAGAATCACTTTTGAAACCCATATTGTATCTTTAATGTCTCAAGGACAAGCATTGTTTGTTTTGTTTTTTCCTTTTTTGTTTTTTGTTTTTCTTTTTGAGATAGGGTCTCACTATGCAGTTCAGGTTGGCCTTGAGCTCACTTTGTATCCCAGGCTGGTCTCAAACTCACAACAATCCTCCTGCCTCAGCTTCCCAAGTGCTGGGATCACAGGCATTCACCACCACGCCTAGCTAAGGACAAGTTTTGTATAAAGCCATCAAACCTTGTTATTTGTTTAACTAGCAAAGAGCCTGTTGAAAAGTGAGTAGTATATAATTTAATAAATATAATTTAAGGCAACTAGCACTGATTGAGTTCTTCATATGTAATACATGAGAGCCCTTCTCTCCAGTAAAGGAGAGCTGAGAAAAGCTGCACTGAACCACATATGTTAATGAAATATTCCCCTCGTCACTGTTTTTAGAACTTTGAAGGAGATGTTTGGTATTTATCATGTTTCCTGGCAAAATTTCTAAGACTTTTTGAAGTATAGCTCTGTTACACATGCCTTGAGTATACTCTCCTTTCTTCAAGTTCATCACCACTCATGAAATTAGATATAAATGACTGCAAGAAAGATATGAAAGAAGGTCAATTCCAAAACAGTCCAAGCAAGCACATGAACTTCTAACTAGTTATTAAAGGTTTGCTATAAATTGTGCTGTCAGTAAAATTTAACATACCTAATTCAAATTCCAAATGGGATTAGTACCACAGACCTTCCTGGTTGTAGATGAGCTCCACTAACTTTGTAGCCTACCACTTGAGTCTGATAAGTTTAAATGAGAGAGTTGAGGCATGGTGATATTTTGTAACCATTAAGTTCTTATGAATAATAAAATCTCAAGTTTTTGAGAAACGTTTTTTGGGATTGGAATTGAACCCAGAATTCACACTGAGTTATATCCCCAGCCATTTTATTGCTTTATAAGAGACAAGATCTTTTTTTACTTTAAAGAGAGTAGTAAATGAGAAACAAATAAATAAAGAAATAGAACAGTGTCAGGATACCAATATCACAAACATAAACAAATCAAAGCAAGAACATTCAAAGTGATACAGAGTCTCAAGACAAGATAACACAAATCAACAGTGGTTGTTACATTACATATCGCTATCCTCAACTATATTGCTCAGATTACAAGGTGTAAGAATGAAAGATTGCTCAAGCCACTATAGGGAATAAGAAAATAATTATTTGATAAAACAGTAGAGGAAATACAGAGTTTCACTAGACAAGATGGTAAGAGTTCATCATTGTAAATCCATTGCATATTATTACCTTCAGATCAGTTGCTCAGACCACCAGACACAAGCATGCACTATCGATCAGAACATAAATAATTGTAATCATTAACTGTTCATTTCAATACACCATCAAACATCAGGAATACAGTTATTGCAGCTATTCATATATATACCTATATTTTGCATTCCTTCTTTCTTTTTTCTTCTTTCCCTCACCCTAGTCGTTCCTTCCTTTGAGCAGTTTCTTTCCCTTTCCTATCATCTATTGTACGTTTTCAGTTTTACCTAGTCTTTCAGGTTCCTACACCAAGGAGACAATACTTCTGTAACGAAGAGATACAAATGGCAAATAAATACATGAAAAAATGTTCAACGTCATTGGTCATTTGAGAAATTCAAATTCAAACAATGCTGAGATTCTATCTCCTCCCAGAAAGAATGGCTATCATCAAGAAATCAACCAATAACTAATGCTGGAGTGGCTGTGGGGAGAAAGGAACCCTACTCCACTGCTGGTGGGAGTGTAGAGTAGTGAAACCACTGTGGAAATCAATTTGGAGATGCCTCACAAACCTAGGATTAGAAGTCCCATTTAACCCAGCTATTCCCCTTCTGGGTATTTTTCCAGAAGAATTAAAGACATCATACCACAGCAATATATGTGCACCCATGTTTATAGCAGCATAATTTGTTATTGCTAAATCTTGGAAACAACCCAGATGCCCATCCACTGAGGAATGGATAAAAAAGATGTGGTATTTTTATACAATGGAGTATTACTCAGCTATTAAAAAAGATAATCTCAAGGCTTTTCTAGGTAATTAATGCAGCGAGAGACCATACTCATAAGCGAAATAAATCAGACCCGGATGAGACAGGATCTTGCTAGGTCACTAAGCTGTACATGCTGGGCTCAAACTTTTGATCCTCTTGCATCAGTCTCTTAGAGGGCTGTGATTACAGGCCTGGTTCATCATGGCTTTATCTTCTCCTTATTGCCTAAGCTTCCACTTTGTAACACTAATTGTTAATCCAATGTGCTCTATAATTTTTAATAAATGATGTCACCTCTAAGTAAGTGACTATTAATATCCATCATTTAAAAAGTACTTTCACTGAAAGTGAAAAGTTATGATGAGAGGAGATCCTGCTTTTACAAGACTTTTTTACCCTTCTTTATTTTAAATTTCTATTTCTACTAGTTCCTGTTTGCAGTACATAATGCCTACACTCATCATGGGGAGTTGATACATGTGCATAATACATCTTAATATTTTTATGCTCCCCTCCCCCTCCCCCTCCTTCCCTGTAGTTCTTTATCCACTTTCCATATGCAACAGAAACATGTGTTTAATACAGATATGGTGGGAAGAGCAGGATATCTTTTAAGGTTTTCCAGCGAATTAACCATTGTGTCCACGCATGTCTAGTAGGCTCCAACACCAAGCAAGACAGCAGCTAGTAGATTCCTAAGCGAAACCTACCCTAAGCTGCTGTGTATCTAAACATGTGTTTTGTGTTGTTCAGCCTCTGCATCTCCATTCTCACCCATGGGCTCAGCTCTGCGGGTCACCTCACTGTTTCAAAAGGACTGCGTCTAACAGCTACCTGTGCATTTAGCTGGTGCAGGGAATAACAGTTGCAGAAAGAAAAGAAAGGATAAGTTAGTATTTAACAAACCGGTAGAATGGATTTTGAGATTTCTTAGCTCTTACTTCAGAAATCAACGAAGGAGATTGTGAAAGAAATGAAAAAAGGAATTATACTAAAGATAATAATAGCTAATGTGCATTTCATTAGGTCCTGTATGAGCTAATAACATCTACATGCTACAGAAAGGAAACTGAGTTTCGTAGGAATTGAGTAAATTCTTCAAATCCATTCTCTCAGCTACAGTATTATACTGTTATATTTAAAATGCTTTGTTTACTTAAAATTTGGAAACATATTTACTGCATAAAACCAGTACCTTCATGCATATAGTATTACTATATCCCACTGTCTTGGTTATTTTTTTTTCGTTGCTGGGACAAAATACCTGACACCCAAAATTAAGGAAGAAAAGGTTTATTTCACTTACAGTTCATGGAAGTTTCAATACGTACTTGGCAGATTATAAGGCAGAGTGGCACGTGGCAGAGGGCTGCATCTCAGGGCAGCAGCACACAGCCAAGCCGCAAGCACCCACCAGGGCGGAATGGGGGAGGAATGCCCCCAAGCAGCTTCTTCCTCTCCCTTACATATGCAAACTATCCACTCCAGGGCGGGTGCAGCTCTCACACCCATATTCAAACTCTAAAAGCCTGCCCCATGTCCGCATGAGGCATTGGGGGGACACACAGACACAAACCACAACACCCACCCATCCTGGGTCAAAGAAAACTGATGCATTTTATATTTCCTTACTTTCCAGCAGGCATCTAAAGGTTTAGTTTTCCATTCTTGGTATTAGAGCACAATAAACTAAAAAAAAAGTTCCCTTGTAAATCTGAAACAAATCAACAGATACATTTTTAAAAGCCATTTCAATGTCTGCTCTATAAAGGTTTGAGAAGAAGTTAAACGTGCAGTAGTCTGAGTTTAAACAAAGGACTTGCTTCATTTCACATGAAGCCCAAAGAAGGCAGGAAGTATCATAAGTATTGAGTTCAACCTAAGAAATACAGGAAAGACAGCAGAGGCAATTGAGATATGAGAGAATAAATGAAAATATGTTTCATGGGGTTTTTTCTCCGCTCTCTGGCCTTGTGTGACTTCTTTAAGGGATTATAGTACTCACTTTGGCGATACGTATACTAAAAAAGGACTATAATGTTAGCACATAAATCCTTGGATATTTTTATTTCTGATGAGAAGTAATCTATCCATTTATTGTATGTATCTCAAGATCCTCAAGAAAAATGAGAAAAATCTTTAAAAACTCCTCAAATGAAAAACAATATACTAATTTCTTTGTTTGTTTTCTTCTTTTTAGTTTAGTACTTCATCATTCTTTGGCAAATATTGTAATACAATAAAAATGGTCAATTTCTCAGTTTACCTATACACAAATAAAGGCATTTAAAAGTATCTTACAAATATCTATTAAGGCTTTGTTAATAAATATCTCACACTCCTGACCCTGGGACGTTAACTACTTCAAGAACTTGCAGCCCTGTGTTGAAAGGACTCTTTCCCAACCTCTCCACAGGAATTAAGTTCTTACCCTCCTTATCGAGCTTTTTCTTTACTTTCTTCAAAGCTCTTGTCACTGTGTAGCTTTTTTTTTTAGCGTCCCTCTTAGTCTATTTCCATAAAAGCCAAGGACTTTCTTTTGTTTGCTATAACATGTCTTGGGAGAGGAAGTCAGCGATTATTATTTTAATGGTAATTCCGTGGTCTTTAAACAGGTGAATGTTGAAGACTGTTACCTAGAAAAGCATAGGCTTGAGTAAACATGAGTGATTAGAAATAATTACTATAAACATAATTAAGATAGATAAAACATCTTAGTATGCAATACATTACTATATATATGTATACATACACACACACACAATTAAAATGTCTTAATAATATGCTAGAGGGGCTGGGGATTTAGCTCAGCGGCACAGGGCTTGCCTGGCAAGTGCAAGGTCACGAGTTCGATTCCCGGTACCAAAAAAAAAAACAACAAAAAAAATATGCTAGAATGTCACTTAAGTGACTCCAGTGAAATATCCTTTTTAGAGATTTTATGTGTTCAGTAACAGCTGATACCCTTTAAGGTGTCTGTCTGGACACCTCAAAATGTTGGCAAAATTATTTTGGACCTACTGTAAGAGAGAGGACCAGACCTCCTGGATTACTGAGTGAGCACATACAAAAGGTACCAGGGAGTGAACTACAGGAATAGGAACCCTGTTAACATATGGTGGACTCAAGGTTGCTATTAGAATAAGGTCTGCTAATTACATGATTTCGTTTTGCTTGTCAACCCTATGAAATCCGGACTGAATTCACTGAAAAAGCACCTTCAGGTTGAGAGTTCACACTTCTGCTACTTACCTATTATTCTGTGTCTTTCACATTCATGGAGACCCTTACCTACACCAAACCCACTGGGGAATACTGCTGGGATTCTGGCAGTGGCATCTCTCAGCGCTGTCTACTGTACTGCACAGGTAAAATTCAGCCCCAAAGTTTTATATCTGATGCAATAAAATGAAAGTTTAGGAATTAGCTGACCTACCTTACACTAAAAACAGATAAAGGGCGTTTGTTACTTAAATGCAAACCCTTAAAGCTTCCCCCAACACCCACGCTGTTCATCAGAGTATTCCTCCCTGAGGCATAAAAGAGTTCTGGTAAATACAATATTCTTCATAGACTTTCATTCTAAAGCTAATTTATACTGTAGAACACCTTACATACTGACTTTCTGGGAAATATCTGACTAGCCCACCCTTACTCTATGAATTTAACACAGCATTAGCTATAAAATGATATGAAAAGAAGGGCAATTTTCATTATGAAACAAATTGTGGTTAGAATGTTTAAGAGTAAGAGCACTTAAACATTATTAAGTGTTTTATCAGAAACCTGAACTTGCCACTTAACAGCTATGTGATGAGTTCTTCAATATTTCTAAAACTCAGGTTCCTCAACTGTAGAATGAAAATAACAATAGTACCTAGCACAGAAGGCAGACTTGAGGATATGGTAACCACTAAACAAACTTAACCTGAGGACAGTAAAATGGTAGATATAAAAATAATTATCCTGTAGCAACTGAATGTGTCTGTTTCCTTCTCTTCTTTCCTTCAGTTTGTGTAAACCTAATACCTGGGGTTTTCTGCCCAAATCCTGTGTTTATATAGATGCTATGTTTCCAGATATCTTTAATCTGCTAAGTGGAAGAAAAGTTCATTTTTGAAAAAAAATACAAAAATGTTTATCCTTTCTTTATTAAGAGCAGTACAAGCAATTCCTTAGGAAATAATGTTGAATCAGATTGAAATGGATGATTAATATTGTTTAGTTTGTATAAATTCAGCTATTTAAAAACTGAAACACACAGTCTCGTATAGGTATCATAATGGATTAGTTGATAAATAAAGAGGAAGAACAGATGAATAATGAGTGGGCAGGTAACCAAAAAGACAGATGTATTCATATTAAGTTGGATATTCCCTCAGATGGATAGGTAGATGAACAAATGCATAGGTGAATGGATAGACACAGAGACCGAATGACACATGGATGGATGGATGGATGGATGGAAAGATGGATGGAGGATGGACAGATGCTATGAGATGAATAAGATATGAAAAACATTATGATTTGACATTGAGATTAAATATGGATATCTTTTAGTGAAAATAATTTTACTTTTTATTGCTGCACATGTGCTTATAATTTTTCTGGTACCTGGACTAAAACTCAGGACCTAGTGCTTATCAGGCAGGCACAGTGCCACTGAGCTATATCCCCACCCTCTGCACATTTACAATATATAATTACATTTGTTTTGGTGTATATATATATTTTTTATGTTATGCATATATGATCCATAAAATACTATATATTACATGTAATACAATTATATATTTCACATACATATTGCATATTCTAGAGTATATCTTATTCTATTGCATATTTTATTTATATTTGTATTATATATTACAACACATATCATGTTACATATTACATTTTATGCTTTATATTATATAAGACATATAACCAATCAATATATTAGGTCATATAGTATACATTATGTATTATATATCATTTAAAATATGTTTAATATTATATATTATATTTTACATGTATAGTTTACATGCTACATATTATACACTAATTTTACATATTACATATATTAATTATATATTATATAGTAGATAGTATATGTTATATATAAAATGTAATATTGTATATAAATAATATTTGATGCCTTCCCTCCATTCTCCCTCCTTCCCTTACCATGATCCCCTTGGTAATCTCCAAAAAGTCTGCATCCTTGTTTCCTTTCATCTCTCTTTTATTTCACTCTGATTTATTTATATTTTGGTTTGCTCAGATGCGAAAAACCATGTGAAAGTTAACCTTCTGGATCCAAATCATTTCACTTAACATTATGTTCTCAAAATCCATCTATTTCCCTACAAAGGAAGTGAATTCATTCTTTACACCTGAGTGAAATTCCATTGTGTGCATATACCACATATTATTTATCTGCTCATCCTTTGATGGGTATCTAGGCTGCTTCTATAGTCTAACTATTGCAAATTGTGAAGCTATAGACATGGGTATGCATGTATCAGTCCAGTATGATGATTTTAACTCTTTCAAGAATATACCAAGGAGGTATAGTTGGTCAAATGGAATTTTAATTTTTAGATGTTCAAGGAATGCCCATGTTGATTTCCACAGTGATTGTGCCAGTTTACATTCCCACCAACACTGATGAAGTGTTCCTTTGTTCTCCAAACTTCCCATATTTGTTGCTTTTTGTGTTCTTGATGGCAGCCGTTCTGACTGGAGTAAGATAGAATCTGGGTTGTTTGATTTGCATTTAGAGTCAAAGATATTCTGAACATTTTTAATGCATTTATCAGCCATTTTTGTTTCTTTTGAGCAGTGTCTTCATTTCACTTGCTCATGTTTTGATTGTTTTGGGGGTCTAATTTTTAAGTACTTTACATACCCTAGATATGTCCTCTATCAGAATAGTAGAAGCAAAATAATTTCCCATTGTGTGGGTCAAGAATATCTTAAAGCCTCCTCACCCTTTTTAACTGTACCTGAAATCCCCTCTGAAGCCTGCGTATGCATTTCAGAACACAGCATGGTGCACTTAAAATGCAAGAAGAACTTGGCACATTTTTCTAGAAATTCTGTGTTCCTCAAATATTTGAGATCATTTTTAACATGATCATGGATGCTTTTCTAAAGCTTTATGAAATCATTGATATACTCTCTGAGGGATTATAAAGCTCACTGCCTTATTCACCATATTTAAGTGCTTTAACCCCACCAACCATGAGTGTCAGAAAGATTTAATATTTGAGTGTGTGCCAGGAGGACAAAATGGCTGAGAATGTCAAGGTTAAATTCTGCGCTTTAAATCAGGAGACTTACTGACATCATCGAACAGCACACCAGAACCAGAAAAGAAGCTAAGGAATGTGATGGCTTTCAAATTTGTGAACCTAAATTCAAACCCATAAAGTTCTATTGAAGTCACAATTATTTGAGTGGAATGTAAAGTTATACCACAGATGATTCAATATGGGTATATCACAAATATTTGCTGAGATACATTATTTTTGCAAATGTGTGAAGACCTCTGCAAATAGCCATATGGAAAGAATGAACCCTTTACAAGAAGCTCAAACACTGTACATTGAAAGTCTGAGATCTTTATCAGAAACCCTTACGAAAGCAAGTAAACTCTTTTTTTCCCTTATGCATAAAAACATGCAAAATTTGCTAAGATTTGGCAGGAATTCCAGGGTACACCGCTATAGCTCCCAAAGATGAATGTTTGTGTTCATGCAGAAAGGGTTCTATTTCAGAAATTGAATTTGTTTCCCAGTGGCCTGGAACTGATTGTATTTGTACTAAAATGAGACACATTTTAGAGTTTGGGGCGATGTTAAAACAAATGTAAATGTATGAATTGGTCTGTATGAGGTTTGGCTCTGGACAAATTAACACATACAGTTACCCTAAGAATAACAATTATTACTTGGTATCATTGGCCACCCCTCACCTTATATTGTCAAATATCTCTGCACTCCCTGAGATTGACCACTGTATTGCTAACAGATAACAGATGGATTTCCATGGATTTCAGTGTTATTATTTGTGCACATCTTGAGAGAAAAGAAAATGGGAATCTTGTTTCTAGATTATCCTTTCAACAACATTTTTATGTCAAGCAGATATTGGAAGCTATATATCTGGAGCAAAGGTTAGGCTCATTTGTTTTATCCCATTAAGAAAGACTCTGATTTTCTAAGTATAGGATTTCTGAACTAACCCAATATGGGACTTACAGTGTCTAAGGGAACTTGCACAAATATAAAGCTCATGGTGCTTATGTGTCATGAATAATAAAACCCTTTGTCTTTAACCCAAGAGTTTCATATTTTCTAGCACCCTCACATTTGTAGCAGACTAATTTATTAGCTTACGCGGAGGGCAAAGTTTCAGTCCTTTCATAGTTTTAAATACATTTATAGGGCAAAGGCAAAACAAATATTCATTAGAACAATAATATCCAATTCATCTGAGTCCTAGTAAGGACATTGAACTGGGGTTCAGAGATACCCTGAAGTTCAAGTGTGTAGTTTCACCCACTGCGGCCTTCCTCAAGTGGCTCAGAGCACATTTTTCACTTCCTTCATGTTTTTAGTTTCTTTATCTGTAAGTGATCAGGGAAGCCAGGTGGCTTTTTAGGGACTTTCTAACTCTAAAATTTGGAGTTATGATTCTTCCAGTATATAGGCTAACTCTACCCTTCACTTTTTTCATAAGATTTACATATGTATAGCTGTATGTGATAACATACAATTCAACAATATTGGATCTTGGAATCCTTTTAGAGAAACCCTACTCTAGATATATCCATAATTATGCTCTGATCAACCCTAATGTTCTTCAGAAAAATTTGAGGACTCTAAAATGCCTCAACTTTTTTTGCCTTAACTAGCTTTTACAGTGTAGTAAACAGCACGTACATTTATATGTATTATAAGCCAAAGGTTAACATTATTAAGTGACCTTACAAAATGCGAATGTTGTAAAGTCTAACTTCCAAAATAAGCCTACACTGGTACAATATTACTTTGGACTATTTTTAGGATGAAGAATTTTAAAAATCACTTTGAATTTCCTATTTTACTAATTAGAAGCTTGAAATACTAATAAGAATATTAATAACACTAATATCAGAGATACAGAAAGATATTGATATAAATGACTGTAATACTTCTGTTACAGTTTTAGCCCTTTTGAGGCATGTTTTTCATTTTGATTCTTTTGAGTTTCTATAATTAAATGCTTCAGTAATTTGAGCATGGTTAATTAAACTCAGTTACTATTAGAAATTGTTACTAAAGTCTTCATTATGTATACTTTGCTTGCATATGTACTTTGCTATTGCTACCCCTAAGAATGAAGTGACAGAACTGAATTAGAAAGAAATTAGCCAGAGTGAGACAGGTGTATAGAAAAGACAACATCAAGGAAGAACAATAGAGCTGGGCATGATGGTACACACCTGTAATCCCAGCCCTTGGAAGGCTGAGGCAGGAGGATCACTGCGAATTCGAGGCCAGCCTGCGCTACAAAGTGAGACCTTGTCTCATAAAAATGAAGAAATACAGACTCAATGGCTAGCTCAAGTACAAAAAGTAAATAAATAACTGCTCCTGCATCTCAGATGACAGAGAAAATAATTACAATTTTCAATAGAAATATGAAAGTCAAACAGAATAGCCAGTATAGAAGGGAAAATTATGAGCGTAAGTTTTTAAAGTTAGAGTTTCAAGTTACAATAGGATATTTTGTATAAATCCCCAATAAACAGACCAGAATTCAGAAGAGCCTAGCTAGAATTTACTGATCTGATAATCATCTGGGTCCATAAATTACAAGCTTCAATATCAGAAATTACGTGATTCCTGAAACTGGAAGTGCTGGCCATCCTGCAATTTTCTTCCACTCTTTCCAATAAAAGTCCACCTTTTGATTTTACTGCAGGTCTGTGAATTGCCTCAAGTCTCACACATCTTTCCTCATTGCAGTGTCAGACCCAAATCTACCTCCACATTAAGTGCGAAAGTTTTAAAACCACATAGTGTATATGCAAACTAAATAATTATACTTTCTTTACCTCAGAAATAAGGAAGCACAAAAAAATAATAATAAATCATTTTCCTCAGTCAATGTGAGTAGGAATGTCTGAATTACTATAGGAAAAAAAAAGACCTGACAACTTCTGTTTGATTGTGCAATGTATACCATCAACAAAATGACAAGGTAAATGCTGAGAAACATTTTTTTGAATGTTGGAAGAATTGACTGGGTGTTCAGCAGAAACTAAGTGAAAATGTCAGGATAGCAATGAACATTTTGCACTTTAGCACCCTCTGATGATTAGTACCTAGCAAGATTTGATTGTGGCTCCAGAAAAGTAGGAAATTGAACTTTCAAAGACAGTGTCTGTGCCAAGATGTACTAGAAAGTTTATTCAAAAATTCTTTGAATAAATGCATTAATACATACATTTTAATACCATGTTGCATGCCTAAAGTATATGCCCATTCATCATATCTCAATCCTTGAGTCTGTTTTTATTAAATATTTTTCTTTATAGGTGTGAAAGTTTTCTAAGTTTCCATCAGATATTAATCAATAAGTAACATGGGTTTAGCACAGGACTAGCCATTTTGAGGACAGTAGAATGACTGAGAGGAGTTCTCAGGGTGGTGCCATGGGGAGATATTGATTATAGGGTAAAAACTTACAGGTAAAGATGAATATGTACTTCTGATGTGCAGTATGGGGGCTGCAGTTATGCATACTATTTTATATATTTGAAACATGCTGAAAGTAGACTGCAAATGTTCTCAATACAAAAAATGATGGCAGGTAAAAGACCCAATGGATATGGTAACTAACTTGAATGTGGTAATCATTTCACAACTATATTCATATCATAGTTCTATGTTATATAACTTAGATACATGAAATTTTATTTGTCAATTATACCTCAATAAACCTGGGAACAAAATAAATAAGGAATTGAACATTATGATAATCAAAGCATTTCTGAAATATTATTTCTTTACTTTGTTAATATTACAAAGTGTCAGTTTCATGAATTCTTTTAATCATTATTGTTATATCAAAAGAAATATGATGTAGCCACACAACTATGGAAAAAGCATATGAAGAAATTACAAGCTACATGGAAAAAAGTTTGGACATTCATAAAGTAATTGTTCAATATTTGATTCTGTGATATGAATGGGTGTTGGATGGAAATATCTCACTGGCTGACAAGAGCATCTTCCCTTTGAAGAGAAAAGGCATGTACTAGAACATAAGCTTATTCAACTCTGTGCCTTTACTTTTAGGGCCACTGGAGACAGAGGTCAGGGTAGTAAATGGATGCTTAAAATACATAGAAATACATGCTTGAAATACATAGAAAGATTGGGAAATTCCAGTCCCATTTCAAGGGGCTAAATTTCAGAACAAATATTATCCTAGCTAGAGTAATTAAAATAAATGGCTAATTAAAAGCTTTTGCTGTCTGAACTTGGTTAAGCAAATCAAAGTGGCAAGCTCTCACTTCCAATCATGTCATTCTGAAAACCAAACAGAGGGCTTGAGATACCATCTGAAAATTTCCTGATGTCTAAAGGGAAAATGTTGGATTGGGTTCTCATTTCAGCCTAAACTGAAAAAATATGTCTATGTTTAGAATACATAGTGAATTTTCTAATTAAACATTTAGACAAAATATCCCTTAATTTTCCACTATTATAAAAATAAACATAATGTTGCCATTAATAGACATTCTTCCAGCTCCTAACTCTTAATAACTGCATTATCTTGATTGAAACTCACAGCAGTATAAAATGGTTGGTATTTTGGTTATCCTGTTTTTACAAAGGAAACAAAAAAGGCGTAGGGAACTTAAGTAAGTTTTCTAAAATCCATCAGCTCACAAGAACTAAGGCTGAGCTTAGATCCTCAGCATACTGACTCGAAAAACCAGTAAATTGACCAGCAGTCAACTCAGGAACCACATATGAATACACTAAGTAAATGGTAATCAATCACAAAAAGACCTCTCCAACTTTCTTCATATACCTTATTATTATAATACTGTCTATATTTTATAACAACATATAATAATCTACTCATGACTTCTTACTTATTAATAAAGGTGTCTAGTGAATCTCTATAATTTTCCCTTTCAACACGTTTTCTAAGGCATTTTTACCTAAATGTTTCTTTTTAGTCAATAGTTTATCATCTTAGTTAAACTAAAAGAAAATCAACTAAGGTTATTTCATGTGAATCACATTTCTTATGTTTTTCCTTAATTCTAAGGGTAATTGATTGACTTTAAATATTTACTTGCTCTACTTCTTAAAGTTGATTTTCTTCTACAGTTTTAATTCCGTAGGTATTAGCTATCTAGGAAACAAAGAAAAGTATAAACCATTTTTAGCATTCTATGCTTGCGAAGTGTGGGTGGTTCTGTGTACAGTTCAGACATTTGTTCTAAGGCACTATTTCTTTGCCCCCACAAACATCAGTGTTTAGTGTAATAGCTAGCATTCAATAAACTGATACGTTCAGACATGGGATTTGGAACTATTTGGACTCTGAACTTTACGCACATTATCTTATTCATACAACTGTCCCACAAAGTAGCTACCATTATGCACAATTATAGAGGAGGAATGAGGTACAGAAAACTTCAATAACTCTCCCAAATTATATATTATCAGTGGCAAAATCTGTTCCAAAACCAGGACAATGTGCCTCTAAAAAATATTGTTTTATTCATATCATATTGTTACTCAATGTACCCTTAAAGCTATTAAAAATTAAATTGGATGTTTAATGTAAAATCTTGAGTTTATTTCATTTTTGAAATAGACTTCATAACATTATAATGCACAATCAAATAACTTTGATTTTACGTGAATAAAAACTAGACTTAGCCATAAATCCATAGCTGTATCATTCCATGTTCAGTATCACAGTAATCCTTAGCATTGCTGAGCTTCCCTAGCACTGGTGTTTATGTATATGATCCTGCTTTTGCATCAACTATGTTCTTTCTTTCCTAGTTCCCTATATAATCTCTTTCATGTCATGTTGTTAGCAGATATTTATTCTACTTCTGCAAGCAGTCATGCATAAAAATATGATCATAGATATTCATATCCTTCCTTGAGTCCCACACACACTGATTTAACCATCACATCATTCATAGATATTTATTTCATCACAACAAGAGGAGCAACATAAATAATTAATATTGATTTCCCTGATCTTGCCTCTAACCCATACAGCTGTCACTAGCACTGATTGAAAGAGAAATACTCTTTTTCTGAAGCTCTCTGGTATTTAAATATTTAACTTCCATTTCACAGCTCACAAAATATTAGTGCAGTCCACAAAAAAGAATTGCTAAAAAAGAAAAAGCAGTAATTCAAACTAAGAGATTGAGAAATATCTGAAAATAGTAAAGTATCATGAAAGGTTTAGAAAAGATATCAGTAGAAACTTACATCCTGGACATCAAATTTGTATGTTAACCCTCCATAAAAGAAAAATGAGCTGTATTGCTATTTAATAAAAATAAATTATATTTTACTTCATTTCCCAAATACAGCAATAACTTTAGCTAATAGCCTATTGATATTTTCCACTTCTCTCATTGCATATACACAGATCTCTCTTAAGTCTCACCTCCTCCTTTTGCCCCACCCCCACTTTGGGCAAATTGTTTAATCCCCTGTAGCTTTCCTTTCCTCATCAGAAAAATGTAAACTTCACAGTATTAAATAAGAATACACACACACTCTTAGTGGATGTATGTATCAATAAACAAGGTCTGTGAGGGAAAGAAATCAAAGCCTGAAATATATGTAGTAAGTCCTCAGCAATTATTATTTCCATCCTTTCTGTCCTTTTTGCTTTATTTGTACCACATACACACCCAGTTAAATATATTATATTTATCAAGGCTTTCAGCTGCAGTGGATCCAAGGTAAGGCAAGTGAAATATAAAATTTAAGATGAGGGAGAAATTATTTATCAAGATAAAATAATATTTTAGACAATATTTTTAAATTTCAAAATTCCCTGATGCACAAAAATCTCAAAATATTTAAAGCAGGATCAATCAGACTAGTTGTCCCTCATCTCAGACCTCACATTGCTTGGCCCTTCGCTTCTTGCACCAGCATTACCTGCACATGCTTCACAGTTCTTTAGCCTCAGATACAACACTCAGATGTGTGTGTTCTCAGTCCTTCGCCTCCTGCTTAGGTAGAGTACAGCCTCATTCCTTTCTTCAAGTTTGAGGGGGTCAGATTCAAAGCTCGAACTTGGAGTGAGGAAAGAAGCTGAATCAAGAGCTGAGAAACTGAGAAAGTAGGAACAGGACAGTAGGGAGAGTCTGGAAGATCTAGGGATGGGAGAGCTTCATTCTAAAACTTGTAAAGATCATAAAGGTCATAGCTACACGTTATCTCTTTCTCCACTCTCAATGTCCTCATCCTAGAACGATGTTCTACTGTGCTATTTCATAGATGTCGATGTTTCTATAGTGACTTGGGGAGGCACAAATTAATGTCTTGTCCCTCTTAGAACTATGAATGTAATGAAATGTCACACAGTTATTTTTATTTCAGTCATACCTGGAAAAACACCCTGAAGATCAAGATTTATCTAAGTGGCCATGATGTATAGGTAGTATAAATTTGGTTTTAATAATGCTTTTAGATAAATAAGGATTATAATCTCTTTTAACATTGCTCAATTTTATCTTGTTGCTCCTATTGTCAAATACCTGAGCCTCTCCCAACACCAAATCACCAACAAAGTCAGAATGTTTTATGTTACTTGGTTTTGATTAGTTCTCTCCCTGAGACACAACACATTGTTCTCTTTGGTTTACCCCAAGGAAAAGAATTGTGCTACCACTAGGCAGCTCAGTGAACAGAATATTCAAGCCATATGACAGACTGTATACATGACAGTGCCTACCCTCTGTTACCAAGTTATGCACACATGCACATCTGCAATGTATACAGCACTTCAGGTGTGTCATAGATCAACAGGAAAAGATATATGAGTTGACAGAAAAATCCCTCATTTATTTAACAAGCACACTGAAGTTAATGGAATCGTGGTGGTTCTCACAGGAGCAGACAGGCAGCATATGGCTTTTCTCTTAGCCCTGGGTTCCCCGGGGGGACACAGCTGCCAGAGACATTTCAACTAGGGAAGGCTCTGCTAGTATTCAGAATATAGCCAAGCTCTTGCTATGCCACAGCCTTCCAAAGCATGAGGTATAGAATACTATTCCAGAAGAACGTAGGCGAAGAACCTATGTGCATCCATTAGGAGAGTATTTATAAATTTCAGGTTCTACAGGTCATATAAAATCTGTGCCCAAATTCCATAAGACTTTTCTAGTAAGGAGAACAGACTGGGGTTTCACTTCACAATGCACCTTCTTCTGTAATTCTGGTGTCTGTGAAAACTACTAACAGAAACCTGCAGATACAAATTTGGTTCACTTTTACCTCGGTGCTTACAAGATAGTTTAGTCTGAAGATAATGACAGATTCCCTTCTCTTAAATATATGTAATCCTTACTGTGTGGAAATTCAATTGTTTGTTGAAGTCTAGAAAGAAATGAATAGATTCAAACCCAGATCTCCCTCACCTATATTGCCATTCAGAGTTCTACAGATTGCATGCACTGGGGCCATCTGGAATGCATATCAAACACAGAACTTCAGGGCATCTCCCTAGATTTTATGTTGAAAAGATTTTTTAGGGATGGGGTGACAGGGATTGCTATTTTTCCAAGCTTTTGGTTATCCTTTGTGCATGCTGAAGTGTGGAGATCATTGCTTTAATGTTACAGTACACACCACTTACACTGATCCCTTCACAATTTGAAATTCTAGCTGTTATAGGGGCAGAAGCCTAATGGGTTACATGTTTCCAGAACCACTATCAAAGTTACTCTTTGCCTTCGTTTTAAAAAAAAACCACATCATTGATTGACATCACTGTAATCTAGTCACTATGCCAACCTGAGCTCAGCCTGCCTACATCAGAAAGAACTGGCAGTCAGGACATATTATCAGAGGAGTAAACTTCCAAAGTGTTCATCAAGAAAAATGTAAGCCCTTTTCTTTCCTTTTGCTTCCAACTTGAATTTTGTTAACGCAGAACTATTTTTATCTGTGGGAATAAGCATGCATACCATCTGTTTCCTTGTAGATATCAAAGTTCTATATTGTTTTTCACTGAGCAACAAATATTTATTTCACCCTTCCATATGATGTTTATTCATCCTCATTTCTCTCCATTCCAACTTTTTCTAATCAGATTCAACCTATTACATTGATGTATTAGTATTTGTGCTTCATTTTATTACTAATTGGGCTTAAAGAATTTTATATTTTAATATCTTATGACACTCTATATGGATTCCTTAATTTTCAAAGGTGTATTCCCTTGGAAATGTGCAATAGTACATATTTGTATCTTTGTTATTGTTTATTGTTATTTAAGCATATGGGATATATATTGGACACAAAATAGATTGTTTGAAATAAGCTGTTCATTTCACTTTCTTCTGTTTATTCTGTGGTAGAGACATACATTAACACATTTGAAACTCATGAGAAATATATACTAGTTAAATTAGTTTGCACTTCATAATCCAAAACAGGAAAATCAATGTTTTTCTATCACTATCAGTAAGAAAAAGAGAGATTGACTAACCGAGGCAAAGAATGAAGATAGCTAGGTTAGTAGTGATTGTTTGGGTATGGAAGATCAGATATCATCTGTTTTAAAAACAAATTGCTTTTCAAAAAAATTCTACTTCACAAAATTAAGCTGGGTCCAGGTTCCGATATTCATTGTTTCTCATGCTCTCATCATTTTTTCGCAGCGTATTGACTCATATTTCCTAAGTAGCATCGTGGGGCTGTAAGAGCACATTGCATCAGGATGCATAATTCATTAGATTAAACGGTGTATGTCACCGACTTGAGCTTCTTTCTTCAGGGTGCTCGCTAAGTGCATCGAGACCCAGTTTAGCTAGCAGCAGTGTGAGATGCAGAATTAGCATATTGCTTCTCAGGGAATGCCCTTGAATGTGCTTGGGTAGCTGTCTTATGTGAGCCGTGAACAGAATTGCTGAGAACCAGTGAAGACATGGGTTCCGGGCAGTATGCGGTAGTCCTGGATGTTCGTGCCTGGTTTACTATCTCAGGAAAGCTGCTCAGGAAATGTCACGAGCACTGTTGAATGATTAAGCACAGACAGTGCAAGCCAGGTTTGCACCTGGGGACTCACAGTTGGCTCACGTTACAGCACACCTGTGCAGAATTCCAAAGCAGGGGGCCTCTGTGTTTCCAGGTAAGCATCTCATCTTCACTACTAATGCTCTAAAGTTACTGTTGAGAAATTATTAAGAAGTAAAGCTATGACTTTTCTGCTACAATTTAAAAGTTTACATTATTTACCTTGTGTAGAGGGTATATATTAATATGTACATTTTCTGAAAGAGATTAAAAACAGAAATAAATACAGGCTTGGCTGGGGTAAATAAACTGAAATTTTAACCAGAGGGGAAAAAAAAGAAAACAAACCTCTTGGAAGACCTACCGTGAGAGACTTAACAATATGACTTTTTATTAATCTCGCATGCCAGGAAACAGTCCCTTAATAAGATAGATGGAATAGAATATATGCATTTGTCAAAGTGCTTGCCAGTAGAGAAAAAGTTAATCAATCAAATGCAAACATTAGTAAAATGAGGAGAAGTAGGAAATTCTAAGTATACCACAGTTTCATCTGAACTTGCATTTGTCTTTTGAGAAGCAGAATAAAATGGCTGTCACTGCTTTTAATCATTTGAGAACCAGACTTCTATCATTTAATGTTGAATATACTTGTGTATGAGTCCACAATCCAGTACCCTGAACAGAGCATGGTGTATTTATGGGATTTGTGCCAGCTGCTGAATACTTGAAGGACTAACACTTTTGCTTACAGAAAACCAAAATAGGCATAGTAGGGATATACTATGCCTCAAGTGCATTTTAAGACAGGAGGCCAAGTGTAAATTGTCCTTTGACAAGTAAGAGACAGACAGAAAAAAAAAAACTTCAAACCCTAGGTTGTCTTCATGTAACCTTGAGGAACTATGATTTTGAGCAAATCTTACATTTTAAAAAAAAAGGTATAGAAAGTGATACACAGTTTCCACTAATGATATTCCAAAAATGAATTCTTAAGAGCAGATCCTGTTAAGATCTTTTCATGTTGCTAGGAGCAATTGTTACCATAGGAACAATGATACTAGTAAGCGTCACTTACATGCACACATAGCACCTAGCCCCAAAAGTAATCTAATTAAAATGGCTGTTAAATTATAGAGCATTGTCTTTTGCAGCATTTTCATGTGTCTAATACAATTTATTAAGTCCTGTTTCAGGCAAGCATATGTACATTTTCCCTCTAGTAGTTTTCATCAATTTATGTACTCATCCACTTTGTTACACTAAAGTTTTGCCTTTCTTCAGCATATAAGAAAAAAGCTTCAATATTCTGAGCAAGTGGTCATCATTTTTAAAAGGAGCACACTAGCGCTGGGGGCACTGCTCTGGTGGGACTCCCTCGATCAGTTAAGGAAATCAAAGGAACACTGGCGCCTCTGCAGATTTGGATTGTGCTTCTGACAATGCACCAGTTATATCTTGAATTTTATTTTGAAAACACAAAATCAGAATAAGCAGTCATCCTCAAATTCCTTAAAACATACTTTTTCTAGTTTTCACTAAAAATTACATTCTCTGATTAAAATGAAAAGTGTTCAGTTCAACACTATTTGGGAAATGCCCCTTTAATTTTCCCCCTAAACGAATAGATAATAAGACTACATTACACAGATACCGGTTACAGACCCACAAATCTAAGAATGTGCTAGTTCAGGTTACATATATCACCAAAAACCAGAAGATAGATGTCCGCATTCAGGATTTAAAGTGTTAATATATCAGAAAACAAACTGGGACACTTAATCCCATGCTGTGAGAGTGGATTTGCACAGTGCTTTGGATTTCCCGGAGAGCTGAAAGTCTGAAGTGTAGAGAAACACCCAGGAAGATAAAGCACACCACACTTGACCATGAGAGGTTTCTGCTATTAGCCCATCCATCATCACCTCCCTGCCTTATCATTCCCTCCAAAATTAGTTCATTTACTTTACTATAGATCAAATTACTTTTCAATTCTTATCAATAAAGTATGCTATCTATTACTGTAGCTATGTCATGTATGTGCAGGATACCAAACTTATTTCTCCTGAGTCCCAAAAGCAGACAGGAAAACAGAGGCAATCACACCTGTTAGCAGGGGTTATAGGTCCAACTTCCTTCCCATAAAAGGAGCAGAGCCATGGATCCAAGGAGACATTCTTCAGTGAGACACTTCCTCTTTTTTCCCATTCATTTTGGAAGGCATGGTTGAGCAGTCTCAGTACACAATGGGGTGAGGCAAGGAGGCTTCTGACTTTCTGTCTCAGGACCCTTTCCAAGAGCGCCCACGCCAGGACACAGGTAGCACAGTTTCTACTTCCAGACAACAGAGTTAGACAGTGCCAGGAGGTGGTCCTCAGGATAAGAACCTTCACTCAGGGGTACTGAGGATCCATCACTGGAAAGACTGCAATACTTACCTCTCGCTGTTCTTCACACCCTGGCTCATTTTGCTTCAGAGACTCTTGTTTCCCAAGGAGTTAGTCATAGGCTAATCTTCCAGTAAGCTTCATTTTAAAGTAGCAGTAATTCTGTTTTACCTTTTCAGGGAAGAATTAGCCTCGTATCCACCCACAAAACCAAAATCAAAACATTGTTTCATCCCACTGAGCTACAGCCTAAAGGCAGTTTGTAAATTTTGTATCCTGCCAGTGTTCTCCATCTTATAACGGCTTGGTTCTCTCAGTAACCAAGAGCCTCCTACTGGGATCTAGCCCTAAACAATTTCCTCTCCAAACAGGCATCGTAGAAAGAGCAAAAACTTTGGTATCAACAATTCTCTAAGCCTCCATTTCTATATGTAGGCAGGGGTAAACATGACCTTACTCCACAGTATTGGAAGATTAATGAGGATTAGGTAAATCGTGCATATAAAGGTACATAGTACAGTTTCTGGAATATGCTAACTCAAACAAATTGTAACTTCTGCCAAATTGTCTATGAAATCCTTTGGACTAATATCTCCCTAAATCTGGTCAGTTTCACCTAGGGTTGCTTTTATATTTATTTCTTTGTGGTGACTGTCTTTCATGGAACTTTGTCATTGAAATCAAAAATTAACTTTTTTCAGGTTAGTGTTTTCTAAATTTGGTGAAAAGGCTGTGCCCATGGAGTAAACAAATGTATTGGTTAAAAAAAAAGAAACATAGTGCTATAAGAGGCAAAGAGAAAATTTGTTCATGATAATTTGTGTAATGCTGGGTAAAGTAATCATGAGGACATAGAAACCAGAATTGAAAAAAAAAAGCTCAAATCTTTAATTTTGTTTGTCCGATCTTCACTTCTAATACACCAAATTATGAAGTTGTTCCCATTTCCTGTAAATAAAAATTATATGATTAGTAAATCTGACTGCCAAGGATCTTTCCTGATAGGCCCAATTTCATATTTTCATTCGTTTCATCCTCTCGTTTCTAGTTACAACCCATGGCATGCTCATGTTTTGTAACACTGCCTCTCAGCTTCCTGTATATTGGATGGCCTGTGTTGGATCTCTTAAAGATTTCTGTGATTTGCTTTTCTCCCTTCATGAGAACACCAGTGCTACAGAGGTTACTCTTTTATGAGTATTTATGTCTTCACACAGTTACCCTTTTTTTCTTACTGTGCTTCTTCTCTTGGAGTCATCTGTCACAATCACTGGGTCATATGCCACAGTGTTGAACTCCAGCCTCAGATTCATATTTCTTCAGCAAGCCTTCTATGTCAACTTCTTCAGACTGGGGCTGAGGATTTAGCTCAGCGGCAAAGCGCCTGCCTGGCAAGCGCAAGGTTGTGAGTTCGGTTCCCGGTACCGGAGAAAAACCAAAAAAAAAAAAAAAAAAAAAAAAAAAAAAAAAAAATCAAAAAAAACAACTTCTTCAGACTTTTATATAAGCCTATTAATAAATACTATCATAGGCTAATTTGCATACCTATCATTTCCTTTATACTCTGATAAGATCTTATTCCTTTCCTTCATACAATCCATTACAGAAGTAAATATGCAATTATTTATTTGTATGAGGCCTGAATCTCCAGGAAAACTGTAAACTCTATGCACAGATATATCTGTCTCATTCATACCATATCTCTAGCTCTAGTCACTATGATATACCCAGCACAACATCTGTCACTTAATACATGATTAATACATACCATATTTATTGAAAAAATGAAGAAATGAATGAATAGAGGGTGAAATTTTATTGCAATCAAGCACTCATTCATTTTTTAGTAAAATACTGCAATATTCCTTGCATGGCTATGAATCACCTAGGAATATAAAGACAACTTATCTTTTGTCCATTTTATGTGAAGAATCATTGGCAATAGTTCCCATTCTGACCCTAACAGAGATATCAGTTTGACAAGAATCTATTTGATTCCCTGCTGAGTTTCTCACCTTTAAAACTCCAATCTGATAATGGAAAAGTGCACAGTAGGGCACTAGATGTGCTAAAGTGAGTTCACTTTTACCTCAAGATAGGAAAATATAAGTTTGGCATTAAAAGAAAATAAAAGTCAGATTTGCATAATAATAGCCAAAACAGAGGTCACATAACTCCTGTATCAATCATTTTGATTAAACATCTTTGCAGCCTTTAGTATTCACAAGATGAAAGATTGTACATTTTTGACAATGTAATTTTTTTTAGTAGTGTATCATTTTATCAAAAATAAAATTTCTAAACTTAAGAATAAACATACATAGTGCTTACTACATGATTTGTTGCATGTTCTGTTTGGTTTTGTTGATAATATCCATATTGTATTTAATAAACTCAACTCTAAAAACAACTATTTTCTAGTACAATGTACAAGTCACTTTTGGCTTATCTGCACTGTGAATTTTTGGAAACTTTTGGCCCAGTAAATTTTTTAAACAATTTACAAATATTGGTTTCAACTTGCATAAAACATTCACAACTTTTAAAACTTACCAAGACTTATTTGCTCATTTCTACCCTTCCCCAAATGCTTTAGGTGGCAACAAATTCAGTTGGTATTCTAAATGTGTTATACATATGTCTCACAATACACTATCATTTTGTAGATCAACATAGCTTTGACTCGTTTTCCTTTAAAATTAAATATTTCAATGTTATACAGAGTATTAACATTTCTCAAGAAACCTAAGTGAATGGACTCTGCCATACTGCTATACATAAATTTTAAAATCATCCTTGTAGTCATCAAAAATATTTAAATGTCTGCCTTTATCTAATTCTTTAAATGTCTTGAAACAAAAATATTCTGTGTTTAGCAAGAACTATTTAATCATACTTGACATAAGCCATTCAATAGTTAGCATAGCTAACATCTGTGTGAGCTTACAATGTGCAAGGTGCCATCACTATGCTTAATTTTTTATGCATTAAAATTTACTCATCATAGTGACAGTGCAATGAAATTGGCATCATCAACAACCATGTTTTTCAGATGAGTAAACAGAGCCACACATTGATGCTTCAAACCCAAATAGTTAGGACCCTGATCTCAAGCTTTAAACACTTGTGCTCTCTGTTGTCTCTGTTTACATACATTGAGTTTTAGTTCCTATGAAAAAGAAGAAAAGGAATTTGCCCTAAGCAATAACCAAACAAGCCAAATGACAAAACAAAAACCACTCCAGACTTCAAGGAGATTTTAATGATGAGAGAATGTATACCATTTTCCCCTAAATCTCTCAGTGCTAAACATACTCCCACAGAGAGTTAAAGCTCACACACCCTCAGGCAACACACTGCTTTATCCCCATACACATACTTTAAAATGAAATATAGCCAAGAGTGGTGGTGCATGTCTGTAATCCTAGAACTTGGGAGGCTGAAACAGGAGGATCCCCATGAATTCAAGGGAAGCCTAGATTACATAGTCAGTTCAAGACCAGCCTGAACTGCACAGTGAGACTCTGTCTCAAAAATCAAACAAACTATATATATATATATATAGTTTGTTATACTTGCACTATATATATATAGTGCAAATCAAGTTAAGAATGTAAATTGCCTTTTTTGTAGGGACTATACCTTTAAAAGAGCTAGAATTCACATGTGGCATTCATCAGCTATGTGTCAAGGCCTTTCCCTGAGGTACTCTCTGGTGATCTTCATCACTTTAAAAAAGAGAAAATGGGGCTAAATGAAGTTTAATACCTTTTTGAAGATCATACAGATAATTATGAAAGTGTTGAAGTTCAAACCAAACTTTGTCTCCAAAGCTCACAACACACCCACTGCACCAGAGAAGCCATAACCCAAACTCCTAGTTTGCAAAGATAATGTGTGGGGAAGTGTGGAATGCTAGTACACTTTAGAAATGTGCCTTAGATGCCAGCAAAAGATGCCAATACTTGAAAATAAAATAGTGTCCATACTTCAGCAACTGAAAGTAATAAACTGTAAAATAAAACCTCATGAAGCCTGTTGAAATTCATCAGAGGAAGTTTTCTGAAGATTTTTGATCTAATCTGGACTTTTAAGAAAAATATAAGTTATATGTGTCTATTAGGTAAAAGAAATTGAAATATCACATATCTACTCCAAAAACTAGTTAAGTAAACCTGCAGAATGTAGATTTTGTTTACAAAACATACAGTAATTGCATGTTTTGCAATAATTACCAAAATTGAAATTATGTTTTGCAATAATTACCAAAAATTACTGTTTAAATTGACAGTTTATGGTTGCCCCCCTTTACACCTCTTAATAATAATACTTATTCTTAGCTATCGTCTTTATTCCAAAGTATGTGAAAACACAAGAGTTTTGCAAATGTAGTTTTCATGATCCCTTAATTATAAATGTTCATGAACATTGGGAGACCTTATACTTTAAGGTCTATAACCTGTTATTCTTTTCCTAAATCTTCACTAGCTTTTTAATACCTTTGTGAATTTTGATACTAAGGGAAAAGATTTATTATAAAATCATTGCAATAATTATAGCACAAGCTTAGAAAATTTTAAGTAGATTTTGTGATATTAAGCCACATTAACAGATTTTATATTCAAGAGTCATAAAACTAATGAATATGATATTTAAAATATATGATTAAAAATAAAATGTACTATTTAAGGTCATATACTAATAATTTACTTGATAAGTTTCATCTGATACAAAAGAATGGTTACACCCACCAGGCTCATGAAAGTCTTTAAAGTCATGCACAGGAAGAAATATCAAATATGAATGTTAGGGATTTTAAGAGTTTTAATATTTGTAAATCAGGATGATGATCAAACTTAAAGTTTTCAATGATGTGTACAGGGTACCTTATTTGGTGAAGTAGCAATGAGTTCTGGCACAAACATATAATTGATTTGAAATAGCAACTTTGGATGCCACATCTGGAGAATAGAATAATACAAGCCACAACAGGTAGTAATTACGGAAGGAATTGTAATGCAGCTTGAGTGGTAAACATTAATGGAAAAAAAAAAAGATTTCTAAGCAAATAAAATCTTAAGCATCAAAAAGACAAAAGTTTGTGATAAATGGTTCATTTAGGCATGCAGTGCTGTGTGGGCAAAATTGGATTGCAATCATAGCCACTTCAAAAAATGAAAACATTAGGAGAAAAGAAAATTGGACAGAAATGGCATGGAAATTACAGCCTTTGATCCATTCTGAAGAACCGTTTTCTGAAGCATCATCATGAGTGGGTAGCAAACTCTTTCCAGTCTCCTGTTAAAACCTTTATAAAAGCCTAGAGACCGTGAGATAGAAATAATCAATTTGGGACAGACAATGAAAGCATTTCTCAGCGCATGATCTTTTTTTCCCATAAAATTGTGCAAAATTAATTCCACTGTTAGATTGTCATCTGATTTTGAAATTGATAATTTTAATTTCAAGAGAAAGTCCTTCTTGAATCATCCTTATCCTGCTCCACTAAAGAATGATTACCAGGCACAAGATTCATGCTAATAGGGCACAATTTTACAAAAATAAAGAGAATTTTAATGCTCCTGTTTGTATACCAGTGGCAGTCTAAGGGATCCAAGAATCGTTCTTTGAATAATGTGTTCCTTGGAACGTAAGTGGGCTCTGTGCTGTGGAACAGGTCCTTGGCTATTATAAATGATGCCTTCTAGTTTCCAAAGACGTGCGGTGTTAGATCTGTATTTGCAGAAACTTAAATTAATTCCTACAGCTTTGAAACAATAATGATCATAGACTTGTTAAATCACTATTAAAAAGTCTGTAATTTGATTCTAAAACATTAATATTCAAAATTACCCATTGGCTGTCTTTATTAAATACTGGTAATTAGTCATTTCAGAAGGTTTTTGACCTATTTTGTTAAATCCAAGTTTTTAAATTAGCATTCCAATGATTCTTTAAATTAGTTCTTGTACATAAAATTACTTTAGGTTCTTATCTTAGGGATGATACATCTGAAGTTAAAAGGAGACTTACTGGCATTTCAGTAAACTGTACCTTTATTTTTCTGAGAAGACAGTGTAAATCTGATTTGCAAGGCCTGCAGCAAAATCTAGATTTATTTTCTTATTTTATTTGACTTCACTACATTGTTTTCATCAACATTTCCTATTTGACCTTTTGAATTATAGACCCCCTTCTAACCTCAGAAGATGTTATTATGAAAGAAAATAATGTCATTTGTTTTGCATCTTTGAAAGTATATACTGATTCTATTGTTCCTCAAAAATATTACCTAAAAGGTAGCAATATAAAATTTCAAACGAAATAACTAAAATATATTTTGTTCTTGTCAATGATTTTTAATTTGAGTATTGGTGAAGTAGATATTTGCTAAGATTTGTCAATCTGTGCATAATTTCTTTATGTGAAATGAATTAAGTGTACATACTTCTGACTTTATAATGATAATTTTTCTGAATTATCACTAATAATTCTCAGTACTATAAAAATATTTTCTAAATCTTTCTCTTTAGATCATTGCAATGTACAGTACATTTCTGAAATAACAAAAATTCTTTCCCTGGCCCTTAAAAAAATCCATAGTTTAATGGAAAATATTGGCAAGGAACAAATTTGAATCTAGTGTGGATCCTATGAAGAAAATATTTAAATTTCACTGCCTGGGGGGTTGTTAAATGAGGTTATATCTTTCTATAATACACTGCCTTAGCAGAATACTGAACTTTCTCTATTAAAATACTCCACATCCTAAATGGAAATTACTTTTCTAAATTTGTCTTTATTGCATACCTTGAGCTCGATGAGGACTCATAGCTTCTCTTATACTCACCACAGTATCTTCATTGCTTGGTATCATATATGACACATTAAAGCTATTTTATGTGAACTTGTCTAATAAGAAAGAACCATAATAAATGAATGCTGGAAGGATATTCTGTATTTAACCTAGATTAGATCATTTTTTTATTTTTGCATTTAACTGGTAAACAATTGTCTACGTTCATAGTGTACAGTGTGATAGTTTGATGTATTATACTTCATGAAATGATTAAATCAGTTTGTCCTATCCACTAATGCCCATACTTATGTTTTTGCAGTGAGAGCATTTAAAAGCTATTTGTGGCAATTTTAAAAATAGTGTATATTATTAATAATGAGAGTCACCAATGATGAACGGATAAAGAAAATGTACAAATATAAAACAGTGTACTCTTCAGACTTTAGAAAGGAGATTCTGTTATTTGTTACAATAGGGATGAACCTGGAAATCACTATCCTAAGAGAAATAAGCCAGACACAGAAAAATAAACCCTGCATGAGAAACTTATATGTGGAATCTAAAAATAGTCTGAAATATAAAAGTTGAGTAAGATGATGGTTCAGCCTGGAAAGGAGTATGGAGGTGTGAGTAGAGGGGTGTGGGTCCAAGGGTATGAAGCTTCATTTAGAATAGAAGAATACGTTTTTGAGATCTGCATCTACAATTAATAATAAGGTGCTCTAGTGAATAACAAGATAGGAGACCACTCTTAATAAGAATTACATTAAGTTATAAAGTCCAGATTAACATAATAAGGGTAGGCACATAGACAAGAATCAGCACAAGCAAAGTTACACAGGTGACAAAGAGCAAAAAGCAAGTTAAATCATCAAGTAATGGGAATGCCTAAAATATGCACAGAAGTTGACACAATAGTGAGGCAGAATGTGTGTTGAGATATTATTTTGCTTTTTTATCTTACTACTTTTCCCCATTTCAAGAAAGTAAACTATTCCTTGCGTAAGGGGATTTTCTTTCGAGGGATGAAATGAGTAAAAGAAGTCAAATGGCACTTGTTTCCGACTAGGGGAAGCGCATTGAAAACTAATGGGCAGTGTCTAGGGCAGGAGCTTGAGAAGAGAATTTAGAGGATAAAAAGAGACGTTTTGAGACAAGTAAGAAGAGCTAGTTTTTCCATACCTGAAGGAGACGATAATGATGGCTGCAGATCCAAAAGCTGCTAGCTTCCACAAAGTGTCTTGTTCCTCAAGCACAGAATGGGGAAAGGGGAATCACAGAGTAACAAAACCGTTTGAAAGCCCGTGCTGACTCAAAACTGGGCATCTCAGGTGTGTCTACAGTGAGCAGATAAATTACAATTACAGGGGCTCCCATTACTCTTCAGCTTTCTGTAAACCTCTGGGTCCTTGGAATTAACCTTGAAATGATAAATAAAGACCAACTTTTATTAAGATTAAAATTCCCGCTTGCAGTGAAGGATGAGAGTGGTCTTAAGATGATTTAGGAAAATAACAAAATGAATCTGGATTTGACACTGGAATTTCATCAAATCATTTAGATTTGCCGCTTCAGATTCACATGTGCTACCTACCCTGGAGAACTGGGTTGGAGATATTTTATTGATGAGATATGTAAATCAAGCCCATGAATTTAAAGCTGATTCCAAATCAGGAACTGACTCCAAATCAGGAGAATACGGGTTGCAGTAGGTATTTTATAAACATGGTCCTAATGACAACAGAAGGTGTAACTGGGCAGCAACATACTAGTGGGAAGGTGACCAGTATGTGTGACAGTGCAGTCAAGACATGGAGAGCTGAATATAGAATCATGAGAATAGGAAGGAGCTAATGGCTTGAGGGAAAAGCGGGGATATAGTATTATCCTTATTGGGTATGCGTAGTGAAGGAAAATAGAAATCTTGATGACTCCCACCTTCTTGATTGGTGGGATCAGGAGGAAGGGAGACATAATACTATCATTTGTTCCAAAAAGGTTTGAAGGAGGGTACTGCACAGATAAAGGAAAAGATAATATGGACCTCAGGTGAGAGGAATAGACTTATTAGTAAAGGTGAATGATGAAACACATTAAAAAAAAAGTCTACAAATGTATGGAGCGTAAATGGGCTGACACAAGGGTTCTAAGTATGGAGGAGAAGTTTTGCAGAAGATAAGAGTAAATGCAAAGTTAGAAGAGCAGTAAAAAATGATGTCAGAGGAGACATTGGAGAAGGAACTTTCTGGAAGGAGAGACAGAGAGGTTCACTGTGTCAGACACCAATAAAGGCAATGAAAGTAAAATAATTTTGAAGAATGTGGACAATAACGTGTTGCAGACTGATGAGCAAAGAGGATTGTGATGGGGAAAGATATAGAAGTTAGACTTGAGTGAGGCAGGAAGGGAATTCTGGGAAAAGATGTGGATATGTTACAGAATTTGACCATAAGATATAAATATGCAGAACTTCTGAGTTTTAGTAGTGAGGGTGTTGCCAGCAGAAAGGGATGAACTGCAAGCAGACATACCTGTTCTACTGGCATAGGAGAGAAGGAAGTCACCATCCTTATGGAACCAAAATCACTTTGAGTTTTGTAGTGCAGTTAGAAAGTCATTTAGAATACAAACTGTAAAAGAAGTCCTTGTCTGGTATAACTCTTTTTCCTGAGGGGAAAAAAAAAATGTATGAAACATGAAACACTTATTCTATGAGATTACATAAGGAATAAATAATAATAATAATAGCTTTCTATCCTATCTATTCTACAAGAATTTCTGTAGAGGAATCTATTATATGAAGAATTTCTGCTGAAAGCAAAGACAGTTTGGAAGACTGGGAGCTTACAAGGGAGCGTGGTAAATAGTTTTAGCCCTGGAACTGGATATTAACAAATTTACTTAATTTCACAGGTTTCTCAGCTTCTGACATCTGGAAAATAAAAATTTTAGATAGAAGCAGTGTTATCCTTAATCGATAGGATACTAATCATCCCAAATGAGATTTTCAGATTTGGCAATGAGCCTTTGTCTCTAGCACATTTGCATCAGAGGAGAAGATCCACTGAACACGCTAGGAAACTCCTATTTTATTCTCTAAGAGAAAAATTGAGCTACAATGTTAGCGGTTTAATAGGCTACCATAAGGCAATCTATGTCGTAGAATGACTATGATTAAAGGCTTAATCTAGGAACAATAGGGGCATACTAATTATGACTAGAAAAAATAAACAAAAGCAAAGGAGAGAAAATGCATTTTATATACAAATTATCCTGCCATAGGAAAATGTTGAAACAAATTCTCTAACAGTGGCAATCCTTTTTACTGTCATGGTGTTACACTCAAATGCTTTTACTTTCTTCGACAAACTTAGTACATGATAATCTTTCTGGCATGAAAAATCATTCAATTATCATAATTTCTTGGTAAATTTAAAAATTTAGAAGTTTTTTACTTAAAATAACTCATTATGATGATATTATTTTTCTTTCTGTGGTCTACCTATGCATTCAATTAGACATTTGAGATTCAGAAACAAACTCAGGTTCAATGTTTATCAGTTTCACATAAGACCTGTAAACTGCTGTGATCCACTGTTGCTGATAATACAGGCTCTCCTGTGGAGACAGCTAAGTTGATACTCAGAAAGGATTAACATTTAGGAAAACCAAGCTGGTTTGAATTGGTAAGTCTCAAATTGTACCACTGGTTTTATCAGCTGCAAGTCCACAGTGTATGCATAATAGTCTTCAACTACATTCTGTTGTTCAATAGGATAAATTTAGGCTGAGAGTTGTGAGCTTGTGTTAAAACTAACATGATTCATGGTTAAATTTCTACGATATAAGTCAGAGTTAAAATATCCATATGTATATTAAAGGGCCACTGAAAAGCTCTGAAGATTTCAGAAATTAACACAAAGAAAAAGCTTTATTATTTTAGATTAGTTAAATGTTACATTGAATGTTGAGTACTTACCACATTACTCTGAGAACTGAGGTAGGAATTTCTTCAATCCTCAAAACAGCTCTATGGCCTATGCTTTTTTCTCCCTCTTTAACAAATGAGGGGCAAAGCAGTTAAATACCTTGATAAGGTCACACAACTGGGAAGTTTGGCAGGTTATGTATCATTCTGACTCTAGTCTGTGACCAACACCACTGTCACGGCGTCGAGAGAAAGAGGAAAAGATCAGAACATTTCAGCCTATGACTACTTGCATAGTAGACTGACTGGGAATAGGAAAATCCGCATGGAATGTTGGTACTGGGGCACAAGGTACATAAACAAAGACCACACACTGACAATGAAGATAGAGCTTACGGCAAATGAAGTCAGGAAGGCGCATAACATCACGGCATCATGCAGGAATGCGCAAGTATAGTTCGGGAAGAAGAGCATATGGACTCACCCTTAGAATCAACGTGGCAAGCGTGGCATGGTGAGATAAGTGCTGCTTCCTTGCCACGGGATGTGTACTGTGCTGTTTAGAGGTACTCATTACGGAAACTTACAAAAGAGTCCAGAAACTCTCTGCTCACATAAAACAGCCATATGGCCAGGAACTTCCATTCCACTCCTCCGAGCTCTTAAACTCAGGATCTCACTGGTAAGAAAAAGTAAAGATAAATGCTTAGCTAAATTTAGAAGCCACGCTTAGAAACTGAAAGTGTACCAAAATCAAGTGAAAGGAAAAGTGAGATTATCTATTTAAAATAGGTGATATCTTGCCATGGAAGGGCATTCTAAAGAACTATCTTTGTTGCCAAGAAGAACCAAACAGATGAAAATAAAATGAGATTAGAAAGTGACATAAGGAAATATTTTATTAAGGATGCAATAAAATAGCAGAATGGCCTGCCAAGACTGATTATACAGCTTCTGCCTCTGAATACCAGAGGCAATGCTGTTCATCCTTGTTAATTAAAAATTTTTAAAATGTAGGGGCTAGGATCATGCTGTTTAATACAGAAAGTGACGCTCACATATGATCACGGTGTCTAATGCACCCATCATCCAAAAATGCTTAAATGTCTTTATTGGCATTATATTCTTTGAGAATAGAGTGAAATAGCTGGGCTTGGTGGAGCACACCTCTAATCCCCGCACTCAAGAAGACCAAGGCCGGAGGACTGCAACTTCAAGCCCAGCTTGGGCAAGATCTGGGCTCAAAACAAAAGAAAGAAAAAGAGAAAGGAAAAAGGGCTGGCAAGGAAGCTCACCGTGAAGGCCCTGGATTCCATCTTCAGTACCAAAGAATAAAAAAAGTAAAGACCTTCTTTCATCTAAGCATCAAATCTTGTGTGCACATTTTGTTTAAAATCTGCAAATAATTTATTAGCATCTTACATTCACAGGGTGATGTCTGTAAATAACATAAAATATTTTTAAATGTACTTATCAGGAAAGACAACCTATTACGGTAATGACTCCATTAATGTGTTCTTTTGCACAACTAGAAATACCTGGCTTAGCTTTTAAAATGTACACTATAATGGAATAAGCATTTCTCTGGCAGACTTTTAATGATAACTCCATTTCAGAGTTTAAAAAGCCAAATAGAACTCTTCTATTGGCTTCTTGTCTCTTCTGAATACTCTGCCCTTACAGAGGAGAACTTGAGTATTATGCTTTTAAAATAACCAGCTAACAATAGGTGGGAATTTAGTAAGTTACATAATCTCAGTGGATGATTTGGTTGCCTAGTCAGCCATTGATAAATGTATGCAAAAGATTATTAAATCATATAATAAATCTCTATCCAATCTTTCTAAAGAAAATACGTATTAAAGCCCAGGTGAGTCTAGCATTTGGTCATACATGTACATAAAGTGTGTTACATACATAACCTCATGCTGAGAACGACCTCAGGCAAAATGACTACTATAATTACTCTGACAAATAACAATACCAAGACGCAGTAGAGTCTCACAGAATGAAAGAGCAGAATGCTGAGGCTAATCTAAGCAAGGTTGTCTGGCTATAAAGTCCATGACCAGTACACAGTGCCACTTGACCTCGTTTTGATCATGGACATTCACTGGGTGTTCACTGATACACAGTGCATGTGCAGGTTAATTAGTTATGCGCATGATGAATGTCTTGAAGTTGTTTACTGTCAGAGGCTATGCTCACCCTCTAGCACATGAAAAATGCAGGCTGTTCAGTTTATTTAACTTGATAATTTAGTAAAAAGTAGTCAGACTCTAATACAACTAAAAGTTATTAGATGTATTTGGTGACCTCACTCAGTAAAGAGTCCCCTTTAGCAGACATTGCTCCCAACTGCCACAGATAAACACTTTCAGGTCACCTTTCATCTCATCAACATGGGAAGGAGGTATCCAAAGTTTCCTCTCTTTGATTGGTTTAGGCAAGAGTGAGAAACAGATTGATGGAGAGGAGAAAAAAAGAACAAGAATGAATGATGGTGTCTGACTAAGGTACAGAAAGGAAGACAAGGAGCTTAAGAAGGATCTTTAGACTAATCTTGAATCTAGGTCACCTATCCCATCTCTCGTCACCTCTTGCACCCTGCTGTGCTTAGGATCTTGTCCTTTCCAATTTCAGCAAGCTTGTTCCACAAGACAACGTGAACTATTTGCAGCTCATTGCAAGGGAACATTTTAGCAGTGACCTTTAAAAGCACAACATACGATAGGCATGGCTGTCATTCACCATTTGCATTGATGTGGCCAGCTGAAGTTATGACACCAGGTTATGCTCCATGGGCAATTAAAAACTGCAAAAGACAGAATAACGTAAGGTGAAAAAATAAAAATAGCTCCTTAAGAATCAACCTAAGTCTTGTCACTATTTTAAGATTTCATTTTTGCAATAAAAGGTAACAAGAAGACTCCCTCTTTAAAGGAAATCTGAACATGTTTAACTCTTTCTATACACAGAACCTGACAAAACAATTTAACTGTATAATCATATATGATAAATATGTGCTTCTCTTTGATATTGGTTTAATTGCAGTATTTACCTTGTAAACACTTAGCTTGTGCTAGGCATGTATCAGAAACTAGAATGAAGATTGGACATACAAAGAAAAAACAGTATTTGCCCTTGTCCAGGAAAGACTTACTTTATTAATTGGGAAGACAAAGGACATTGTACCAAGGGCTATAAACTTATAATGTACACGGAACCCTTATTTGTGACTTCAATGTATTAGATGAGTATTTTACCAAGGAACTTTTGTGTAATTGTTGGTCTTATCTGCATTTTACTGATAGAGAAAATAAGGTTCGTTAGTAAGTCTCTTACTAATGTGCTGGAACTGGCTCTCAAACTCAGGCTTTCTGGCTCCACAGTCTGTTTTCATCCACCATGCTATAAAACACATAAAAAGAAAGAGGGACTCTCTCAAGGGGAAGCAGGAAAAACTTCTGAAAGATGTTAGAACTGAACTCTAAAAGATAGGTTGGGTTTAGGCAAAAAAATGCCATCCGAGGTAGAAAATGTAACACACATTGAGACTTAAGGGTTTCTTCAGGGAACCTTGAAAAATTTTATAAAAATGGCATTTAAATTGCATGAGAGAAATGAAAAAAGGAAGGAAGTTACATGAGGGCCATAGTGGAAAGGACTTTTTATACTCTGCTAAGGAGCTTGGATCTTGGTCCTACAAATCATAGAGAAAAGTAGCTAAAAAGAGGTAAATAGTGAGGAAGAGTAGAGACTTGTAGGTTCTGTCCAAACTATAAAAATAAACTGTAAAATTAGATCAACTTAGAGATTCTGCAAGCATATCATATTCAGTATTTTGTTTCCTAATATTTTTGTCTGGGTATGACATCAAAAGAAATGGAAAGTGAAGACAAAGAGAAAACAGAAGACATAAAGGATGGGAAAGTATTTAGAAAAGCATTAGCATGTTTCATCAAATGTGACGCACCACTGAACTGTGAGGTGCATGATTTTAAGAACACTAAGAAAGAAAAATGCTCCCAATTAAGCACCATGTATCATACAATGCATTCCAATTTTGCAAGTGTTAAAATGAAGTAGTAAATGCACCTTAGAATTTATGAATTATACTTTATAATAATTTGGACAAAAGTAAGTTTAATCACCAATCCCAGTCACTGAGTAAATGAAAAGATAAATTAATTGAAAAAATATATTTTGCCTGCTACTGGAGATGCTGACAGTAAATGATAGTAGTGGTTGGGAAGAAATGATAGGAGATACATATTTAGAAAGCAGAATTATTGGACTTTTTCTCCCACTGTGTGGTGAGGGAGAATGTATTAAGAATAACCATTAATGTGTAAGATGGTTTTCAAAATAATATCTTTATGACCGAAAGCACAAAAAGCAGCATATATAGGACTGTAACATCATTAGTGACACTAGCTTTGAACATGATGAGGTTGAAATAAAGGTAGGTCTTCCACATGAAGATACCTTGGTTGCAGTTGGAATATGGATACCTGATCAAGAAAGAGAATAGGGCTGAAGATTTAGGGCTAAAATTTAGGAAGCATGGTCAATGAAACCATGGAAGTGGATCTAGCCACCTATAACAGAATGACTGGCTAAGAGATCACACTCACTTGAATTAAGGGAAAGGATTAAAAATAAAGAAAGGGGGTGGATTCAAACCATGTTGTGATGACACATTTTCTAAGACTTGATAATTGATGATCTTCATGGGTTGAGAGAAAAAAATGGTTTCCAAACAAGATAAACAGAAATTATACAATGCAATCATCCTTTCTAACCTGTGGTTTTGTTTTTCAATTTCAATCACCCACAGCCAACTATGTTCCAATAACATTAAATGGGAATTTCCAGGAATAAATAATTCATAAATTTTTAAGTATGTACCATTTTAAGTAGCACAATGAAATCTCCTGGCGTCCAACTCTGTCTTACATTCACCAGCATGTTCACCCTGTGTGTACTCCTAGCAAATTGGTCACTTATCCACCTCAGTTACCAGATGGGATGTCATGATCTTATAGCATTTGTGCTCAGGTGACTCTGACAAAATGGCCCAATGCACATTGCAATGTGGAACATATCTTTAATTCAGCTCACTTTATCCCTACTTCATCTCATCGTATGTGCTTTGAGCTACATACATCAACACATGAAAAACAAATACAATACAATATCTTGACAGTATACTGACATAACTGTTAGGACAGCATATTGTTCTTTTTATTATTAGATATTGTTTCAATCTCCTAGTCAGTCAAGTTTATAAACTCAACTTTATTAAAGGTAAGTATGTGTAAAGAAACAGTATATATGTTTTTGTACTATGTCGGGCAATATTAGACTGTATTCTCATAGATAACAGAGTTCTCCTGATAGTAATTTGATTGGAAAAGAGTACAACTTTCAATTCTAGATGTGGTATGTTGAAAATGCTGGAAGAATGTCCAGCAAAAATGATGTAGGAGTAGTTGAAAATGGAGTCTATATTTCTGGAGATGGATCATATCTAGAGATATAAATTTGAAAGTCATGAATTCATAGTAAGAGTCGAAACTGTGGCCTGAAAGTTGAAATTGTGCCAGGGGAAAAATATAAAAGGCAAGTAAAAAAATAAATAAGCTATAGAACTCTAAATAAGTAATATTGAGCCAGAAGTGTACATTCTTAAACTAAATAAAACTATTTAATAAAAATCTAAAACAATTGTGATATGTTACACTATTACCTGTGAGGTATTTTTTATTTGATATTTATACATACAAATAACAGCATGACAGTGAGGAAAATTTGAGCCTTAGTAAGTTTCCCAGGGTCACACAACTAGCAGGTGGTTGTGTTAAGGATTTGAGTTTATGGTTCTTCCTTGAAAGTCCTCGTGCTTAATTATACAACCTCGGCCTACACAAAGTGTATCTTCATTCACTGCCTACTTCTTTATAGAACACAAATCCAAATTTTTACACTGACACAAGCATGTAATACATGTGACAGACTTAAGCTGAGTCTGTCCCTCAGGGTATCTCGAATGATATGTTTGACACTGACATTTAAACTGTAAGGATATATTCTTCACTTCTACCCAAGAAAGTCTTCTTAAAACACTTGTCATTCTTAATCTATTCTCATTTTTCAACTTCTGATTGAAGCATGGAAACAAAGAAATATTTCTCTATCATAAGAAAACAGCAATGTACAGTGATAACAAAAACAAAGGATACTTGAATTCAGTGCTGTAAAGAATCCAGAATAATGAGACTGTGACATGGTGGATAATAAATTTCCATCTAAAAAGTGATACATTGATGATATTTAGGTTTTAATAAGGGAAGGTACAAATTTAAAATGCTGCATCACTTCTAATTTTTAATGCTTAATTTCCACTTTAAACTAGAAAAAGCTAGAGAAAAACTGCCCATGAGGAAAAGACACAGGGAGTGACACCAGTTTACCATAATGGGCTTCCACATGGTCATCTTCAGTGTTTTGCCTTATCTCCTTCAAATAAATGTTTCAAATTTTTCCCAAGGTCATGTTGCTTGATTCACAAAACATTATTCTCTTTTAAATAAAGTCCAATATATCAATGTTCTTCTTGTGACAACTGGAGGTAAACACAATCATGTCGCTTCTGTCTAACCTTTCAGAATCCAGCAGATACTTTCTTTCCAGTGAGGTCTTTATGCTGAGCACCACATACTAATGCAAACTAGTAATGCATAGCTTTTTCTTTTTAAAGTATTTATATCATTTTATTGATGCTTCATGAATTTTAGCCCATAAAAACTCTCAATTACTCTTTCCCACTGACTACCAAGATACGTTCTACATATTCAGCATGGTAGACTTGCAGGCATATTGTCTTAAAATTAAATATAACACTTTATTTTCCCTTTTAAGTTTTGCCTCATGTATTTGGGCCTGCTATTCTGGATTTTAGATCGTGTTCTCAATCTTCTGTCTCTTTACAGAGCTCCCAGTATGAAGCCATGCCCCTCAGTCTGTGTTATGTCTGTAGACACAGTGAATGTTTGTGGGAAATTATTCCCACAACATGCACAATTTTAAAAGACCCAAAGCAAAATTGAGTCCTCATTAGAATGAGCATAATTTATTAGCCATTACACTTCCGCAACATCCTACAATATCTATGGCATTATCTGCATCACCTCATACACCTGTGTACTCAGGGACTGGCAGCTGTGGCAGCACACCTGCCTGTATAGAGGGTAGGACTTAAGTGATTTTAGCTACTTGCGTTCTTCTGCCATTATTCAGAATTCTAGCCTTAGCCCCCTTTAGTATTCATCTCAGCTACAAAATTCCTTGCTAGTAACTGTAAATATACCTTTGAGCATAAATTAAAGAACATTACCTTGTCCTTTTGCTTAAGAGAACTAACCCATGCATCAGTCGATCCGAGTCATTGAGGCCTTTCACCCAATACAGTTGTTTTTCTAGGAATTTTGTAAGCTGTGGTGTCAATAATGACAGCAGCTCATGCCTCCTAAGGTTCACTGTGTAACAAGCACTATGCCAAGAGCTCTATGTAAGTCATCTCCTTATAGTATGCTTTTAGAGGAAGATTTATTATACACATTTAGCAAGGGAACTAAGAGAAAGAACTTAAATCGCCCAACATGGTTAGTAATTGCCACAGTCAAATCCAAAAAAAAAAAAAAGCCTGTCTCCACTAAAAACACACATTTGCACCTATTTTCTTTCTCCCAGGGGATCATCCAGCCCCACCTTTGATTTAGTCAAATAAATTACCAATTGGACAGCAGCACCCACAATCGCTAAAGAGAGAGGCTTGGTGGCCATGTATCTAACTCTAAAGTTGAACTGTGATAGTTTACTTCTAAGCCTATAATCTTTATCCTTTGTAAATCAAGGGGAAAACATTTACAAACATTTTCTCTTTAGTTGTTAGGTATGTGGCTTACTGTCCAATGTGCATTCATTTCTTTAATTAAAGGAGCCTGGGTTGTGCCATTTGGTGTGATTTTCTACCTTTTTCCCACCATAACTCAGATGGCTGATCATATATAGATATCTGTACCATTCCACATTCACAGTACCACTACACTCATTCTGCATCTTTCCAGCCATTACAAATTGGTGAGATCACTAGCGAAAATGGACTGAGAATGCTGTTACCAAAGGAACCACAGTGAATCAGTTGTAGTTTTTAAAGGAAACAGTTGAGAAATGTGGGTGCTTTACTATATGTGGTGAATTACTGGTGTTCCAAGACAGTCTGCAGAGAACCATTTAGCCTGAAGCACTTAGAGAATGTAATGTCTTCTCTTTTTTCTAACCTTCCACTGTTCTGCCAAATATTAATTCACCTAAATTAGATTGTCCTGTCCATCCTCATTTTTCCATTTGTCTTACCAAAAAACAAAGTCCTCTAGACTTTTCACTAAATTAAAAAAGCATGCATGTATGAATAAATGTTCACCAGTTAGTCATCCACATCAGGGTTAGCTATCATGAACTGGATGCAAATAAAGAAAAGAACCATGTCTCTACCTGCTTTGGAGCACACCCCATAAACACATTCACAAGAGAAAGCTTTAGTAATTACATTCCTCCCTGATGCAATCTCTTTTGAGCCTTTGTTCTGTCTTTGGGAGATTTTCACATGTAACCATTTTTTTAACACATCAAAATATTTGTTTCTCAAGCCCAGCCTGGCAATCAAGTGACTTGGTGAGACTCTGTCTCAAAATAGAAAATGGCTGGGCATATAGCTCATTGCTAAGGCCATGAGTTCAATGATCCAGCATCTGTCCAACAAATGTTTGGAAATCATTGTTTGCTTTGCAAATTGGCTGGACTAGACTTAAATTTATTTCTTAAATTAGTCAATAAATACTCATTTGATGTTTAATAGATAGAAAATAGCAACTGTACAAAGGGAAGAGGTGATTTAGACAGAACCCAAGTGGTTACTTAAATCTCAGAGAAAGTTCACCTTTACTTTAAGACTTTTCTATCTAGAGAAGTGACCTTTTAGCCATCATTAATCTTTTTTTAAAGGAATTAGGCACAAATTTTGATAAGACATAGAGAAGAAGCCTGTACTTGAATCCTTGTAAAAGTGGGGGAAGAGTAATAACAGGTTTTTATTTCTATCTCCTTCAAACTTCTTGCTCAGGGTTGTCTCACTTGAGTTTCAAAATATAATTTTCCTTAGATAAACATTGTTTAAGATCATTTAAGGGATGGATCATATTTTGCTGAATTTATCTTTAGAAACAATTTTTAACTCTTTTTCTATGTCATCGATGGCTGAAAGTTGTAATTGAATAGTTAGAAAAAAATCTTTTGATTAATTATATAGCTTAAATGGTATTTAAATAGCCACATTTATTACATATTTGTAGCTTGTGAGGATCTTCACAAATAAAAGCTCTTTTGTAGCCTGGGCATCATCCCAACTCTGATTTAGAGTAGCATCGGGAAGACTTTGTTCCCTAAGGTTATTCCAAAATGTTTAATGTTCTTTAAAAAGGTATTGTAGCTGATTCACTTCAATGGCATGCTGTAAGGACTCTTTTATTAGAATGTGTTTCACTGAACTTTTTCATTCCAGCTGACGCCTAGGAAATTTATCTTGATTGCAGTGGAAGGTGGCAATTTGCAACAATTATTTATCCTTATAATAACTCAAGAGCTTCTATCATCAAGCACTTGCTATTTGAAGACCTGACTCCATCCTTAAATAAGTGAATATTAATCTGTTCTTTTAAATTCTTGTAACAGGAGCTGGGGATATAGCTCAGTGGTATAAGTGCCTGTCTGGCAAGTGCAAGTTCCTGAGTTCAATTCCCGGTACAAAAATAAATAAGTAAATAAAAATAAATCCTTGTAACACAATTTAAGCTTTTCTAGTCTATTCTATAAGCCTAAGAAAAAATATGGGATGAGATCTGAGTTATCACCTTTCTGATTGTTTATAAAGAGATATAGTAAACAAACACAATGAGCATTAAAACATATTTTCTTTTAAAAAGTAATAATATAGGAAATTTCTTAACTACTTCAATCTGAAACATAATTTATTTACCTATGAAATTCATCTAGCTTTACTTTCTTAACTTTTCTCATTTTGACTACCTGCCTTTAGCCATAAAACATCACTGCATATAAAAAATCACTATCATTCTCAAGTGGGAAAAGTGAAACAAAAACAATAAACAAAATTGCATATTATGCCAGATTCATTATCTTCAAGTTCCAGGATTTGATTATACAAAACATGAAAAAGTGTCTATAGAAAATAATATTTGCCTTTGTATATCATCTGGTACTTAAGAGTCACCTGACTTGATTTTTTCAAATTACCACTTTGATACAAATAATTTTTGAGAATGCTAATTAGAATTTTGAAATGCATATCAGTTGTCAAAGTCTATAATAAGTTCATTAATTTTTTTTTAAATATTCAGCTCTGGTCAACTATACCATAATAATTACAATAGAATCAATCCATCAGTGATGGGCATAAAAGTTTAATGTGCCACATAGATCAGAAGCCGATGGCTTATCTTAACGCTGGCCACTTCAGGAAAACCAAGCTCTATACTGATATATAATATATATATATTAAATATTATATATAGTATATATATATATAAAACAGAGACTATTGAGAGAACAAAACTGACATTCTGATGATTATCTTAGAAAAAAATCAGATATTCACTGGCCATCTAGATCATCTATTTAAACCAGAATTTTGTTTAATTTTTTGATATGATCTCCTAATAACGGTTTAACTACATCACAAATAGTCCTAAAATAGGTGTAAAAATACCTGTCTGCCTACTTTTTTTTCTTGTCTTTCTGAGAAAGAGTCTCCTTAGCCAGTTCAGGCTGGCCTTGAGCTCACTTTGTAGCCCAGGCTGACCTCGAGCTCACAAGTATCCTCCTGCCTCAGCCTCCCATGTGCTAGAATTATAGGCATGCACCACCATGCCCGGCTTACCTAGGTTTTTTGACAATGAAATGAGATCATGTATATGAAAACACTTCAGATGCTAACAGATGATAGCTGCATTCTAGGGTAAGGCTGTCACGTTGGCATTTCACAGTAAAATAACCATGGATTTGATGTTTGAAAAATCTCACTTTTGGTAGCCCTCTTCTTTCAGCAAATCATTTAAATTTAATTCCTCTGGGTTTCCCATTTTTATATCTAACATGGAGATAATTTCCCACAGTTCAGTTTTGTAAATCACTCCAATCAAAATGAGATCTATAATGCAACTGTTTTGTAAATAGTGAAGTGCAATACTAATATAACACACTATTTTTAGAGTAATTACTTACTAAATACAGCATTGGTAAAGTGAACTTCCTTCCAACAAAATAAATACAATACAATTAAAGATCTCTTCAGGAAAGATTGGCAACTGCAATGAGTTCTTTTGTTGACTATATAACATCTCAGTGTTCCTGCAGAGAGAGCAGAGAAATAGTGAACAAAGTCCTAGGCTTGAACTTTGTATCATTCCAAGAAGTAGGGCACACTTTGGGCCTCCACAAGATATAAGGGAAATAAGCCAAAGACAAAAGCTTTTGATATAACACATTTTAAAGATTAAATCCATTAACTAGCATCATTAATACTAGCTTAATGATAATTAATTATATAGAAAACATTATCTTAGATAGATATTGATATGAAAGAAAAAATGTGTGTGTGTGTGTGTGTGGAGGAGGAGGGAAGGAGTTCAAATATATACTCAAGAGTATACAAGTATGTGCTGTCTTAGTTACTTTTCTCTCGTTGCTGAGACAAAATACCCAACGTCCAAATGAAGGAAGGAAAGGTTTATTTAGCTTACAGTTTGTGGAGGTTTCAGTTCATACTTGGCTGGCTCCGAGGCAGAAGATAGCAAAGCAACAAGAGCAAAGAGGGGAATGGCAGCCGAACAGCAAACAGCCAGAGCAAAAGGGAGGAATGGCGGCAAGCAGCTTCTTTCCTTACCTTACTTTGTAAACAGGCTTCCCCCACCTAAGGGGCATGTAGCTCTCACATAATTTCCATGCCCTGCTCTTCCACAGGCTCAGGATGTATACAAAGTAAGCACCCTGGCTTCCTGCTGAGTCACTTAGCCAAACCTCTAGACTCCCCAAGTTGACACAATGTATCAACCATAACACTCCACCCCTTGTCAACTTGGCAACCAGATATATTTCTTTAAACCAGTTTCCAGACACAAAGACATGCTATTACATTAGAACCATAACATTTCACCCCCCAAAGACTCATGCACATCCTTTTATGCAAAAGGCATTTAGTCCATCTGCAAGAGTTGCCAAAGTCCTAACAGTTGCAGCATTGCTGAAGAGTCCAAGTCCCAAGTCTCCTCAGAGATGAAGGCAAACCCTTAGCCATGACCCCCTGTACAAACGAAAGGTTAAACACTCCCAACATTCAATGGCACAAAATAAGCAGTACCATTCCAAAAGGTACAAACAGGGGGATACAGAGTATGGGGACCAAAGCAAGTCCAAAATCCAGCAGGGCTAACATTATGTCCTGTAATTCCACATGTGGCATCTGAAACAACTTGTGGCACATTGTGAGCTCCAAAGGTTTTGCACGAGTCCACCCCTATGGCACTTCTGGTGGTTACAGCTTCCACAGCTTCTCTCTTAGGCCCACTTTGCTCCCTCCTTGCAGGTTTCCTTTGATGATCCACGGTCCTGGCTTTTCTAAACTTCTGAGGTCTCCAGGGCACCTTTCTCTTTCAGGCAACATCTCTGAACCTTTATGAACACTTCCCACAAGCCATTTCCAAAGGCTCTTGAACCACATGGTCAGATATAGTCACAGCAACGGCCCCACTCCCGGTATCAAATTCTGTCTTGGTTACTTTTCTCTCGTTGCTGAGACAAAATACCCAACATCCAAATGAAGGAAGGAAAGGTTTATTTAGCTTACAGTTTGTGGAGGTTCAGTTCATACTTGGCTGGCTCCGAGGCAGAAGATAGCAAAGCAACAAGAGCAAAGAGGGGAATGGCAGCCGAACAGCAAACAGCCAGAGCAAACCGGAGGAATGGCGGCAAGCAGCTTCTTTTTCTGCCTTACTTTGTAAAACAGGCTACCCCCACCTAAGGGGCGTGTAGCTCTCACATAATTTCCATGCCCTGCTCTTCCACAGGCTCAGGATGTATACAAAGTAAGCACCCTGGCTTCCTGCTGAGTCACTTAGCCAAATCTCTAGACTCCCCAAGTTGACACAATGTATCAACCATAATATGTGCCTTTATCAATAAGCTTCTATAGCTGAGAAACATCAAATTTTATACAAAGGAGCATAAAAAGAATATCAAATGACTTACACCAGTATGTATTACATTGACTCTTACTAAGCCTGCAACGTAAAAAATTGTTTATTTAGTTTTACCCAAATTTAAGATGGTTAAATGCCAAAGATGAAATATTGTAGCTATATTTTCCCCAAAGTCCAGTAGGATAGAGGTTTATGCTATTATTTAACATGTATGTATATGCAAACCTTTAACTTCCTATTCTTTGTGGTTCCTTTATTTATTTATTTTTTTATTTTTTTTTTTTGGTTTTTTTCCAGAACCGGGAACCAAACTCACGACCTTGCGCTTGCCAGGCAGGCACTTTGCCGCTGAGCTAAATCCCCAACCCCTCTTTGTGATTCCTTTAGAGGACCAAAAAGACAGGAAGCTTAGGAGAACCACCCAGATCTGATTACAAATGAGGGTATTATCCACCCACCACAAAGTGGCTTTAACACAAAGTTGATGTTATGCCCCTGTAAAACCTCATGTGAGTAACAGTTGCCAAGGTACCTCACTAAGGTTCATGTTCCTCATCTGTGAGTGAAAACCAACTCCTTGGGTTATTGTAAGGATTCAGTATCCCAAAAAAAGTCACCCAAACTCTGCCTGGAAACTGCTTGGAACTGGAGCAGTTCCTGACTAGTCAGTCAATCAGTCCTCTTTGCTGCTAACCCACCAAGGGACACTGCAACCTGACACAGATGAGCACACGGCTGCTCTTCCTCTTCACCACCATCACAAAAACTGCTCATACCAACTGACGAGTCACTAATATTTACAGAATAAAGATGTTTCTCTTTTACCTTTCAGTTTTAAATTTACACTTTAAATTATTCTGACATAGTCACCGGGGTGATAAGGGACTGTATTTGCTATGGTTAGAACATAATACAATTTCCTGAAGACTTTTTCTTTGAAAGAAATGTTTTAAACTTTGCTCTCAGAAGTAGCTCTGCTTTGGCATGGCTATGCTGTTTGAAGGGAGGGAATATGTGATTTTGAGGTCATAATCAGCTATTGTATGCTAAATGTGTGTGAGATAAAATGAGATAAGAAGGTAATTGTCTATAAGTTTCCCTTAATTAGCAGATAGTATTTTCTAATTGAACGACATCTCCGTGATAATAATCAACAGTCAGGTTTCTAAATAGCTCTCTCATATTCTTTTGGGCCATTAGTTCCCTGATCTTTAAAGTTTTCAATATTATTTTCAAGGCATCTTGAATACTTGAGCAGCAATTTTCCCTCTTTGCAGCAATCACCAGTTGAATGCTTTTGTGAATGGGAAACTAAATGGGTTTTCAACAGTATAGGTACTTTTAAATGAGAGGCCCGGGAAATTACGGATGAATCTAGGGACAGCAGGAAGTCTGTGATTTTCTCCTTTTGCAAATGTCTTTCTTTAAAAATGTCCTGACAACTCTGCAGATATTAACCCATTGATGCCAAAGCCTTATTTTCTTTAGATAATTCTTGTCTTCTTTTCTAATGGCTCCAAAAGTTCAGACAGGATAGGAAAGCAGCAGTGAGCTATACTTGCCAATGTTACAACACACACTAAATGTACTATGAGCACCTGAAGATTCCTACAATGTATACATGTCCCTGATTTTCAGGAGCATCAAATATAAATGGTATGAAAAGTGTTGTAAAATTTAAAGAAAATACAAGGACTAAGGCAGAAAAAAAAGGAATACATACAATCCTGTTTCACTGTTGCCTTATTATCACAGGAATCTGTAAACAGAACAATTTAAGGTTTAGTAGATGCCATGAGGCAACGAGAATCTGACAGCCCCCTCTAGAAGAAGACGGAATTCATGAATGTCAAATTCACTTGCAAAAGCTCCAAGCAGATCTGATCTATATGACCAAATCCAACTGCAGCAGGATTGGAAAGGGCACCTTTGTGATGTGGCACATAGACTTCCAAGAAGGAGAACAATATGAGCAGAGCTGTCCTTAAGAAAGATCATTTTTGATGCTATTAAATAACCACACTAATAGCTTGATATTCACATTAATCAATCATACTGTTGTACACAAACTAGGTCATCCAAATTAATTTATATTCACTGTTTTTCAGATATCCCTGCCCTAGAATTCAATTATTCATTCAATAAACACTCAATTACCCAAAAACTATTGCATAATTTTACACAAAAGAGTTAGGGTAGAAAAGGGACCTGGAGCTGGACCATCTAAGTGCAGATGACAGCTACATTCCTTGCTGTGTAACAGCTAAAAGCTGCTTAGTTTGCCCATGCCCTCGTTTCCTCACCTGTAAGAGGGAATAACTGTGATGTCTGCTTCCTTGTTTTAGTGGAAGGATTAAATGATAGCATATTGAGAAAGCTCTTGCAGTATCACACATATTATAAATGATCAATAAATGCTAGCTAGAGTTATAATTTCTAGATTAAAGAGATCAATTATTTTAAGGCACGTTCATTTTTACTATAATCATGCACATCTATATCTCTTTGTATTTCTCTTACCATAGAAAAATACTATAGAAATGGAAAATTCCAGAATGAACTATCCAAATTTCTAAATAATTTCTCGATAGATAAAAACATGTCTACATTTACAGCAATATTTTTGTTCATTAGAGTTTTACAACTACTGCCTGTAACATAATTGTAAATGCTTTAAAGTAGGAACCTGAACTTCCCATATTTTGAGTTTTCTTTCAAATATAAAATGTATGCATCGGCCCTAATGTTAGATATATTGGGCACCTTTGTGATGTGGCACATAGACTTCCAAGAAGGAGAACAATATGAAGGTAATTGTAATTCATTTTATTTGTGTTTCTCCATTTTTTAAGTGACAAAACATTTATTGAGAGAAAGAACAAAATAATGGTAGGACAATATGAAGGCAATTATTGGGGGATGATGCTAATTTTAGCATCTATTTAAAAGCAGGAAATTGGAAAAGACATTCTTTTTTGTTGGCTTTTTGCTATTGTTGCTGTTTTTGGTTTTCTTTTCTTTTTTCTACCTTAGAACTTTTTCCTAGAGAACAGGATTAGATACACAGGAACAATCTATTAATATAGTATTTATAATGCTTTGTAAATTTATGAGCTAAAAATTACCTGTGCCACTTAAATTTGTAAATTTTCTAGTGAATTACAAATTTACATTTGTAATCAGTCTTAATTATGAAATGTCCATGGGATATCCCATTTTTTGCTACTTTTCCTATTAAAGTAAAGCATTTTCTTCTAAACCTATGGGAGAGCATTTTCTCTTGAAAATACTGATTGATAACAATACATGGTTCAAATTTTAGATGTCTTTCTCACACTTGTGTTGTAGTTCAATTCAGTGAGTCTTTATCATGATGCTACTACATGTAATTCCATTCAGGAAGACTCCAGCCCTTGAAAGAAAATGAATTTTTATGTAGTAATAAAGATTCCCAAGGAACAAAAGGAAATGGCAGAAAAGATATACAAAGTCTTAATGATTGATTAATAGCAACTCAACCTTTTCACTCCAGAGTCCAGAATCAATTCAGAGGGAGACCAAGGAATCAAGGTTCTATAGATCAATATAATAGCTTTTTGCATAACATTAATTGCATTATGGGCTTAGAAGTGTAGCCCCAATGTGGTTCTTTGAATTGAGCTTTCAGTTCAAATCTGCAACGTTATGTTGCAAAGGCAGAATTCACTGTTGTGAGCTCATGGCACATCCATAGCAAGAATACCCAGTGCACTAAACAAAGCACACGCAGTCCTCCCAAACTCATCAGTGAGGTCTGGCATTCCTCCCCTGTGGATGATGGACTGAAAAAAAGCAGCCATAAAGGAGGTATCACTCCTTTATCTTTTTCCTTTAGGGAGTGCAGTGGAATTTTCTCCTTCCCTCAGGATATGAGGAATGAAGATGATTTTTCCACCTGAAAGTGGACAATATACAAGCTATTCAAAGAAAAATGGCCCCAGATGATTGGGATGATCAGGAAATACCTCAGAGAGGAGACAGTATCTGAGATATGATTAAAAGAGGAAGACAAGTTAAGACAGGCAAGATAGAACAGTGGGGCTACCTTAAGAAGCGTGGTGGAAAGTCCACACAAAATAGCTTGACTATTTTGAGGTATCAAAGAGAACCCAGTGAATATGATGTGAATTTTTTTATGAATTTACTTAATATAATTTAAGACTCTTCACTAACATTTAGAAAGCAAGAATAAGGTGAACAAAGGGTGTTTACAATTAGAAAGTACATGTCATGTATATTTTAGTGGGTCTGACATTCTTTGAAAATAATGTATTATGAGACATTGTGGGGTTTAGGCACAGTTGCTGAACAAAAGAAACTGGTACCTGGGACAACTAGGAAAAAGAGAGGAAAGAGGAAGAGGATGAACAGATGCATAGGAAAAAATAGAAGACAGAAGACTCATGAAGGAACTTGCCAATTATGTGATATGAAAGTAGAACAAAGCCCAGAGGTGAAACCAAAGAATAATTTTGAAAATCATACGAATCAAAGAAACAAGTGTATGGTAAATTGTCAATGGATGCTAAAGGTTCTGAGCACATTGGCAGAGTGTGGTATGCAGTAGGGAAGGGAGATACGCACCCATCCTAGAAGTTGTTGGTGACACTGTGGAGAATTAATCAATACGAATACTGAAAATTCAAGTAGGTTAAACAAATGCTGGTGGTTAGTATCAAGTAACCATATGCTGACCCATTCTCCTGGCCTTACGGGGAAATAGGCTAGAAGGTTTCAAGGGGAAATCAGGTTATTGTTTATAAAAAGTGAGAAGAGCTTTGAAGAAAGATTTGAGGATTTCTTAGAGTATGTAGTGTGATGCAAGCAGTCAATAACATACAATGCATGAGATGAAAAGGTAGGATAAGGGTCAGAGGGAGGTGGCCTGGGACCCAAAAGCAATCTAGTGAGAAGGAAGGAACTGAGGAGAATCAACAGCAAGGATGAATAAATCAATAGTTGGAGGAAGCAGACCCAGGGAACTGTGGACATCACAGAAGTTGGCAAAATCCACTCATTTGCAGTTCATCAGCAAGGCCTTGCCAAGTCACTCTGGGATGTTGCAAAATTATAATCCTTTAGCACTTTATGATTAGAAACACGAATTGGCATGATCCCATTGGAGCTTTGCTGCTAACAATGTAGGAGGTTTTAGAGACAGATACAAAGTCTTGGTGACACATTCTTATGTAGTCACAATGCCATCCGGTGGTTACTATTCAGGGACTTCCCATTCCTGGAAGAACGCACTTTATTTTAAAGGGAATACTCATCAAAATCTCAGCAAGCTTCTCTGGAAAGTGTTGTACTGTAACTTGAAAAATCACATAGGAGGGATTTGATTTGCTATTCACATCTAAGCTAATGGAGTTATATCCAGCTTGTTTTCTATATGTGTTATGCTCTGAGAAAACATGATTTAGCCTGTCCTCTATCGAAATTAATGCAATAAGGAACCATGAAATAATGGGTCTTACACTGTATTCAATTTTAGCTCTAATAGAAACACAATGGAAAATAACATCTGCGACATAGGCCTGGCTGATCAGAGGAAAGTAATGGATATTTGATGCAGTGGTTTTATTGGTGCTCTGGGTTTTATCCTTCATGGTATGCTCATCAGTATAGCAATAGTGTAATAAATACTTTTAAATTGACTTATATTTAGTCTGCTTTTAAGGTCATCTGGGAAAACTAAGCTGAAAGACTGTATTTGGCTCCTGACAAACTAGGATAAATCAAGCTGCCATTAGGACAGTGTTCCCTAAAATTTCTACAAAAGCATAACTTGCAAGTTTATTATATGTCTCTTTAAAAATAGATTTTAAAGTAATTTTAGGGATGTCCTATTTGAGACACTCAAACCTTTGGCAGTTAAGGTTTTGCTGTCACAAAACTTCATTATTTTAATCTCTGTAAATTGCTTTATGAGTTAGCTATTTTTCTGTGAAGCAAAACCAAGAGTAGGGACAATTTCATCACCTTTATCCTCATATGTATGTGGAATCAGTGAACATTTTACCCATGCAGAACCTTTGAGAACTTGCCTTACCTTCTACCAACAGCCACAAATATGTCTAAAATCACCCCATAAAAACATAAATTAATATTGCTTCTGAAGACCTAGAGGGCTGGCATTGTAGCAGTAAACAATGTTGAACTAATGTAGTCTTTAAAATCATTTCCATTTGAAAATGATGGGAGATCTTTGTTGTTTATTTTCACACTAGTTGTTCTCAGGCTCTTTAAATTCAATTCAGAAAACACAGAATTGATTTGGAAAAGCAGGCGGTATTGACATTAACGATGGCATTTTCTACAGATTCTTAGGAAAACAAGAAGCAAGAAATGCGGTGTGACCCAAAATGAGTGACAGAACCGCAGACAGCAATCATGACACACAATACAATACAATCCACACGACTTACTACATTTGATCTTAGGTCACACTCCAAATGGTATTAATTTATTAACATGAAATTAAATGCCATTCTGTAATCCGTTTCATGTGACATATTTTCAGTGCTGTGTTTTTGTTATTGCTGCATGTTATAGTTTTTAATTCATATTTGGAAAAATTTTAGACTCAGCAAGGTGAAAGAATGATGGAACAAACACATACGTACCTTTGCTTACAGCAAATAGGAGCTTTTGCCACAGGGGATTTGTCTATGTGGTTTTTTGGCTGAACTATACAAAAATAACTCATAGGAAAATTTATTTTAGTATGTGTCTCCCAAGAACAAGAACACTCCCCTACATAACCACAGTGCCAATATCGTGTACCAAAAAATTGAACGTTGGTCCAATATCAAATATATTGTTTAAATTTCCCCAAATGTTAAAATTTCCTTTGTAGCTCTCAGTGTATATTTCTACATTTATAATAAACACCCTGCTCCCCACACACTTTTACCCTATGTTTTTATCATCAGTTGACTTTTGCCTGAATCCTTTTTTTTTGGCTGTTATGATGCAGTGATTTTCTATGAGTTTTTAAATGTTTTGAGATGACTACTGTACAGAAGAATGTTTACTTCCTTTTATTTAATATCACTATAGGCTCATAGATTCTTTTATTCAACTCTGTATAATGATTACTCTCAGTTTTTCTTTCCCATGTGCACATTTTCAAGAACTTGTCCAGAAGGAGCCTGTGAAAACCGGTGCTTGAGTCTTTCTGACACATGGCATTATGTTCTGGGCACGTCCTTTACTTACACAGTAAAGTTCCCTAGTCCTACCTTGCACCTTCCTGTCCCAGTTTTGAAACAACAAGCCCTGCCCCCTCTAATGGAAAATGTTATTTGGAAACCAAAATAGGCTTCTTTTTATTGGAATGCCATTCTTCTAGGCTCTTTGGGTTGATAGAGCTAGTTTCTTAAATTACAAATTCTTACCACTACCTCCAAGTCAAATCCCGTGCCACAAGATTTTTCCCCACTTTTCCCCTTTCCATCTGTGTCACCCTCTCTCAGTGTGAGAATAATGATTTCTAGTGATATTACTGAATTTTATCACTTATTTACAATATACAAAAATATGGTTTCAGAATTACTGCGCCAACAGTGATATGAACAACAGCCTTATCATGTCAAGTTTAAGTCTCAAAGTATCTAAAGTTCCCGCAGGTCCCCAATTACTGTTGTAAATGATGGTCTTGGTGTTTGCTTAACATGAAAACCGAAGACATTCCATTTGTCTTCCTACCAGCTCTATTGTTCCCTTTTGATGATGTCTTCCTTTCACTCTTATTTTTGTTTCTTTTGGTCTATGTGATCCCCATCCCACATCCTCCCCCCCCCCGTGCTCTTTCTCTGAGGAAGTGGTGCTCCATAAATCATCCCTTATTTTTCCTTTTTAAAAATATCTTGTCTTGCAGCTTTGCCTACACAATTTGTACATCTCACACTTCAAGATTGCTTTTTCCACCTTGTGTCTTGGAGTTATTCCTTTGTTCCTTCAAACACAAGATTTGGAAAGACACTACTGTAAAGTCACTTATCAAGCCCTTGCAATCTGGATTCTACTTCGTAAAACTATTCTCTTAAAAGTTTCTAGTGACCTCTAAATTCTAATTCTGGTAGGCTTTTCCTTGCCTCCATTCACCTTAAGCACACTATGATTTTTGGTAGAATTGAATGGTCTTTTATTTAAACTGCCTTCTTGTGATTTTGCAGGGCACTGTCACCATTCCTCTTGTTTCCACTACCTCTTGTTCAGCACTGTTCCCTAAAAGTAGACAGTCTCTGAAATGTGTTCTATATGACTAGCTCACATGATGAACAAGTTGAAGGAGCATACATGAAGCTAGAGCCCTGATAATTCATAACACAAAGCCTAAGCTTTGTAAGAGAAGAAACAACATATACAGATAGGTTCAGATCATAAACCAAGCAAGTCAGGACTCTACTTCTTGGGCCATTACATATTACAGTTTATTAAGCAATAGTTTTTAAATGACAGAAAACAGAGATCTAAAGTATAATTAAAAGCATTCATGTTCACTTTTCTTTTAGCATTTCTGCTGGAAAGATCTTCCTTTAATCTAATAAAGTTCAAGGCAAATTGCATCATAACACTGTGTCTTGACTGCTGATAGTTATGGCATTAATAATCATCAGTTACATCTCACTAGAAATCAGTTCTGTTTCCCTGTTTTTAAAATAAGACCTAATAATTTTGAATAGTTAAATATTGTGTACACATTGTGTTACAGCTTCATTTCACATATGTCATTTCTGATGTAATCTGTTCTTTGTAATAATCATTCAGAATAAGAATCAAATATATTATGTTATTTTAGTGAGGAATTTAGGAAATATGTAATCATACCTCTACTGCCTAAATCAACAAATATTTATTGTGCACTGATTATATGAAAGTCGCTCTTCTGGGCATTAGGGATTAGGGATTTGAGTCAGACAGAATCCCTACCACCACTCCCCCCCACAGCAGACACATTTCATCTAAGTGAACTACCAGGGTATGTAAAGCTTATATTTGTCTTCCCTGCAATGAGTATAATGCTACATAGAATGTACTAGCTTGTAACAAACATAGTATGTTGGACAAATAAGAAGATATTTACCTTCCATAAAGAGAATCTGGTTCATACTGACCAGTGGTTCATAACCAACAGTAACATTAACCCATAGGCACATTTGATAATCTATGGACACAGTTTTACCCTCCACAATACAGGGGGAGAGGTGTCCCTAGCATCAGCAGTGCTGTTCAATATCCTATAATGCACAGCAGTTACCTTCCAAACAAAAAAATACTTAGTCCAAAATATCTGCAGTCCCAAGGCAGAGAAATCCTGCTGTTTTCTAAAGGTTCTGTGGGGCTTCATTCTTGGATTCTAAGAAAAATATAAACCATACTTTTCCTAATGCCTCTCTCCGGCCTCTGACCACCTCCTTTCAAACTCATTCCTCTGATGTTTCTTTTTTGTTCCATGGGTAAACTGTTCAGTTGAGATGTGTAACTTCTATTTGTTTTCTGGGCTGTTCTCAAGGGTCAATCAATGCTTACTAAAGTTTCTGAGCAAGCACTAAGGTAGTAAGTTCCATGCCTGCTGGGCATAATTATAGGAAACAGCTTCGTTTTCAAAATCTCGTAGCAAGAAATACAAGCACAATCCACAAATTACAATTTCTTCCCAGTGTGTTTGTGCCCTTGGTAGCGCACAGCAGGGCCACATCGCAGTCTCCGCCAGACACCATGTTTTTAGCCTCCTTCCAGAAATATCAGAAGCTACAAACCTCCCAGGATGAGGAAATGTTCCGCATTTTCCCTGCATGCATCAGTATTTTTCCCATACAGTTGTTATGTTTTGGTAAAATCAACAATAAATTATTATTTAAGTCATGAATAGAAGGAGGAAATGAGTCATGTTAATTATTGTTCATGTTATAGTTCATGGAGTAGAAAAATTACAGGGATATAGGTCCAAAATTTACTCGTTTTTTTCTTTTAAATATTGGAAAAGATATTTTTGTTGTAATATCATCATTGAGTATGACCAAATATGAACTAAATGACTGGACATTTGTGAGACCCCAAATGGGATGAATACCCTCACTACTTATATAATCCTAGATAAACAATTTAAACTCTCAAAGGCAGAGGATAGTAATATATTAAATAAGTGAGTTGAGCTAGTATCTACAGTGAGAATCCTGGGGTTGAATTTGATATCATCAATTTCTGTTTCTGCGGCCATCAGTAAGTCACCCCATCATCTAGAGCTATAATAAGATGAGATCAGTGTGGGCATCATAATAATTTTTGCCATTGATGTTGTCACCACCACTTAGTTGTCTTGAATGTGGCTTTTGCAGACACAACTGAAAATCATTCTCAGTGTATTAACATGATATTCAGTGTTCAGGATTTCTAAACAGGTCAAAATTAGATACCTTCTGAAACTGTTTCAGCTCTTTTCCAAAGTAAAATAACTATTCCCAGCACTTGGTGGGGGAAGGCAGGAGGACTGCTATGAGTTTGAAGCCACTCTGGACTAAACCATGAATTCAAGGCCAGCCTTAATTACATAGTGAGAATTTGTCTCAAAAAAAAAAAAAAGTAAAGTAACTATGCATAGACATAGAAGTATCGGACTAGAAATATAATTTGTACTTTAGTGGTTCTCAGTATCATTTTTCTTCACGTGCGTGTCCTAAATATTTTAGATTCACTGGGAAATGACTAATAATTAGAAAGGGAATATTGCCCTTTAAACTGTAAAAGACTGAGGAATTTCCCTGAAAGAGTTCACCTTCTCTCAGAATTTCTGTTCTTTTCTGACATAGAAGCGCTTCACCACCAAGAAATAAGATATCAACAGCTGGTCCTTTCTGCTATGCACTGCCATTTTGGTCTATAACTACTAAGTCCCCAAAGCCCAGGGTGAACCACAGACATTAGTTTGGGATTCTGTGCATTTCCAGTTACTTGTGCTTACAAGAAATCAATCTCAAATGCTTATGAAAAGTCACCTATCTAAATGACAAATAGGTGCTCAGGGAATATTAAAATGAACTTAAATGTCTTTTCATTTATGCTTCCACCTATCCACTTGCATTTCAATTTATCCAGATTGTTTCCTAGGAAATCTTTTGTGAATGACAAGGTTTGCTCCTCCATCATGCACCTTTAGGGATGAATTCACATGGGCATGATGCCAGTGCGATATTTTACAGAGCAACTGTCTTCCCTTTATAATATCAGTCTGTGTTAGGTTTCTTCAGAGCAGTACAATAATAAATGACCACTTAAATTTGTTGCATAGGTTTGTCATGCAGAAAGAAATAGTCTGATCTTCAAGGAGTTGACATCTTTATTGGAGATAAACATATGTAAAATAAAATAACGTTCAAAAAATTAATTAGAGCAAATAATCACATTTCAGCGCTCTAAAAGCAGTATAAGCTAAAGATGTCAAATTGCAGTGTACAGAAGACCTGGTCTTAAAATATCTTTGGTTATATACCTGTTCCATCAAATTAAGTGATTTATTGTTTAATAACGAGTTTTATAGCAAAGTTAACTGTGATTTTTGTGTAAGGCATGTATTTACATCAATATGCATTATAAAATCTGAGAAATGTTCTTATCTTTTAAAATCTTTCACATTATTGTCAATAAAAGTTTAAATGCAATCCTGTGGCATATCAGAAACTGATAGGTTTTATCTTCCAACATTTTTAGTTCTTAAAAGGAGGTTATTCAGCTGTCAAAGCATTTTTACGCATCTTTCTTTGTTCATCAAGCGCTTTCCATCTTCCTTTCTCGGAAACCACAGACTTTTTTTCATGCTTAAGGATCCGTGAGAGCCACATCTCCTAAAATTTTTGCTTGCCTTTATTTGCATGTAATTTTCCAGCATCCCCTGAATTGTTCTTATTTTATAGTCAATATGATATAAAATTCTGTTACTCTGTCAATTCTAGACATTCAGACTTCCTTTTATTGATTCCATTTCCCATGGATGATACCCATAATTCGTTTGCATATTACTTATATTTATTGCACAAGAACCGTCACTCTATAAATATGTTCCTATAGTATAATGGAGAGACTGTCAGAAATCTGAGTTCTAGTACTGCATTTCCTGGCACTTTCTTTTCTCAACTATGGAATGGAAAGATTGGAATTGATTGTATTCCTTAGCCTATCACTTTATTAAATTGAGTGGTTTTTTTAAAATTTGTATGCATTTTATTACCATTCCAAACCTAGAAAAATTTGAACTTTTGAAATATTTTCTTTGACAGAAAAGAAGTCATTTTATTCATGATGTCCATTTTGGTTAGTAAAAATCTCTCTGAGAGGTTAAACGGGCCCCCAAAGAATAAATGTTGGACCTGCAGTGGAGTTAGAAGCAAATTCCCCACCCTGTGACTCCCCATATCATATGCTAGCTGCAGGGTGCACTTTCTCCTACAAGATTTCTCCTGGAATTGCAATTTGTCATCTTCTAAGTAGAAGACAATTAAGGCCTGAGGTTAATTTTTCCTTGCAAATGAATAATTAGTGAATGTCAATTTCATGTTTTCGCAGTCCGTGCATAAGACTAAAATAGTCATGTTAAAATACTTCACAGACAGTTTAACTGTGATGATACACCAATTCCTGGAGACAGTGAATATAAATATTATTATTGTTTTCTTCCTTGGGAGATCATCTAATCTGATCTTGTTAAAAACTTTACTTAACATTTGCCTTCTCAATAGATAACTTCAGGAGTGTCTCACTAATTAAATACAAGAAATATAGTCTCCTCACCTTAACATTATTTTTTCTACTCTGGCTTTTAAGATTTTAAAATTTCATTTTTTTCTACACTCCCTTGTTGCACAAGGTATCAAAAGCCCCAAGCAGCTGCCATCTGGCTTGTCTGCATAAGTCTCTAAGTCCATTCAAGTGGCAATATACCAGTGAAGAACAAAAATATATATATATATATATATTGGATGGATCCCAGGAGCTGTGCTCAAAATAGGTTTTTAAAAGTCATTAAGCATAACAGTGGGAATAGTATGGAGGTCATAGCAGAAGCTGCGCAGGGAGCAGTGGAATAATTCTCCTATCATGCGCAGGTACAGTACAGAGGAGAGCAATGCTCTGAAAATCTCCACTTCCCCCTTTAGTGTTGACGCCTATCTATCACTTGCATCTCAACGGCTGACAAACAAACACCTGGGATTCAGTTCTGCTGGATTTCATAAATTCCCATTAATTTTGGTAATTTCTCAATTGTAACAGTGGGAGCATCTTTAATATTTCACTGCATATTCATGTCTCACATAACATTATTTTTAGCTTCTAATGGAGACAGCAGATGAGGCTTCATAAAAGATTACTAGGAGCTCTAGAAATAGCTTTCTCATTGTTACAGTAGATGGTTTTTTTCTTTTCTTGAGAGAGCAGAAATGAATTTCCTTCAGAGAACGCATATTTGGTTGTGAACAAAAGAAGACCTTCCCAAGACCACTAAGGATGTCCCTGATGTATTACCTTGCATAAGTTTGTTATTGTTTCTTGTATTTTTTTTTTTTTTGGTCTTTTTTGAGACAAGTTCTCACTATGGAGTTCAGACTGGCCTCTAGCTCACTTTCTAGCCCAGGCTGGTCTCAAACTCACAACGATCTTCCTGCCTCAGCCTCCCAAGTGCTGGGATTACAGGCATGCTCCACCACGCCCGGCTTGTATTTTTATTTTTAATTGACAAATAATTACACACGTTGGTAGGGAACATATGTATACAACATACAGTGATCAGAGCGGAGTAGCTGGTATGTCCATTGCCTCAAACACATCACTTCTTCGTGTTGGAAACACTCAAAATCCTTTCTGCTCTGTATTTTGGAATATAAAATTGAATGCTGTCAAAATGTACTGAATTGTGCTAGAACTTACTCCTCCTACCTAACTGCATTGGGATACACATTAGCCATCTTCTCTGCTTTCCTTTTCCTGTCCACCCTCCCCATCCTCCAGTACCGGTATTTTATCCTTGCCTTCTGTATCAACATTCTTTAACTTCCACACTGAAGTGAGAATATGCTGTACTTGCCTTTCAGTGTCTGACTTATCTCACCTAGGCTAATATCCATCCCATTTCCACAACTGAAAGGATTTCATTCTCTAAGATGCTACATTTTCTTCAGACATTCCCTTGTCTGTAGACAGCTACATTGATTCCATGTCTTGGGTATTGTGTATGGTGCTGAAGTAAACATGGGCATGCAGGTGTCTCTTTGACATACGATTTTCTTTCCTTCAGATATATACTCTGTAGCGGGGGTTCTGGAGCACATGGTAGCTCTATTTCCAGTCTGCTGACTGGAAATACTATTTGCCATAATGGTTGTACTAATTTACATTCCTACCAAGAGTGCGGAAGAATTCCTTTTTTCCGTATCCCCACCAGTGTGTATTTTTTGTCTTTTCAATAACTGCCATTCTCACTGGAGTGAGGTGAAATCTCATTGTGGTTTTGATTCACATTTCCTTGATAAATTTTGTACCTGCTGGCCATTTGTATATCCTCTGAGGCGTGTCTATTCAGATCATTTATCCATTTGTAGTTGGATTATTTGTTTTGTTTGGTTTTTGATGCTGTATCAGGTTCCTTACATATTATGGATACTAATCCTTGTTAATAGTCTATAAATATTTGCTCCCAGAAAATGTCTAACTTTGATTCTTCCAAGACAGCCTATCAGAATGCCCTTGTTCAACTACTGTAAAACAGCACCTAATCTTTCCATTTTTCCTTTCCTCCACTTCTTCTCATTTATATTATTTAAAGAGAATGTCACATTTTATCATTCTCATATTACTTTCATTGAGAAATCAAGACATTGTTGGAAAAGAGTTACATCTGTAAAACACACAGACACACAGCATAGTTTACCCCTTTTAATTCCGAGTAACTGACCCAGTATTGATGTCTTACAATTTTTATACTAACTGTGCTGATTTTAAAGGAATTTTCCTCTTCCATCCCCTTATTCATCTAGATATTTTATAAGATTATATAGCGTATAATGTAGTAGAAAGCCCAACATGCCAGAATATATTTTTAGAATGGAGATATTCTAAAACTGACAGATTTTCTATCCATTTTAAGCCTTATGAAAAATGGATTTGGAACTTATAAAAAATATATCTGGTACATCTGAGAGCAAGATTTTTTTATTGGATTTTAGAATTTAAATCTATGATTTAGAAGCAATGTCTTCCTTTCTGAAAGTGTCCATGCCAAATTGATTTTTAAGGTGAAAGAAAGGGTGTAATTTGGATTTTGAACCCTTACTAAGGTCTTAGATTATTTTCAATTTTGTCGACTTTCTTTATGCCTGTTGTTCTAATGAAGGAGGAAGGCACGTGTTTTTGCAACGGTTTTGCAAAAGCAGATCTTGGACAAAACTGTAAACAAAGCTTCATGTTTCTCAGTGCTATCTGACCTTTTCAGCTACACATCTTGTACTGTAGACCCATGTGGCTTTCTAAGGAACACCTTTTTCTTCTGCTCCCTCTTGAGGGGAGGGTCTTGATGTATTACACAAACAACGTCACTCCAAAAGAAAATTTCCTTCTTTCCCCTCGATGGAAAGAAAAGTAAACAGAATAATCAACTCAAGTGAATGAATTACTAGAGGTAGACCTTCAAGTAAAAGTCCAGTGAATGGACAATACATGTACAGCTGATGCCACTGAAAATTTTTAAGTCTATGAAGATGCACAGAGGTATACAAGTTTTTTGTTATTATTCTCTTGAAAACCTAAGATTTGAGCATTAAATCACTAACCTACTTCCAAAATGTCATAATCCTCAATTTCTGAATGTAGTTTTCTCTCAATCAGACTTGTTACTTTGTACATCATACTTCCACAGTAGCGCAGCTAATAGAATAAAGGCTGAGTAGAAAGACAACTAGAACACTACGTAGCTTTCTGACTTTTGGAAGCAACTGTGCCTTTCTGTAGGTTAATTTCATCTTCTAAAGTTAAGAAGCTCAAGGACTTTTAATGACTGTGCATAAAGCATCCTGGGTTTAAATTTGAAGTATCTCATTTGACTCACCGTGTGGACTATTTAATCTCTTCCATGTCCTCATCTCTACCCTGGAAGACAGTTGAGTCTTCACGATGGAAAAAATTATATTTATTGAAGTATCTGCTTTTGGCAATTTTAGCTACTCTTTAACTTCAAGGCCAGTGTTCAGGGCATCGTAGATACATAAAACAATTAGCTTAACTGAAAAATACAAACAATATAATTCTTAAATATTTGTGGAACAGCTGACATTCATCAAGTGTTTGTTGTGTGCCAAATGTTGATTAAGTCTCGTCTATAATTCACACTAATCCTTACAGAAACATAGTGTAGAAGATTTTATTATCCTCTGTTTACCCATGAGAAAACCCATTGAAATAGGAATCCTGACACACAAGTCAGAGCACGCTGGAAGTGGCATATAATCACCAGCAGGTTTTGCTCCCAAGGTCCACTCTTACCACCCCCAGCACTACAGTCTACTCCATCCAGTCTACACAAGAGCGTGGTTACACACAGCACTAGTCCCTAATACAAATCAACCTGGCCATATTTCTTGAAGCATTTTTGTCATTTGTATCTGATGTATATTAGTTCCTGTCCACATTTGCCCATCAATTTGGGCATATACAGATATACACTTTCAGCATGCAGACTATAAGGTAGAGTTTTCAAATTATATCCTGTTTCCCCCCTACCTCTCATCCTACCGTAATCACATATGAAAGATTAAGTATCTTGAGATACTAATTTAGATTTTTCCTAGAATTCACCTTAGACTAGTTGAAATTAGTACTATAATGAGTCCTAAAAGAAAACCACAGAAGAAACTACATCAAATCACCCATGCTCACATTTTCATTTCATGTAAGAAGGTAGAGCCTTAACCCCATCATTCTCCACGGCTGGTGAAAATCATGTTTGAAACTGACACATTTCAATCCCCTTGTTTAGATCAGAGTGTAGCACTTCACAACACTGGGAAAAAAGTTAGTTCTATTCTCCAGATTAATGCTCTTCTTTCAGAGAAATGACTTTCAGCTATTTTAGACTATATGCCCTTCATTTGGGAAGCAATTTATACTCATTCATTTATAGTCATTATTCACTAATATCATGGGTTGATGGACCTTAAAAGCCTAGCTTTTCATCAGTTCTGTTTGGAAGGCTAATTTTTATAGCATTTGATCATTTTACTTCCAGTTGCTCCTTTTTTTCCAGAACTCTGTGTCCTGCAATCATTCTTTTGATAGAATAATCAGTTACGTATTTCTCTCTACAAAGATGGGCCTTAAACCCCTAATTATGAGAGCAGGTGCTTACAAAAGCAAAAAGGTTCATGTTACTTGTGCTAATTATTCACAGAAAGTTCCATCTTTCACTTACCAGTGAGATAATTAATATGTGCGTCTTTGAGGAGAGAGGAACAGGAATTTAAATATCTGTATAACACACATATTATGACTGGTAATTTGCACTGAGTTTGAGCATGTGTTTCTCTATTTCTTAATTTCCTGCTATTTTTACTTATTTACATGTTTTCAGTTTTATATTACCAAGATCCATCAGGAGATTATGACCAAAATATATTTCTAGGTATTACATGAAAAATGAATACAACTTTAAATATTTTCCTATCTATTTCTTCATCAAATCTTAGCATTTTAAACTTTAATATTCATTTTGTTTCATTCTTTTCTATTTTTTCCTACTTTTAAGATGTTCTTAAATCCCAATATTTACTAATAAAAAGTTACCATAGACCATATTGGAATTTTCAGACCCTTACATTAGCTTAAAAACTGGAATGTAAATTAAAGTATAACTGACTATAAAATTCATAGATTCATCACTGTAAGAATCTAAGTTTTGTTAAACTTCAAATTTTAAATCCCTGCTGTGTTGAAATTTATTAAGAAAAGTAGTATTTTATACAAAGTGAGCACCCAAAGGAAAAATTATCTGTAGTCTAAAGAAGTTTTAAAAGTAAGTTAAATTCAACAGGGTGATTTTTTCCTGTTTCTCAGTAAATCTAGCACACCATGGAAAAAGAGCACAATTCTCAGTTTAAAATCTGAATAAAGCAATGACGTGAGTGAGAAACTATAGTGTACATAAGGATATAATTTAAATGCCTTTCTTTTCCTGAGTGGGTATGGGTGGTACCATCTTTGTATAATTATGCAGCTACTGTAGTAGTTCTCAAGGATAGGCAGCCTCCCAAGAAGCAAGAGACTTGTTAAGCTGGATTGTTGAGTTTTGCTCTTAGTGGGTCTGGAATAGAGGACTTCAGAATTTGCATTTCTAACAAATTAACAGTGACCTCTATGCAGCTGTTCAGTAGATCTCACTTTGAGAACTTCTGTGTATTCATACAGCAACACACACACATACACACATGCACATCTGCTTTTCAATTTTTTTTTATTATGAAGAATGTGTAGATAGCTGAGTGTTGTGCATCGCTCCAACAAGTACACTCTTTAATCTGTTATGTTTCCATCTTAGTCATGCAGTTACTAACATTTAGGTCCTATATAGCTGTCTTGATGTACAAAGCTGCCAAAACCAATTCTCAGAGGATGGAATGCCTTAAATGCTGAGGTCATGTTGTCAAGAGAATCCTGCCTGGCTGGATTTTATGCCAGTCAGAAGGATACAGAATTGTCATTTCAAGAAACTACTCTGATAAACCTAAATAACACAAATTCTGTTAACCTTGGAACCCTGATTAAAATACAAATAAGCCAAGGAAATCCCTATTGTTAACTAAGCCCATTTTGCATATTTATTGCTATCCCTTTTGATTTGTAAGGGCATATCAGACCGTATAATTAAATCTACTTCTACTTCCAAAGTGTTTCATTTTGTCTATCCCACATTATATTAGATGTAGATGACTGGTGAGTTTAGTAGCAGCTTGCCTAAATTTACAGAAAGGCTAAAAACCTTTGAAAAGAAAAGTTTATTCTGGCATCATCGTTCCTTTATTAACTCTGTAATTTTTACACTTAAAATCTGTTTTCAAAATCCCCCAAAATTAACATATTTTTCACCTCACCAAAAGGAAAACCACCACTATATTTATTTAGCTCTTTATTTTTAAAAGACATCTTGTATTTTGTTGGGTTGAGTATTATATTGAGACAACCACTTGCAATAATTCAGTTATTACACAATCATGCACCCAAAAAAGAACTCTCCCCAAACACAAAATCTAGCCAGAAAATAAATCAGTCTTGTGAAGTAGAGATCAATACTGCCAGCCTCAGTCAGCCTATCCTTGCCTCATCTGCCATCACTATTATCTTGCTTGGTGACTACTCTGGAACTAAGGAAGGTAAGGCAAGGACAGGCTGATTGGGGCTGGCATTTTTGATCTCTAGTTTTCAAGGCTGATTATTTTCTGGCTAAGTCTTACTTTCAGGGAAACATAGGTCCATAACTTGCTTTAACTGCTGTACCTATGGATTTCTCCTAGAGGACTGTCTCCAGCACAATTTCAAATGGAGTGTCTTGTTTTAATTTGAAGACCATAAATTCTATTTAGTCATTCATTCTTCATTTCTTAGGTCGAAAAGACACAGTTGTAGCAGAAATCCTGTGCTCATCAAAGTGGTTAAGGCATACTAAGAAATAACAAAAACTATGGCGTGATGGCACACACTTATAAATCCAGCTATTTGTGAGGCTGAGGCAAGAGGATCTCAGGAACAAGCCCAACCTGAGCAAGTTAGCAGGAACTTGTGTCAAAATAAAAAGGTTTTAAAGGTGGAATGTAGCTGGAGAAGTATAGTTCAGTGGCAGTGCAGGAGGCCCTGAGATCAATACCCAATATTGTAAAAATGGCAAGGGAAGGGAAGGGGAAAAGAGGGAGGGAGAGAAAAAGGAAGGAAGAAGGGAGGGAAGGAGAGGACAGATCCTGAATTAAGACACAATGTAACAAAAGTCCTTAGTCCTATAATATCTGAGTACTTCTCTCGAATTTAAGGAATCATAATTTAGAATTTTTTCAATTATATGTGAGAGAAATTCAATCTAACTATATTTTATCTTACATAGCTTTTCCTTTAATAAGAACTAAGGTAGGAAAATGTGTCCCTTTAACCTATTCTTCCTTTCAACAAAGGGAAAATTTTCAGCTTAGAACTAAGTGTTCTACGGTTGATTGATAGTTTCCCTCCTCTTGCTACGTACAGCGGATGACACATTACACACACAATAGGAAGCAAGAGAGTCAGTCAATTAGGGGAACAATTAGTTCCACTTTTTACAATTTATTTGAGGTTGTAGATGAAATTGCCTGAAAAAAGAAAGAATGTTGGAAGTCAGTAATAGAACCTAAAGATATAAATTTATACTCAGATTTTAGAGACAGATGCTTGGTTAATGGTGTTCTTTAACAAATAGGCAGTGTTAATGCAATACAATTACAGTTTGGCAGCAATGAATAAATACACTGTCAAAACCAGTCAAGTTGTGCTCCTGGCTTTGGAAGGGTGCAGGTTTTTTTCTTTGACATGATGTGGCTGAGGTGTTCCTGGAAAACTCAATGTAGTTAATTAATTTCAAAAATGCAATTCTGTGACTCCCCTTCTGTGGATGTAAGGTTGGAAATTTGAGGAACCAAACATTCAGAGCAACCTGGTGCCTCTTCAGGGGCCCATGTTTAATTGATATTGATTCCCAGCTATTCCCTTTCCAGATATATTCCTGAAAGAGTTAAAAACACCATATTACAGTAACATACACACCTATCTTTATTTATAGCAGCACAATTCACAATAGCTAGATCTTTCAAGCCTCTATGTCCATCTACAAATTAATGGGTAAAGAAAGTGTGGTATTTATACACAGTGGAGTATTGCTGTTATAAAGAAAGATAAGCTTGAGTCATTTGTAGCAAAATGGATCCACCTTGAGACCATAATGTTGTGAAATAAATCAGACACACAAGGTTAAATATGGAATGGTCTTTCTTATAGGAGAAACAGAAATTATAAATAAAAAGCAAAATAAAAGATAGATAATAGGACGTAGAAAGATAGCCTTTCTAAATGAGAAGGGGATCAAAAGATAGGAAGGAATGGGGGAGGGAGAAGAAGAACAGGATTAAGATGTCTTATTAGATGTACCAACTCCACACAAGGAATATAAACAGTTTGTACTGTAAGCTTGAATGGATAAAATAAATGAATAAGTAAATATTCCAAGCTGTGTGAGGTTGGTGAACTCATACCAAGAAAGCATGAGTCAACTTAATGTACTCTAATTTGAGGGGATCCTCATCATATAATTTGATGGGATGTAGTGTTCATTGCATGATCAGGACCTAAAGTGCTGGTACAGTAGAAATCAGAGGGTGACAGCCTATCTGCAAGTGAATTGGCAGCTTTGTCTCATGCAAAAAGTGAGGGAGTCTGAGTCGGGAAGAGACTAAGGGACCTCTGACCCTGAGAGTCAGAAAGCAGACATAAGAGATAAAAATGGTCAATAACATTCGATGTGAAGTAGTGAAAGCATTCAAGAATTTTCATATAAATTCCATTTCATTTCAAGGAAGAATTATGAGGGAGTTTAAAGCTATGATTCCATACAGTTTTGAGTTGGGGGATTAGTCCATCTTTATTTAATGATGATCAAAGCTGCCTTGGTCTAGAATATGGATCACCGATCAGATTCACATGATCTTTATTTTTTCCAGACTTCAGTAAAGGAATGAATAGGATACTGATGTTAACAGGTACATGGGTGTAATATTTAAACCCCAAATCATTGAGAGACAGATGTTCTAAAGTTACTCAAATTTAGTCTATCACAGAAAGTTAACACTAAGGAAGTAATACTGTTACTTTGATGAATAAATAGTTTCTTGCTAAAAAGAAAACCTCTCTGATGCATACAAATAAGACAGCTAAGAAATAAAGAAAGCAAATATCATTGTCACCCAGGAAAACAATGTAATACTAACAGAGAACTTTAATTCTAATTATCAACTCCATTTCTAGATCAAAACAGAAAAGAATTTATCTCATCTCATGCAAGTTTTCCTAACTTTACAATAAAAATCTTGTAGAACTTCGTTATAAAAATCTACTTTGTAATTTAATTCTAGGAATTAACCAGGAAGAAAAGTAAATTGGTGTTTTCAGCTTCTTATCTTTGGTGTTTTAGTACTTATATCAATTTTAATTCTAATTAATTTTACTAATCCCTTAAGTTAATGAATAAATAAATCAGCACAGGGTAGGGAGAAATCCATCAATTGCAAGAAAAGTGTTAGAAAGCTGTTAATTGAAAAATGACCCATAACTACCAAAGTGAATTTGTAAACAAAGATAGCTTTGCTATTTTGTTAATATTCTTGTTTCTGTTCTATTGTTCTCCATGAAGAAAAATATTTCACAGTTAATCTTTCTGCTCCTTTTGCTTCTAAGCTCTTTGAGAGACTTTGACTTGGCAGTAGCCAAATATTTGAGTATAATTGATTTTATGCAATATGCAGAAAACAAGTATTTTATTGGTAAAAATGATTTATTTATTTGTAGAATTACACAAAAATTATTTGTAACAGCATGAGCCCTCTCTGGATGGTATTAGAATGTCATGCCTAAATCAAGTTAAACATTAATTTTGGGTTTTTTTCTATGCTGCAGCATAGATGTCTATGGCCGCAACAGTGAGATGATTAGTGCTGTAGATAAAAGATTTGAGAAATGTGATATAAGTTGGAAAGATGACAGATGGTCATGTGGAAAGAAATTGCTCCAGTTTTTCCCTTCTCCATTCCTATTCATAAAGAAAATGCTTACATATAAGGGTGTTCATTTTCTTTCAGTTTGGTTGATAACAGCAGAAGATTCAGGTCTTAACTTATAATATGTATTATAATATACAAAATGCCCAGACATAATGGAGAAAGAGCAATGGAAGAACGGGAAGCCTGAATTTCTGAAACTATAAGCCATTCTGATACTAGCTGACATTCCGATATTGATTTCCAGGCTTCCTTCCCTGAGAAAGCGGTATAGTCTTTAATCGGCAGAGCCAAGACAGGAATTTCAAGGGCAGTAGAGACTCACGCTGTGGTCTAAGTTCTTCTTATCCATTTTAATGCCACACCATTCTTGCCCCTTCCAGCAAGCTGTTTTCTCATTCACAACTGTCTTCAGTCTCCGATGATGAACTTCTCCACAGTGCCATCTTAATCAGCTGATTTCCAGAGAGACCTTTCTTCTCCCCAACACTCTCTGCAAAATGCTAGCTGGGTTTTTTACTTATAATGAATAACAGCGTGATTTTGCAGCTACATGTTCCCTTCTTTCAACACTGACTGCTCTATATCTGTTTTCTCTCTCCCAGCTGCCTTCCCTGTCTCTCTTCTGTCAGCATTTTATGATGAAAAAGACTCAGTAATGATGAAATAGATATGTAAGCAGGAAATCATGATATACTATAATTTTAGAAATACAGTGAACAGTGCATAAAAGTCCTGATCTTTCCCCAACATAAAGCAGAGGAGTTTTTTTTACACATTTAAGAAAGCAAGAATATTTTCATTAAAATTATAAATAGGGCTTCTCTTCCTAGTGGTATATTAACAATAAGTGGTTGTGCTTCCTTCCAAAAGAGATCAAAATGGTAGAAAAATTATAAGAAGGATGAAAGACATAAAACTCCTGGCAACACGGAAGTACTATCCGAACACATCAGAAATTCTGAAATGTTTCTAAATCATAGAACATATTTTAGAATAGTTGGCAAAGATACCAGATCTAGGAAAATTGCAACACAGAACTGCTTGGGAGAAATATACTCTGAGATAGGAGCCATTTTTGCCACCTGGCCCTTGACATTCTAACAAATTTCCCAAGAATCTCTGCAAAGTGAGTCATTATGATGGGCTAATTTATTAATAGAGAATTGACTCTTTGTCACAGCACACCTGGCTGTAGTTCACATAGAGGTACTAAGAGTCCCATGAGAGCTCTCCGAGGGTTGTGGGGAGGGCTTAGGACCAAAAGGGAGGCAAATTAGTGTACTCTTAACCACAAAAGGGAGGAATAGCCCCAAGCCCAAAAGAAAATACAATCTACTCCCAGAGAAATCAAGCTTGCACACTTGAGGGAACTCTGAGCTTACCTACTGCCTCTTTTAGAAGGTTGCCTGCTCACCACTGTCTGTACCATGGGCAACCTCCTAGAGGATCCTTCCATTCAAAGAAGATAACTTAAGAAAGAGACTTGTACAATCTAGAAGAAGCCCATGCCAGCTGCTGGTGTGACTCAACACACAATTCAGACATAGGCCTTCTCACTTCAGATTTCATGTTCTTAACTAGTACATAATAAGATATTTTATATGATCCCATAGATCTATTCTACGTGAAGCTGCTCGCATATCATCTTTGCCTTTATTAAAGATACTTTGGTAAGTAAAGTAAATATCTAGTTGGCAAGCCATCAACTTGCACAAATAATAAAAGTATAAAAACTTAAGGAAATATCTATCGGAAGGCTGCCACATGAAGGAGCCAGTCATTCTGTATTCTCATCCATAGATCCACTGCTGGACCTTTCCAACTCTCAAAGTTTGTTCATTCCCTTTATGTTTAAAAATCCCCCGATTTTTCAGATTAATGTTCCTGGCAGCTGCAAGGAAATTACTAGTACTAGGCAAGGGGCATTTCCATGTATGTCTTATATGGAAATTGGAACTGGTAAATAATTGACTGCCGCTGAGTGTTCTGAGAAGCTTTGCCAAAGCCAATGAATTTTAGAGATTATAATAAATTCTACACAAAATGCTGAAAAATTCCTTTTGCAGCTGCCATTTTATTGAATATCAGTAAAACTGAAAATATATTTACATTCTCTTCCATAAATATAAACAGCCTCCATTAATTAACTGACCAAAATATGTTCTTTTTTTGTACAGCTCATTGACATTGCTATGGGACTAAAGGATAGCGGAGTAGAGAAGTAGGCAGAAAAAGTTGACCATATTCCAGGGTCTGGTCTTCAAAGTTATAAGCTCAGAAAATTGTTTTGATAGTCACCTTTGTGCATGGCTCACACTAACCAGTTCACAAAGGACTGATATACAAAGCAGAATGCCAATTACTGTTTATGGGTTGGACAGGGCATCTTTGTACCTGTACATTCTCTCCTGGGAGAGAAATCTACACAGCAAATAACATCATGTTAGCTTTCATGGAGTCAGGCAGCAAGAGTTCCTTGCATCTAATTCTGGAACAATGATTGTATTTGCCACCATAAGACATTATTATTATTAATATTGCACTGATACAATTTTTATTAACAAATATTGTTTTTGCTGGGTACTTATTCATTTATTTTTTTCTATATTATATGTATGGGCTGTGTGCTTTGTAATAAATGAAGAAACACTGGCTCAGAATAAAAGTAAATGACTTTTAATTTCCTAGCCAAGTGGACAAGTGTCAGAACTGAGATTTCTCTCATGGACAACTTACCTTGTGAAATGTCCCTCCTCTTCCTTTATTGAATTTGGTTGCTTTTCTGAAACCCTATTTCTTTTATTTCATTATGATTTTTCTTCATTTAAATATGTTTATTATTATTTTCATGTGTGTAGTTTTAAATATTCTACTATAGCTATATTTTATATATTCTTTCTTTTAACATGGAAAATTGTCTGATTTTAAATTCATTTTTCAGAAAATCTTTTCATATAATTTAGTTTCTTTGTATAACTTTACTTGTTATTTTAGTGGTGATTTGAAAACGTTTTATTTTTTTATCCCTTTCTTGCCTTCTTCTTTTCTTCCTTTTTGAAAAGCTTCTGGGTTTTCCCCCACCCCCTTGATTTTGTCTTTGATTGTGAAGCTCCATGAGCAGTTTCTATGAAGAAAAACCTCTAGTAAACAAGTGGAAATTTACCAAGTCATACCTGCTATTTTGTTCTAAATGTCACCTTCTAGGGCACAGGGTGACTTTGAGTTGATCAAAATCAACACTCATATTTTATTCATGCTATCAGTATATTTGTATCAGTAAAATGTTAGCTTATCTGTAATATAATATTCAGTTACAAATTTGAAATAGTGTGTTCTCCCTCAGAAATGCCTCCTTAGTCAGTGGGTATTAATTGAGATGCAGCTATTTATATTACCTATTATAAGGAGAAATGGTTGCATGTTAATGACCTGGAAGGAAAAAACATCTGGCTAAATGTAACCATATTTTCTGCCAACAAATACATCATAGCTTATAACTAGATCAATGAAATGACCTTGAAGTTCTGTTCAGTAACAGTCTTCACTTACAAATAGGAAAAATCTTCTCTACATCTATTGCTTTACAGTAAAGTAGAGATACCTGTAGAATAACTTCATGTCAATAAAAATTATAACATAATTACTGGAGATGAAAAGAAAAGGCAGTTTGACTCCATATATTGTTCTTTCAGTATGGCAGCATGCTTGCTTCTGATGCAATAAGAGGAAATTCACAGGTCATTCTTCAAACCCCAAACTATATTCTTTCCAAATTCTTTCTTTGAAGATCAAAGTTGCACTGTGCTGCTATATTCATCAGTCTGATTATTGAGTGACTCACATGAAATACTTCTAGTGAAGAAAGGTATAGTTCTACACTGTTCCCTCACTCACACACTAATAACGATTATATGGTAAAACATTCCATTTCTATATAGTGTTCAAAGTGGAACTTTACCAAAGACTTTCAATTCATTTTAAATTAGAGAAAATCAGTCACAAAACCAATGTCCTTATATTTCAAACCAACTCAGTTCGTATTTATCTAGAACCAGGATTGCTTAATACAACAGCTCAATACCATCATGAATTCTCAACTTCCAACTCCATCATCTATAAAATATTAACCTCCTTCTTCAAGATTTTCTTTTGGTCATAGCATGGCTGCAGCCAGGACCAGCAATCACTTGGAAGCACAATACCACCCAGCAGAAGAGGCTCTGATTCCTCCGTGTATCATGTCTAAGGTTAGAAAAACATTCCCAAAAATTACCCAACAGACTTCCCTTTATATCACAACAGGACCAAAATAGATTCTCTGCCCTTGCTTAAACAAAAAATGATCAGAGTACCACAATTAATACTTAGACAAATGAGATTTACATGAGATGAGGAATGAGGCAATCTTCCTAGGGCAGTAGCTGTCTGAAAAAAAAATGTTTATCTTAAATTGTAAGAGAGAAATAACTGTTAGGGAAGCAACTGATATACAGTTTTGTTTATTATTATTTGGTAGATTCTGGACACTTTATTTACATCTTATATTTATAGATTAATTCATTGCCTCATAACAGAAGGAGAATCCAAGAAGGAGCAAGCCAAATCATCCCTCTTTTTCCTTCATAGCTGACATATTTATCATGTAAACAGTCTTCATCACTACAAGCAGGGTTGCTATCTGAACCTCTAAATGGTTTCTGATCTGCGCTGTTTTCTTAGTACAATTTCCTAAACTCATACGGGCTAGAGCACAGATCAATTGAGTTTTAATCATCTCCATGTGTGGCTGGATCTCTACTCATTCACACCCTGAATGAACTACTTGAGAATTATTCAAAACATCTACTGTCATGTTGGACCCACTGTAGGCACACAGTTTATTCATTGATAAACATTTTTCCACTTATTTATTAGTGAGAGAGAATCCCATGAACTCTCAAACTAGTCTGTTTCAACTCAAATACAGGCATCACCCTCACTGACTGCAATTTTGGCACGTTTTTTCATGTATAGTAGAAGGATGACAATATTCCCTGACTCCTGATGTTTATTTTGTGAACATTAAATAAGCGTATATGCTGAAAATACTTACAACGATGTCTGGCTATCAGCATTCAATACGTATCAGCTATCTTTATATCTCAGGGTACTATGTCTAAGTAGAATGCCGCAGAATTTTCCATCGTCCTGTTTACCACCCTTCTGAGCCATGCAGAGATCAATTTTAAAGCTTTGCTTCACTGTGTGACAAAACAATGACAGTTTGAACACAGTTTGATAAAAGAGGGCTTTGAGTTGCAAGCTTAGATTTTTCTCTCAAGTACCTGCCGCTCAGAAACAGCAAGACTTCAGAGCTGAGTTTCAGCAAAGCCGTGGAGAATGAAAATGCCAAATTACTTATCTGCAGCTTCTGTAGAAAACATTTTGAGAGCCAGTTGGCTGGTTCCAACTAAGCTGCACTTCCTCAATGGCAGCCAAAACATCTAATTTCATCTTACTATACAGAAGTTAAAGAGAGGTAATTTCAATTAATATTTTTGCACAATGAGTGTATTCACTGAAAACTACATCAAACCTACCCATTGAAGATTTCAATTCCATCTCTAGGTTTTCATGTCTACCTCTTCACATAAAAAGAAGAAAGGGAAACTTTGAACCTTACTGTGCCAATTTTAAGACACTGTAAAGTACACTGGAAGTCTTTTTAATCCATTTGTGAAGCTTTTCTGATCTCCTTCCTTGACCACGGTCCTGCCATTCTTACTAAAAATGTTGGGAGCCCCTTTAAAGTCGTAAGTGTTCTCCATTACTCAGTACCATTACAGAAATAAATATGATTTTTAAACTGCAGTGATAAAATATTTTATTATTACATAAATAGAGGCATGAGAAATGGATTAGTAGCAAAAACATCAAATTAAAATATCCTTTTATAAACAGCTCTAAGATCCCACAGTTTTCAAGATTTGTGACCTTATATTAGGTGGGAAATTTTCAAATTTATACAAGACTTCTTGATTTTTGTATCGTTGTTACAACAATTCAGGGTCTGGGTTTTGATTTCGATACATTTTGTTTGGCTTTTTCCATTCTCTCATTCTCTATATTATTGGTCTGAGAGGGAAAATAATGTAACAGTGCAGGGAGTTTTCCCTTGGTTCATGAATTCATTTTTATTTTAGCTAATTCTTCTGAAATTTACTGTGACAGTTAAGCTGGATTGTCAACTTGAAGGACTTGAGAGCTGCCTAGGGGATTAATAAAACAGACTTTGGATGTTTCTTGATGAGCCGTGGAGAAATGAGCTTGGGTCCTAGACCTGTTCCCTAGTCCCTATCTCTCTGGCACTGTTCCCCTACTCTGATTCCCTGTCCCATGAAGTCAGTAGCTTTCCATGATGGTCCTGACTTGCAGCCAGCCAGCCATGGACTGAATCTTTTAAAACAAGAGCCAAATAAACTTCTCATCCTTTAAAATGTGGATTTTGTGTATTGCATCCCAGCAACGAAAAGCTGACTATAACATTTATGTTGATTACAGTTGCTAAATATAAACTGTGGCTGATCTTCTAGGGATGAACAAGTAGCTTTGCTTAAAATTTTTGTGAAGTATAATGCTTCATAATAATCTTATACAATGCCAGTGTTTTCTCTTAAGATACATGTTTTTAAGGAAATAGGTATTTTTTTCCCATGGTTTTCCTCTAAAAATTCATTCATTACAAAATTCAGTACTATTTTATGTAACACTAAGAGAAAATATGGCAAATTAAGCTATTTCAAAATGGTTTCATGTCACATTAATTTTTATGTGGTAATCATGAAAAACCATTCAGATTTATTGGGACAGATTTTATTTTGTCCTAATCCTGTGCACACAAAAGAAGGAAATAAAAACAAGACAGATTGGTTAATGAATTCTTAAAATTTCCAACCGTGTCCACAAATCAGAGTTGATGATACTTATCTTTTTTTTTTCATTCGCATTCTCTTTTGTATCATCGAAAGTCTTGGGATAGGGCATTTCGGTCATATTGCCCTAGTGTTGCCTCCAAAATCTTCCAAACTACTTGACTGTCATATTGCTGGTCTTGATGCTACATCCTGATATGAACAGGCTTGGGACAAGTGGGACAGAGATCCCATTCGGCTCACCTTTGGATGACTTGCTGACCAGAACATTGGTGGAATTAACAACAGTGCTGGGCACACACAGGCAAATAGCAACTTGACTTGGCCAACAGAGAAAGTCAGATGCCACTGAGTATGAGAAAAATCCCCTTTACCGAGGGTGTGAGAAAATATACTTTAAAAGAAGGAACTCAGTTGAATGTTTAATCCAGCACTCAGCTATCAATCTCCATGGCATTTGTCTTAGCCCACATGATACATGCCTCACATCATTCAGTATTCTCAGTTCAGTCAGTCTTCACGTACTTCAGCTAAGCGTGCAGAGCCAAGAGGATGGACAGAATCCATCCGTCTAACTATAAACCGTCCTGAAAACTAGTAAGCCTAGTGAACCCACACAGTAGGTTTAATGTCTCATTGCACTTTCTTGATCATGCAAATTCCCAGGAAGTATTAGGATTTGAAGGCTTCCATGTACTGAAACTCAGAAAGAGCTGAGAAACAAGCCAATGGGGTGTGCTGTAACTGCGGATGTGTCGATTGCATGGTGGTCCAACGGAGAACATTGAAATCAGACATCTGTATTTAGAATCCTGGCTCTTGTAACGAGAAACATGCTTCTTCTTTTCTCCATGCCTCAGTTTCTTGAGGTAGTTAATAACTTAAACTCTTAGGATGAGAGCCTTATTGGCCTAAGTCACTTTTTCACCCCAAATGGTGTCATGGCCCTCGGGCCAGATAGAGGTGATCTGCTCCTGAGTCCAGAGCACATCCTTCCCAAATCTACTGTGATATGGCCATGTTCAATGAACATAGACTGTCTACCATCGTCAGAGCCTGTGAGAAGTGCACTCTTGTTGAGAAGAAGCTTTGGATAGGCGTACACTAGGATTTACACTTGGGCATGTCTCTCACTCACCACCTGCAGGATCCAGGAGCAGGTGCATCTAAGAAAGAGAGAGACAGAGACAGAGAGGAAGAAGGAGAAAATGGAGGGAAGGAGGAGGGAGGGAAGGAAGGAAAAAGAAAAAGAAACAAACAAAATAAAATATAGAAACTTCAGACAAGTTAGGCCAGCTTGGAAATAAACCTAGTAATAATGACTTTTTTGACATAGGACGTCATTATGTTTTTTTAAACAATGAAAATTAAGTCGAGATGGGAAAATAACTAAACTGTAAGTAAAATAATTCTCTTTCCAACTTTAAGGAAGGTGGATCTCAGATAATTACTTTTGCTTGGCTTGAGGGAACAGAAATGGGAGTTGGACCATAGATAATCTGGAGAACCAAACTGGTTTATATAAGAAAAAGACAGGGTAAAATTTCTACTAAAACTATGAAATCTGGAAATTGGTATGTCAGTGTTTTTCAACCTTTGTGACTAGAATAGCTAGCCACTTAAACAGTTTAAGGACTGGTGATGTGGCTTAGTGGTAGAGTACTTGCCTAGCATGTGTTAGGTGCTAGGTTCAATCCCCAGGACTAAGAATGAAGGAAGGAAAAAAGGATGGAAGGGAAGGAAAGAGGGAGGGAGGGAGGAACAGTATTATTTCTCAGTTCATTTAATTGACTGTTAAAGCAGTAAGTTTAAAATAAGCAATAGCAAGGGCAACTAAACTCTCAGTTGCTGGGTACAGTGGCACATACTTGTAATCCCATCTATTACAGAGGCTGAGACAGGAGGATCGCAAGTTGGAGGCCAGCTGAGGAACATAGTAAGAGAGCCTGTCTCAAAATAAAAAGGACTGGAACTGTAGCTCAGTGCTGAGTGCTTGTTCAGGGCAGTGATAAATATATGGGCAAAGCCTTGTATTTTCTAGTTTTTAATACAAATATTTAATTTTTGCCTTATTACTCATTGACCATTTAGAACACTGTACAACTACATCTTTTTCTCTCCTTATTCCTTTTGGACCAAAATTTTCTGATTCTTGGTCCTGATTGCTACTTCTTATTCATGCTTTTCTACGTGTTTCCTGGAAATTAGCCTTAGTCCTAATTGTACAACTATGTGAAAAACCTATGAGTTGTAATTCAGTTGCTGTCAGGTGAGTCTGTAGTAGAGCATATCAGAGCTTCCACAATGGAAGAGACAGCCAGCAAAAACTCATGAGCTATTCTCTTGTAAAGAGAAAAATAAAATAAAATAACAACAACAAAGACAAAAGCAACCCAAAAACAATAAAAATGATACAGAATTTCAAAAACAAGATGGCGGGAAATTAACAATGGTTGTTATATTACATATTGTTATCCTCAACAAAGATTACCAGATGTAAGAATGCAAGATTGATCCAACAATTAAAGAGAATAAAAAAATAATTTAAAATTAGAAATGATATAGAGTTTCACAAAACAAGATGGCAGAAATTCAACAATGGCTGTTATATTGCACATTGTTGTCTTCAAATTAGTTGTTCAGATTACCAGATGTAAGCATGCAAAATTGATCAAAAAATTTATGGTGTGAAATGATGACTTCTCCTTTTCTCTCATTCCACACAAAGCACAGTGCTCAGCAGACATTCATGACATACATGCCAACAAAGTGTCCAGTATGTGATAAGTGAGACCAAACTAAAAATGAGCATAGTTCTCATTGAAAGAAAGAAAG
>NW_004955405.1:18156343-18209461 GCF_000276665.1 Chinchilla lanigera
AAAAAAAAAAAAAAAAGAAAGGAAAGAAATGAAAAAGAGAGAGTGACTGAGAAAGAGGGAGAGAAGCTAAGATTACGAGGATCCCTACGGGAGAATTTTGATTGGAGCAGGGAAAGGAGACAAGAGAAGCATAATGATATGGCTGTAGGAGGCTGCAGAGAGACGCGTCTGCAGGAGGGAAGCAGAGGACATAAACCCTTCCATCGAGCTGGAAGCTGGAGGAGTACAGTGTGGTTTAAAGGGGGTTCTTAGGAAAGTGGCTGGCACGCACACAATATTTCCTCTCACCACATTCTCCAAAGACACCTTCACCACGGCAACCTGCCAACCTCCTCAGTGTTTGTAGCATGAGATTCAAGTGGTTTGGGAAGAATATTGGTCCTGTTTACAAAGTGATGCTAAGAAAGGCCACTTGCATTCAATTTGCAAAAGTGCTTATGAGAAATACTTCCTGGAAAATATACTCTAAAGCAAAATTCTCCTTGTAGTTCTGAGGATTTTTTCACAACTTGATACATGGGTAAAATCTGGGACTCACTGGACTTATTTTGAATAAAAGCAAAAGAATCCAGGTGCACGTGCGTGTTTTAGGCCAGGCTACCTGCTGTGCTTCCAGTTGCTCCAAGGTCTAAAAAACAACCTTTCATCTGTAGCCCTTCATTGGAACTGCCATCACGGGCCAGCCTTCCTCAGGCTTGACAGGGATGTGTAATCTCTTGCTTCCCGCTTGCTTCCCTCAAGAGAATTCATCTGTTTGAACTGCAGAAAAGATATACTTCTAGCCTGACATTCAAACATCTGCAAACTTGTGCACGATTTTGATATGCTGCTAGACTTCACTTACTGCCTAAGGATCCTTTGGCCTGGAAAGAATTTAAATGAAAGTGTTGACTGTAGTCCTTTTTTATTTTTCTAACATCTTTCAGAATGGGTGTTATAGGTCAGATTCCCCAGGAACTCTTTTTGAGTCTGAGATAGTTTCCTAGGGACTATGTTCCATGTAAGGGCGGAAAGAAGCAGGCTTCTCAAAAGGAGATGACTGCCTCATTGAAATGCAGTCCTTGAAAAACAAGAACTTTAGCTCATCTATGGGCCCTTCAGACAGGAACTAACCTGGACCAAGGAGGGGTCTCTGTACCAGCATCAACCACTCTTTCGGTAAGAGCTGTCCCTGGAGAAGGGATTTTAAGCTATGGCAAGGCAGTTCCTCTTGGCCAGGGGCAGTTCTTTCGGAGGGATCCTCCGCTGTGCTAAAGACCTCATTCTTGAGCCTGAGGGTGTTAGACCAAGGATGCATATGTCATCCACTACGGTTTCCACTTACACTCTGATAGGACAGAGGACACTTTGAGGAAATAAAATCACTACATTCTATTCCCCACTACCCAATACAGTCTAACTGCATATTCCATAATAGCTCCCAGACTGTATTTAATAATTGTTCAAGCAGTTACATTCAGTCTAGAATTTTTAAACTTTCAAATTTGCATTATATTACTTTTTGTTTTAGTCATATGGTTTTTCAATATTTTTCACCTTCTTCCATTTGCTCTTTAATTTTGCATGCTATTACAAAATACACTATATAACTAGAGATGGAAGTAGTACTTTCTCTAAAAATAATTACATTTATGCACTATGATAGATTATCTCAGTATATTATCTGAGAAATCTATATCAATTTGCAGATTTAGAGATAGACATAATTAAAGTCCTACTAAGCAAAATAAATATAAGGGAACAGCGGGAAGTTGTCATGGCAACAAAGTCCTGATTGTCCTCATTTTTATACCACAAAGTAGTAGTCTTTGTAATACCTGAATATTTGTCAGTGTTGAATTTTAAACAATAGCCATTTTGTATATTTGCTAAATACCTGGTTGCATCATATATTCTTGAGATTTAGCTTCTTAGTTATGTTTTAAAGTGCTTTAATCTAGCATTAGGAATTAAATTTCTTTTCCAAAATCAATTTTTCTTAAAAGCAAAACAATGTTACAGGTTTTCAGTGTATAGAGAGCAAAGCAAATATTCTATCACAGTCTCAACATTATCAAATGCATCCTTCCAGATTTTTTTCTACAAAAGTTTTATCTAGAGAAATTGAATAATTTATATTGTTCATCTAATACTATCCATAGTTTCACTGTTTGTAGATATTCACATTTAAGATAATTTTAATAGCACCATTTTATATATTATCATAAGTAGAAGTGCCCCTGTTAATTTCTGATATCATTAATATTATAAAGCTACTTTTAAGATGTTCGTATTAAATTGTTTGTACATCTATTTATAATTCTTTGTCAAGAATTCCTAGAATATGAATGAATCATTCCAAACATTTTGATATGTTCTGTTACTTTGGAATCTATAAAGTATTTTTTCAAATATATTCTATTACTTAATTGTCCAATAACTCATTCCCTCCACTTTCACCACCTATATTTTGCCATATTTTTAATTGAATGCATGGTACATTGCTTTTGATTTTCAGTTTTTTGATAATTTGTGAGATGAAACACTTTTATTATTTTTTAGCTTTTGTGAACAGGGAGAGAGATTTGTATTTCTTTCTTTAAAATTGCTTGTTTACACCCTTTGTGCTGAACTTTGCTTAGAAGAGAATTTAATTTCCTATCTAATAACATTCTTTTGGTGTATTCCAGGATGCTGGGTAACACTTTAACACACTAAACAATTTTATGTCTAAAATCAAACAACATAAGTCTTGTTAGTAAGATGTTAGTAAAATAGCTTATGTTTTCTATTTACTGGTAAATAGCTTCAAAAGGAAATCATAAATACTTCATCCATGCTAATTTAATTTTTGATAGTATTTAAATGGTATTATTATAGTAGACTTACGGAAGGAGCCTTGGATCAGACAAAATCTGTATAGGGCAAATCATTTAACTAGGACAGTCACATTTTATTTTCTTCTGCAAAATAAAATCAAATTACTCTTTGGGGTTATATGGGGGATTATACATATTATGCTTAACTATTGGTGATAATATTTTCACACAATAAATGGCTAATAAATGATAGATTTAGTTATTATTAGCCCCACTTAGTGCTGTTGTATCCTACCATTCCCTCATTAAAGTGCTTTTTCTGCTTTCAAGTCTCAGACCATTACTGGATTGTGAAACTAATGTACATGATTTTGGGGTAAATCTAGACTGTTCTAGTGAAAAAGAAGAGTAGAGAGGATTATGCCAGTTTTTTCATGTATTGAAATGGCCAGTGCTTTTATATGAAAGTTTCCCTCAGTCCATAACATACAGGCAGAAAGAGTGGATGTCCTGGATGACATTATAAAACGTTCTTCTTACTAGGTGCTGTATTCAAAATTCCTTCCCCAAAATGTAGCAGATACTTGTTTCATTGTGTGTAAGTCCTGTAATACTACAGTGGCTAAGACACCTTGGTTTCAATCTGAATTCCACTAATTACTACTGTATGACTTTAAACCCATTGCATAAACTCCCTGGGCCTTAGTTTTCTCACCAATGAATTGGGTAATAATTATACCTATCTCATGGAAATAGTATGAAAACTCTATGCTTTAATAATATGTCTAAATCACATAGCAAGCATGCAAGAATGTTTAGCTATTATTTTCTCAATATGCTCTACTAGAGTAGAATATATTTTTTCTCAACAGGCAAACAATACCACCTGCACTAAACTATGCAAAAGAATGTAAAGTTGTCACATTAGCCAGGATTGAATAATCAGTTAATCTTCCCATTCACAAAAGGAAATACTTATGTTTTTATATTTTATGACCTTTAAAATTTTTATAATTGTTTGAACTAAATAACAAGAGCCTTGTATGCTTTTACTGTAGTCTCCTCTTGATTTTTTTAAAAGTCATAATTGGTAGAGACGATCTTGGCTGATAAGAGTTAAAAGTTTACAGCTTTTCTGATTTTGTTGAATATCTTCCAAGGATACTTTGGAAGATTGTTTCTGTTAATTATAGAAACATTTTTTTCTCCTTCAAAAAAAAAAACCCTGAATAAATTACAAGCACATTTTGTAAATGTACACTGTGTTTAGCAAAATCTCCTTGTTCCTATCATTGTGTATCACTCCAGTCATATATAAAAAAATTATATTCCATAAGTTAGAGTAATACAAAAAAATACTTAACAAGTGCCACTTAAAGAAAACTACTTGTCAATATGAGTTACAAGCAACAGCACCCCACTTCTAGAACTGTGCCAGAATTAAGCAGAAAAATAGACAATATGCTTTTAATTTAACAGTAGCACTATAATATTAAGTTTTTTAATTTACCCCAATCACTTCCTTTAAATCCCAGAGTAAACCAGAGGAATTATTCAAATACCCTTAGCTATCCTGCAAGGTATGTAATAAAGCATATCATAAATGATGATCCTCACAGCAGAGAAACAAACTGACTTTTTGAATATCTATATATATATTAATGTTCCATGCATATCATATTATTCTGCTGATTCACATGAAATAGAAAAGTTATGACATAATCAGTGTCAATAATTCCATCTAAATTGTGCCAGCAAGGCAAGCAAGACTTCAAATATTTGCAGGGAGATAGGTTCCTAAGCTAAATAGACTTAGGAAAAGCTTCTACATGTCTACATTCTGGAAAAAATCTGGGCTGCCCAGTATTGTTAGAGATGATGGATGGTTGGATGGATGGATGGATGGATGGATGGTTCATTGGATGGATGGTTCATTGGATGGTTGGATGGATGGATAGATGGATGGATGGATGGATGGATGGATGGATGGAAGAAACAATCATTCAATCAATCAGTAGAACAAATCTATATGCCAAACACCAGATGCACTGCTAAATTCTTTGTATGGGTTATCTCATTTCACATTCATATAAAAACTTAAGTATTTTGTCAGAATATGCTCATTTGGCAAATGAAGTAACTGCAAAGAAGAGACAATCCGAACCTGTATCTTTGTGAGTCTACCTTTAGGATTATATTAGTAAATATTGGTGGAAAATAAAAGGTTTAAAAGGAGAAATAATTAGTTAACAATAAAAATGATTATCTGTGCCTATATGTTAACCTCAGAAATGTTCATCTTCCAGCTATATGTGGTAGCACATGCCTGTAATCCCAGCATTCATGAGGCTGAGGCAAGAGGATCGCCTCAAGTTTGAAGCCAGCCTGTATTAACAATTAACATTATAGTGAGTTTGGGGCCAGTCTGAACTATAGAGTGAGACCCTGTCTCAAAATAAAAAAAGAAAGTGAAGAAAGGAAGAAAGGAAGAAAGGGAGATCCAAAATGTCTAGATTTTAAGATTTTCATAACCCCATGCATGCAAGTTTATTTTACCTTCAGCTATATTCTTACTAAATGTATAAGTATGCATAATTATCAAGAAGTTTCTATTCCATAAAGGACATGATAATTATGTGCCTTGTGGAGAGCTGGTGCATGTATGTACATAACACACCTTCATTTTTTTTATCCCCTTGCTCTCCCCTTCTTCCTCCTCTGATCTGTCTCTTGATCATTTTTGCAAAAGTTCTGTCTCCCTACTTCTTATTATCTGTCTTTTATTTTGGTCTTTATTTATATTTTGGGTTTCCCATATAAGAGAAGCCATGCAATATTTAATCTTGTGGGTCTGATTTATTTCACTTAACATTGTCATCTCAAGGTGAATCTATTTTCCTACAAATGACTCAAGTGTATCCTTCTTTATGACAGAGTAGTACTCCACTGTGTATAAATACCGCAATTTTTTTACCTAATCATCTGTTAATGGACATATAGGTTGCTTCCAAGATTTAGCTATTATGAATTGTGGTGCTATAAACATGGGTGCACGTGTATCACTGTACTATGTTGTAATTAATTCTTTCAGGAATATACATGGAAGGGGCATAATTGGATTGAATGGAATTTCTAGGTTTCATTTTCTAAGGGATACCCATACTGATTACCATAATTGTTGTATAACTTTACATTCCCATCTATAATGTAGTAGGGTTCCTATCCCCCACTCCACAGCTCTGCCAGCATTTGACATTACTTTATCAAGGGTAGCCAATTTTTATAGAGTAAGATAGAACCTCAGTGTTGTTTCACTCTGCACTTCTCATTTTGGACATGTTTGCTGGTTATCGTCATTTGTACGAAAATCAAAATGTCTTCACCCACCCACTGATTTTCTCATTGGGACTGTGAAGTTGCTCCTGCTCAGGGCTGTTTATTTTCTCTATTTCTGCCCAAAATCATGTCCACTTTCTCATCAACATAGGCTGAAACCTTAAATAATACAATAGGCTATATAATCCGAAATATATTTGGACTCCAAATATGAATATTCTTTTACTCCTTTATGATGCTTTCCTTACATTGATCTATCACTTGGCATGTGGTACACTAAAAATAATCTAGGAAGGGCAGGGCTCAGTTCTTTATATTTCAGAAAGTAAATAGATTTGGAGGTCAAATGTCTTGTCAAAATTCATGTAGTCAGTGGAAAGGACTAGAACTGATGTCTTTGGAATTCAAAGCTAAGATGTTTTCATTGAGTTTCTTAGGATTTTTTTTTTTAGTATTTTGAAAGCAAACACATATTTGAAATAATTGAGTAACTTAATTTAATAAATTTATTCAATAACAATCAATTTAAGTAAATTAAAATAATTAAACAGACAAGTCATGTTACATTATCAGTGTCTTGATATAAGTAGTCAATTCACCACGTTTTCTGTGACCAAACAAACAACACTCCTCAAAACAAGTGAATTATTGATAAGATTACTGTTTATAGTACATGTCAAAAAAATAACTGGGAGGAAAACTTACCAATAATAGATGAGATTCAAGAATCGATTTTTGGGTAATGTCATGATGCACTATCAATGTTTTAATGCTATTATTTACAGCTATTTTAAAAGTCACTAACATCTTGAATTCATGCTAGCATTTATCAACATTTCCAAAACAACTGTGTCACGTTTGTTTTTTAGAAAATACAAAATGTTAAAGAGTATAAAATCTGTGTATTGTCAATAATTGTTTCATATTCATTTCAATGAGATATGGGTTAGAAGTTAAATCTACATAGCAAAACAATAGTGGGCTGTACAAATAACTCATAGATTTGACAGTTGACACAGTGTCATTGGGAGAGAATCATCGGGAGAGGTTCAGTAATTATATGTGGTTTTACCTTCTGGGAAAGAACGCTCCACTCTCTGTGGTCTTATTAATGTTTCATGAACCAACATAAAGTAATATGCTAATGATAGACTATTTACCCAGGTGCAACTGCTGCTGTGTCTTTATCTCTGGTACACCTTTGATATAGGATCAGGTGAGCCATTTTGAATTGTTTTTTCTTTGCTTCCTCTCCTTCCTTCAGTTTCCCCTGAACCTAAAATGGTGAGCGAGAGTCACCATGAGGCGCTGGCAGCCCCTCCAGCCACCACTGTTGCCACCGTTCTGCCACATAACGCCACAGAGCCGGCCAGTCCTGGGGAAGGGAAGGAAGACGCCTTTTCTAAACTGAAGGAGAAGTTTATGAATGAGCTGCATAAAATTCCATGTGAGTATCCTGTATCATCACTTGAGTGAAAATACAAAGTTAAAAGTCACTTTATTCAATGGGCAGAAAAAGCAAGACTCAGCATTCTTAATGGTAATACTTCCTGGAAATATTCCAACAATAACACCAAATAGTCTTGGAAATTGAATATTCCCTTTGTCTTGGGTGACAATCCAGTTTATTTTAAAAATTCTATGTGCTGTATTTAATGTAGATAAGTTCTTTTATGTCTATTCCTCTCAAGAATACTAATGCCTATAGGTTTTGCTATGTATGTTTTGGATTTACATTTATGAAACTATTCCACTGTAAAATTTAATCTCCAATAGAGCTAATATTTGCTTTCCTGGTATTTTAAGTTTGGTTTTCTTTATCTGTTTCTCGATGTTTTAAAATCTTTTGTCCAATTTTGAAGTTTTCTTTTTTGTCATCCAGGAAAAACTGAATCTGCACTTAATTTTACTTTTATAAATGTACATTAAGTCCAACTACTGGCATTTCATTCTTAACTATGTTTTTATATTGACAGATAAAACTGTATTTACTGTGTATAATATGATGTTCCGATATACATGTTGAATTGACTAAATCTGGCTAATTAACATATGTAACACTTTACATAGTTATTTTGTCCTGAAAAACACTTTGTATTCATGCTCAGCATTTTTAAGACTATAATATGATATCAAGCGCACTTACCATGTTGCAATGTAGCTCTTGAACTTAACTCTTTCTAACTGAAATCTTGCATCCTTCACACAACTCCCCAATCTGCTTTTCAAGATCTCCAACCCCAGGTGGCCACATTTTATACTCATCTTCTATGAGATCAACTTTTTCCTCATTTGACTAAGTTTATTTTTAACTAATACATAAAAAAACATATTAATGGGATACTAGGAAGTGATATGACACATGTGTACACTGCATGATTTAGCATCAGGTTAAACATATCTATCCCCTCAAATATTTATCATTTCTTTATGGTGAAAACTCAACATCTTTTCTTCTTTCTCTTTGAAATGTAAAGTACGTTAATGTGCTATAGCATTCTATAGTCTCCCTACTATAAACTAATACAGCACAACTAATTGCTTCTTTCTCACTATAACTTAGTACCCATTGGTCAACATCTGTCCAACTCTCCTCTGCCTGTACTCTCCCCAGCCTCTGGTATCTCCACTCTATGGAATCAGCTATTTTAGATTGCATATATGAATAAGGTTATGCAATATTTCTTCTTTCTGTGCCTGTTTTATGTCACTTAATGTCATCTCTAAATCCAACAATTTTGCTGCAAATGACACAATAACCTTCTTTGCTGAATGAATGATATTTCATTGCATATATACATATGTTATATTTTTATCCACTGATCCACTGATGGAAATTAAAGCTGTTTCCATATCTTGGCCATTGTGAACAGTGCAGCAATAAACACGGAAGTGATAACGTATGTTTTCAATGTACTGATTTCATTTCCTTTGGTTGTATGCCCAGGAGTAGGACTGCGGGATCATACGATGGTTATCTTTTTAACTGTTTGAAGAACATCCATCCTGTTTTCCATAATGAATGTACTAATTTACATTCTGACCAATGGCTTACAAGGACTGACCTTTGTCCACATCCTCGCCAGCACTTGGTGTCCTTTTGATAATTAGTGATATCTCATTGCGGTTTTAATTTACATTTCCTCAATTCTAGTGTGGAGATTTCACTTCCTTGATTAAATTTATTCTGAAATGCTTTTTTTTTTTTGTAGATAGTGCAAAGGAAATCGGTTTCTTGATTTCCTTTTCATGTTGTATGTAGAACCATTACCGATTTTGTATATTGATTTTGTGTCATGTTACTTTACCAAGTTCATTTATCGGTTTTGTTATGGGAGTATTTAGGGCCCTATATATGATCATGCCATATGCAGAGTGGGAAATATTTTATTTCTTCCCTTCCACTGTGGATGGCTTTTCTTTTCCTTGTTACATTTTTGTAGGAAATCCATTACAATAGGGAATACAAGTATCAAGAACAGGCATTCTTTCTTTCTGGACCCCAGAGGAAAACTCCCTGCTGAGTATAATGTTAACCATGTGTTTGTCATATGAACCTTTATTCTGTTAAGGTAGTTTCTTTCTACCTCTAATTTTGAACACTTGTTTATTCTGAAAGGATGTTCAGTTCTGTAAAATGCTTTCTCTCCAACTACTGAAAAAATCATACCATTGTGTCCTTCATTTTGTTAATATATCATATTTATTGTTTTATGTATGTTGAACCATCCTTATACCCCTGGAATTAATCCCATTTTACCATACGGAAAACTTCCTTTACTACTTATTTACTTTCTCTTTGACTTGCTTTCTCCCCCAAATTGAAAACTTTTCAAATGGGCTTTTTCTTCCTGTTTTTCACTGCAATTCTGGCTAAAAGCCAGTAGTAAAACTTATGCCATAGCCTGAATGTTGAACTGCTTTGAAATTTCTTTCTCCAGATTAATTAGTCTACTACCCTAAATCTCAGTCTCCCACAAAGTCTCAGGGCATGAGCAACATGTAGACACATTTTCTGCCAGAGTGCAATACACATGGTCTCAAGTCTCACTACCAATGGAGTCCTTGGTCCCAACCAAAACCTCTTGAGCCTGGTTTTTACTAGTTGCATCTCTATCGGGATTTTGGTCTCCTAAACTCTGACCAGCATGACCCCTCAATCTCAGCTCATAGCTTTCTGGGGCTTCTCTGGCCAGCACCTCCAAATCTTCCTAAATTTTCCCCATGAGGCAGTTCCAAAGGTTTCTGAATCACACGGTCAGGCAGTCATAGCAACAACCTCTTTTTCCAGTACTAAGATCTGTCTTACCTAGTTTCCCATTACTAAGACACAATACCCAACACCCACAATTTAGAGGAAGGGAGGTTTATTTGGGCTCACAGTTTCAGAAGTCTGAGCCCAAGCACAGTCAGCCAGGTCCAAAGGAAAAGGAGCAAGATAGAAGAGCGTAGCAGAGGAAAGCTGCTCACATCATGGGGGCCGGAAGTGGAGAGAGAAGGGAGGGAACAAGAGGGAGATATATCCTTACAGGCTGTGCCCCCAGGTACCCACCTCTGCTGAGGCCTCACCTCTTATCTACATTTCTCATAGCACCCCCATGACCCAATCACCTTCCGAAAACCCCACCTTGGAACATGACCCTCCAGATCTAAAACATAACAGCTATTGCACTTGGTTTGCTACTACTGTCTTAAAGAATGCTGCATCTATGTTCATCAGGGACCCTTCTCCTGTAATATTCTTTTTTTGTAGGGTCTTTGCTTGGTTTTGGTATCAGGGTAATACTGGCCTCATGAAAGTTCAGAAGTATTCCTCCTGAGTTCAGAAGTATTTCTTCCTGTTCAATTTTTTTAAGAGTTTGTGGGTTATTAGTTCATCTCTGAATATTTCACAGAATTCAGGTCATCTTTCCTTAGTTGTTCTGATCTTTGTGCTTGTAAATCTACATCCGTGTTTAAAATGAAAGATATTTATTTTAATCTTCACAAACTGCTTTGTCTGGCAAAGTTCTATGCCAGGTTCCGTGCTGGGATACTCGTGGCTATCGCAGTGTTATAGAAGCCTAGGGCCCACTGCAGCGGGCATGGTACTGGGGCATGCTAGAAACCGAAGGCAAATGTGGCTGTCAAGGTACAGGGGCATCCTGGGGCACTACCTCAGGGGTCCTTGCCAGAAGCACAGAGCAGCTGGGACTAATGCATTCCTGCCAGAAGCCAGGGGCCCACTAAGACATGAGACTCTGGCCCTGACATCCAGGGATTATGGAAGGAGGCCCCATCTCAGAGCCATTAACATCCGCCAGGCAGTAGTGCATATCAGAGATTAAGTCTGCTGTGCAGATCTGAAGCTTGAGACTGCACAGTCCATCCTGGTGCTAAGACAGGACGAAAAGCCTCAGTCTCTAGTGTTCTAGAAGACAGGGCCTCAGAAGTCTGCCCAGTGCTGGCTCTTGCTCTAATGGATTCCAAGTCAAAGTCCTGAGCTCTCTTTCCCACAGGAAGACAGTCCCTCTCTCTCCACACTGTGGAGCCTGGAATGGGGAAAGGAATGATGTGCGACTGTCCTTCCTGTCTGTTTCAGTGTGTCTTATCTTCCTGTGCTGCAACTGCAAAAGGTACTAAGACCTTTCCCACAGTTCTCTTGGCTGTTGTGCAGATATTTTCATCTATGGATAGTTGCTCAAATTGATATTTCTACAGGTGGACAGTTTAGAGATTCTTATTCTGCCCTTTTGCTTTACCCAAATACTAACAACATTTAATTTGAATCTTAAACAAGTTTGTCTTTTTGTCAAGTCTGAACACATTCTACCATTTTTCAAGCCCTGGAAGCAAAGTTTTGAGTTTATATTCTCATAGGTAGGAAAGAGTAATAAAGAGGCAAATATATATAATACATCATGACAATAAATAATGTATAGAAAAAATATAATAAAGTAAATGGGATACAGAAGGGGTAAAAGTTAAAGGATTGTTACCTTTGAGGTTATCAGCACTGGTTTCTTCATTTAAATAACCTGAAAGTGAAGGAGGGAACTATGATCAAATCTGGCAAAGCCCTTAGGCAAAAGTCTGCCGAAATATCAAGCAGCCCAATGTGCCTTAAATACAGTCAGCAAGGTACAAAGCAGCAGAATATAAATGTGTCTGTAGCAGAAGTCATGATATGAAGGCTTGTGCACTGTTTTAAGGACTCTGGATTTTATCGTGGAAATTAAAGTGCATCTTAAAGAACTTTTGAACGGAGGTGTTCTTGGATCTGACTTAAAACTTTACAATATTGGATGTGGCTTCCAGAGGGGTAAGGACAGAAGACAGTGCAAGCTGTTGCAGTAGTCCAGGTGGGAGATTTTTGAAATTTATAAAAGAATTATGCTACAAGGACACTCAAAAACTAAATGAAACATATGAGGAATCAACTTCTTATGCCTCAGTAATTAGAAACTTGTTAACTTGTCCTCTCTGTTAACAAATTCAGGTTAATCTGAGACACACTCATAGCACAGTTGTCAGTAATCATTCTCAGCAGGAAAACCCATAGCACGTTAGAGATAGAGATGGTCCAATAGATCAAGCCTTGGGAGAAAACAGGATTTCAGCTCCCTTCTTTGGTCTACTGCTGAACTAACAGACTGATGTACAAACTCCAAGTACTTCTGATATAACTTTGAGATTGTAATTACCAAGTAGAAACCAAATGCATAAATCATTGGTACAAAGTCTCACTTAAAGAATATTTTATCAAAGCATTTGCATTAAGAGAAATGTGGTACAGGACAGTGAAGAAAGTAGGGAATAATATCAGGTCAAATGCATTTCCCACCATATTTACAACATCTCTGAATAAGGACACAATGTGAGACCCTTGGCAAAGGTTACAACCACCGGGTGGAATGTTCCCCACTATCAGCATAGCTCGTTCACTGGCTGCTTACTTAGGACTTGTCCAACTATGCTATTTAAACTTTCAACCCCTTTCATTTCACCCATTCTTTGCAGTATTTCCTGTTCCGAACCTTTGCTGTATTCCTCCCCATGTTACTAAACACTATCTGTATTACCATATATTTTATTACTTGCTGTTAAATTTCTCTTACCCCCTCCAAGATAATGTAAGTTCTAGGAGAGCATTAATTTGGATCTGTTTTATATATCCCTGGTGGTACCCGGTACAGAAGAGGCACTGGGTATATATTCATGAATGAATGAATGAATATCAATTTAGCTTGTATTCTGAACCACCCCTCTTAGGCTTAGAGACCTTAATATGCTGACAAATTAGAGTATTCATTATAGGATGTCTTTAATAATCTCTACTGAGAAAAGTATCAATGCTTAACTGTGTCATTCGCATTGAAATAATAAAATGTTTCTATTTTTATAATGACAATTCCTGCATTTTTTGACCTTCCTCTCTTACAGCCAGCTATTACTTTTCTCTTTTCCTTTCTATTCATTGGTAGGAAAACAGTCAGCTGGGAGAGGATGACCTACAAAAATCGCTTTCTCTTGTTTCTCCTAAGTAACTTTATTGTATTCCTTGCCAAGCCATTGCTTCCTTCCTATATCTCTTTATTAGGGACTTTAGATCAATCTGGAAAAATCAGTTTCCTCTTCCATGAAGATTTGCTTTTGACCAGCAACCTAAATAAGAAAAGTAGAGGATCTGGGTAATGCCTATGAAAAATATCATGCAGCTAACACTCTATTTGAGGTGATAGGAAGAACCAAGTAAAACACTTAAAATCTTAAAATGATACAATAAACAGGAGTTTGAAAAATGCAGCTGTGCAGTGTTATTAAAAATATATAATGCGGCATATTTTACACTTTCATTTTAATCCATCAAATATTTACTGCCTGTGTAATTGAAATTTGTAATGGGCTTCATACACAGGAAGTAACACTCAGCAAAAATAAAAACATATCCCTAAAAGCAAATCCCTTTAGGAGCACATGTTATATAAAGGTTGCCACTTTTGACTTGGCATAATACAGTGTGACACTAATGACAGGTAGCAAATTAGAATATTAATCGATTTTGGTCTCTGAACTAAATCTTGGCTACCTGGCAGATGTGTTTTTTGCAAAATTGATAGCAAACAGCTTTCGTCTGTCACTTGAAATTCCCACTTGTAAGAAGAGAGGTGTGACAGTGGCAAGGAGTGTGCATGTCATTAGTTCGGTAATCGGCGCAGTCCAGCAAGGACCATATTTAGACCAAACTGCCTGATGATATCACCCATAATACCACAGGGCTTAAATAAAAAAGGAAAAGGAAATGGTAAATGCTGAGTATTTTTATCTTTCAATTCATTCTGCACAGTTATCTAAATGAAGCAGACAAGGTTTTTCAGAATGCTTCTTTATTTTGCAACTTTGATTTTAATATGACTCAGGCCATGGTTGGTTTGTAAAGCGTGAACTCATGTTATCCAAATAGCTGTGATTAAGGTTTTGATATTCATGAGCTTCTTGAAGTACAGTGTATCTTTCCTTAAGTGCAGCAGAGACCCAAATAGCCAAATCCTGACTCTCAGTTCAGAGTAAGAGCAAGTGAGCTCAGGGTAGTTGTGTTATTCATGCAGAAATGCTTTGGGAAAAATAGTTTGACACAGGAATTTTAAAGTTCAAGCTCTGGACAGAGAGTGCATGAGTTCAAATACTAGCCCCATTCATACATAACTTTGGCTGTGCTAATATCTCTGGGTATTACTTTCAGGCTTATAAAGTGGGGACAAAAATAAATCCCCCATCATAGAATTGTTGAGCAAAACCATCAGTGTGTATAATTATTTAGCAAAGTGTCTGGCATAGGATAAGCCTTGTTTAAATGTTAGCTATTATTAACCTCAAGCTGTCATTTTAGCAAGTCTTTTTATTTTAGAAAAGCCCTCTATTCAGGTCAGGCATCTAAACTGAGAAAATCCCAGAGACACTGTAGCCAAATATATGTGCGCTGCATTTTTTGAACCCACTTTAGTGAGACCTGTTCTAGAGAATTCCCTCTTGATATTTCCTCATCCCATTGGCTCTTCTAATTTTCCTTTTCTTTTTGGCTGTAATTTTTCATTCTCATGTTCATGCCCGTTAGCCCACCTATATGCTCATGGTTCACAAATCAAAAAGTGCTCAGCAAAATCATATAAATAGGTGTTTAGTAAACACCAACTTCCTTCCCTTGTGCTCTAAAACTTTCTTCCCTCAACCTTACTTTGCCTCTCAGAAGTACTACAGTATTCTACTTCCTTCTTTACATCCTTACCAGAATTATTAAAACTTGTAACCTATACACTGACATCTATTTTTTTAACTCCCATTAACAATTCAACTCCTATTGCTCTGATTTCCATGCTTCAAGTAGTGTGGAAATCATTTCCACAAAAAGTCACTGGGTATTTCCTGACATATGATCATGACAGTTATTATCATTCTCACTCTTCGCCACTATAATCTGAAAACTCATTGACATCTATGTCTCTACTTCCCTCTCCTGCTCTTCCTTCCTTCTCACCAAATTCTCTCGTACTTTGTGGTCCTCCTCTGTCATTTCTATTCATTTCCTTAAGTGATAGAGGTTCTTATTTTCCAGAATCTCATTTTTTTTTCAGAGTCTCATTTTCGATCCTCTTATTCTACATGCTGTCCCTAAGCAATCTCATTCCCAAAGCCATTCAAGTAAGAAATCTCACTGGCATCCTTTTTTGCCTCAACTATGTCCCCAATGTCTGCACTCAAGTCCTGGGAATGCTTATTCTGAAATACTTTCAAACACAGCTGGTGCATTCCTCTTCCAGTCTGTCATCTTTTCTTATGACTTTCTCTCTCCCTGGAATCCCAGTAAAGCTGACACAGGTTTATCATCCAGACAGAAGCTCAGATATGTCCGAGAGAAGAAGTCCCCTCACTTCCCAAGGCAGAATTATGCAAGTCCTCCTCTAACTTTGAAAAGCTCTTCATTCAAATCTGTCACTGCCTTGGTTATCTGGGGTTTTCTGGCTACCTTCCTCACTGACAAGTAAGTTCCTCAGGATCAAGGACCATTTCTTATACACCTTTGTATTCCTTGTACCTTGATGCCAAAGACACTAGGAAAAGTGGTACACACTGGGCACTATGTTGGAGTGACAACCAAGAGCAAAGCTCGTATTCAAATGTATGGGTCACACAACAGAAGGGTGTGCATCCTGTTTGAGGTAAGTCAATTCCTGCTAGAAACAGCTATATAGAATATCATTACAACAATGAGCAGTATACTAAGCAGGGTGGTGCTTGTGCCATACTCGGAGAAATTAGAATCTAGAAAGCAATAATTTCAAAGCTTTTCACCCCAGTTTTGTTTAAATGAAATATTAATAAACACCAAAGTGTATAAGGTGGATAAGCAAATTAGAATTACTATTGTAAGTTTGAGATGTCTTCTTCGACCATCTTTATATCAGCAGCTCCAACTGCTGGCTGCATGGAATACAACTTGAAACCAGTGGCCTTAAAAAAAGTAGGTAGATCAGTATTAAACCTTATAGCAACAGCCGCTCAAACTGAACAACTGGTAATGATGTAGCTGGTTAAATATACTACAAACAAATCTTCATCAACAAGAAAATGCAGTCAGAAAATATAGTTTTCCCCATGTGGCTGTCGAATGAAGATAATATTGTCATATGTCAATGATATTAACATAGAAATATCAAAAAGCTAAAAATTCAATTCTGTCTTCAAGAAAGACATGCAGAGAATCCTTGGGAACGTGCAGTGATGCATAGCATGTAAATAACAAGGTATTGTGATGATCATCAGTGTTTACTAATCATTTAGCATGTATATCTTTGATTTCATGCTGTAAGATAAACCCCCATTAGCCTTGTAAAAGTTGTATTATGAGAATAATTGCTATCTTCATTTTATAGATGAGAAAGTTGGGGCTTAGTAAGGCGAATCATCCAAATAAGTTATATGTGATGCATGCTGTAAGTGCAAGGATGTGTTCAAATAAAATTTCCAATTTTAAGACACCCTCAGAACACCACAGAGACTCAAATCACTTCCGCCATTGCTTAATAAGAGTAGTACTGGAAACTCTTGGTGTTCTGTGTGCCTATTTGGAGATATTGGCTGATGGGCTGGGGATTTAGCTCAGCGGCAAAGTGCCTGCTTGGCAAGCACAAGGTCATGAGTTCAGTTCCCGGTACGGAGAAAAAAAAAAAAAAAAAAATAGAGATATTGGCTGATATTTGATATTCATCTTTTGATGTTTGTTGAACGTGACAGAATTCCTAGAACACAAGTTTAATACAATTCAGAGTTTCTCGCTGCATTATCCGGCTTGAAAGCCAATACTGATTTACTTTGCTTCCACCTTTTCTTTCCTTGCCTTCACACAGAGAGAATGTCATGTTATAACTGATTACAACCTAAGCACTAATCGTCAGATTTTGTTCCCTTGTGTACATGAACTCCTTATACACTTCTCAGCTTCACCTACGATCTGTTGATGCAGTTCTCCTTATACTTCAGAAAAACAATGGCAAAAATGTCACATGCAGTTATTCACTGTTAACCTTTACTAAACGGAAACACCTATGCAAAAAAAAAAAAAAAAAAAAGCTAGTTTTGAGGAGTGCTATTCTCTGAGCACGTGCTTCCACTACTGAAGAAATCATGAGTGCAGTGCTGAAGGAATCTGTTTAGGGCAGAGACACTTAAAGATAAGGATCACCGTCCCTCACACGGTAGTGACTCACACTTGCACTCAGCAAGCACAGCTCAGTTTAGTTTACTTCCTCATCTTTAGTTTTTCATTTTTGTTTAATTATAATCCAAGATACAGGGAATATATGTGTGTGTGAATTGTGCGTGTGTCTGTGTGTGTGTTAAGAGTTATGGTAAAGGCCACGCATGGTGGCGCACTCCTATAATCCCAGCACTCAGGAGGCTGAGGCAGGAGGATCACTGTGAGTTCGAGGCCCACCTGGGCTGCAAAGTGAGTTCAAGGCCAACCTGAGCTGCATAGTGAAACCCTGTCTCAAAAAGGCACACACACACACACACACACACAAAAATTAGCTTGGTTCCCCTAAAGCGGTAATTCTTAATAGAGTTGGCACTGCCCCCTGTAGGCTATACTGAATACTTTTGAGCCATTTTTAGTGTGCCAAAAAGAAAGGACAGCTCCTGGCATTTGGTGGACATGGCCCATGAGCCTACTCATTTGGCAAGAACTGGGACTTGTCTGTTTGTTCTGAGGTTTCTGAGACAGGATCACACTATGTAGTTGGCCTTGAACAGGCAGTGATACTTCTGCTTTGCCTTCCCAAATTCTGGGATTATAGATTGTTCCACCAAGCCTGGTCAGATTGGACAATTTGAGACAATAATAATTGTTCTATAGTGGGTTTGTGCCCATTTCCAATCAATTGGAAAAAGAATTTAGAAGCAGAAGCCAGGGGAAATGGTGTGATGTAACATTATATTTTGAGCACTTGGCTTTTACTTTATTTGGATTTTCATATATAAAAATATCATAACAAAAGGATTTTAATTTTATATCTTTTGAGTCCATGTGCTTCCCCTGTCTGTCTTTTGGGTGAATTTATGTAAACTGAAGTTAAGATTAAGAAAATATTGGTCCATTTAAAGACTTCCTTACCCAGTGAAACTTCCTTGAAAATGTTGCCCTAGAGAAATTTTGAAACCACCTGAAACTTTTGTCTTCTCTTTCAAGCTGTTTTCACACACATAAGAAGGATAAAAAGCAATAATAGGTTAGAAGTACTAGAAATTTGTAACAATATATTTGGCTGATAAACACTCCATGTCATTATCTAAAAGTCATGCATATTTGTGCACATAAACTTTAAAAAGAGCCAGGATTGCAAGGTAATAAACTGTCATTGACTGTATCATGCTGGTCAATGTTTTAAAGTAAAATTCTAATTTTATTTTCATAAAGAGGAGTTTAAAATATTACCATCATAACCAAACACTTTTATTTCTTAAATTGTTTGATAGATTTCAGAGGCTCAGAATTGTTAATGCTTTTGCTATGACACTGTGGTAAGGTCTTAGAGATTCTGGCCAATTCTGAGTAGCTAACCCAGGTCAGAGGAGCATTATTTGCTCTGAAAAGAGGCTGTGAAGTGAAATGGTTTTTAGTAGAACATGTAGAGTTGATCTGTCTGGGTTGAAAATCCAGGCTCTACTATTATTAGCCTGTGATCTTGGATAAGTCATTTCATCTCTATATAAATTATAATAATAATAACTATTAATTTCTGCTTGAAAAATATGAGCAGTGAAGTATTAGTGTACAGAAGTGCTGAAAACAATGTCTGGAACATAATTTTGGCCCTATTCAAAATGTGTAAGTATCTACTGCCTGTTTGCCTAGAATGCATCTATGTACCAGGCTGCATCTGCCATGCTAGGGAATTAAGTTGAAGCATACCGTTTTAACATGTTCTGGCCACCAATAGCATCACAGACTCAGAATGTTTTAGCCAGAGGGACTTCTAAATTAAAACACCTTTGCAAGACATCAACAGCTTTTTATGATATGATTTGATACAGCTCTTGCATATGCTACAGTTCCACCTCCAACTATTCACCCTCACACAGCTTGCTCCAGCAAGACAGAACCTATTAGAGTTATTGAATCTGTTATCTGTAGTGTCTCACACATCCAGCTCTCCCTACATGCTGTCTTCTCTGCCTGAAATTCCTACGTGGCACTGCCTGTCTCCCTGGACTACTTCTGTTACCCATCTCAATTACGTTTCCAAGCTGAATTACCTTTTCTGAATTACCTTTATCCTGTCCCCCTGCCACCAAGCTCCTAATCTACTGCTCACCAATGACAGCACTTCTCCCTCTGTAACAAGTTTGTACTCTGCATGTGTTTATAATTTGTACTTTATATTTTACTTATCTGTTTGTGTTTTTGTCTCTGAATAGCACGCAATCTACTTTGCGCCAGGTACTCTCTCTGGATCTCTGGATCTCCAGTCTTTGTACAAAATCTGGCCCAGAGTAGGCAGAATTAATCTCCTTTACCTCAAAAGAACCTGATAATTATACTGAATTACTCAGAGAGGGGCTTCCGAAAGGGGCTGCTGGAAAAAAGTAAGAGAGGGCCTAATAACAAAAGGTGACATTGAACTAGGGGAAACCAAATCTGGACAACCTTGCAGAGGTTTTGCCCTTGATTCTCCGTCTTTTCTTCTTTCTCCTCTCTTATTTCTTCCTTCCTTTTCTTGACCTCTCCTTAACATTGTCATCTTCTGTTCTGTTTTCTTTCTTCCTTTGCCACTGCTGATGACACATGTTCCTTGTTTGTTCTATTCTCTTGGGCCTCTGATTCAGAGTTAAGATGCAAGCAGCCACCAGATTGGTCCTCCATGTAAATAGCTCTCCCCACAAGAATTTTTATTCAAGTGGAGATCTGGGATTCAGTGCTAGTTTCACCTTTTAATTTTAAAAATATGTGCAATATTAGAAGATCCGGGAGACAAGAAAGCTCATTTCACAGGACAACTTCTGTATAATACAGTCCCATTTCATGTGTGTTCACTGATAGAATTTTTTTAAAACAATAACTGGAAACGTTGTTGCAGTGGCATCACTTGCAATGGATGTTTTTGTGGGGTTTGCCCTGGTACAGATCTGTTTGTAGCAAGCTTGTGTGAGTGCCTCTGTCTTGCACATAAGTGCGTCACTGAGTTTCTCAATTTCTGCTGTGACTGATAATGACTCAACAGAGGATGTCACTTGAAGCGATGCTTCAACGTGCCCTTGCCAGACATCTCCTGCCCACGCTGACTGGCATTGCTCCACACCACCTGAACTTTCCATGGCCACTGTCATCTACCTACCATTCCCTTCCACATCTGCTACTGTGGCTCTAATGCATTTGAGCTGGCTGCCTTCCAGGTCCTCATAAGCAGTGAATTTGTTTTGCTATTTTGCTTTAAGTAACCGTACGCTGTAACAGTACTACTGATTGAAAGCCAGGTACTTTCATAAGGGTGTGATTTTAATGATCATGCTAAAGTTGAACATGATTTCACCAGTGTGTCAATTATAGGACAGCCCATTGGCAGGTGCTGGTGCTTATACCTTCTGCTGGAGTCTGATTCAGCTTTGCCTCTGTCTAGATTACATGGTGTGGCCATTCACTCAGCCAGGGGCACTTGAACACACATGTATTGCTGCCCTTCGCCATGCCCCTTATCTTATTGAAATTCCTTTCTCCCTTGGCATCTGATATTCTCTTCTCAGATTCTCATCCTTCCTTTCTGCACATAATTTCTCTTTCTTTCTCCTCAGTTCTTTGAAGGTTGGTGCCCCTCGAGGATCTGCCTCTAGCATTCTCCTACCTCTATGACTTCTCATAATTTCACAACTTCCAATACTCTTTTTATGTACCCAAAACTTGATTCCTAGCCAAAATGCCTATGTGGAACTTTTCACTGAAGCATGGTTCACCCGGCACAGTTGTACCATTTCCAGAAATTCCTGCCCTAGCTTAAGCAATTGTTGATCTGCTTTCCATCACAATAAATGAGTTATAATTTTTTGTTTTTTTAAAGTGAAACCATGCTCTAGTATAGTCTTTTGTGTCTGATTTCATTCACTGAGTGTAGTGTTTTTGAGATTCCCCCATGTGTTTGCATGCTTCAGTAGTCCATTTCTTTTTATTGCTAAGTAGTATTCCATTGTGTGGACATCCACAATTTACTCAGCTGTGTGTCTGTTTACAATGTTTCCAGTTTGGGGCTTTGCAAAATAAAGGGGCTATACATATTCTTGTGCAAGCCTTTGAATGGACATATGTCTATGTTTTCATTTCTACAGTTTAATTTACTTTAAAGATGGATAATCTGTTTCTAAAGTGCTTACATTGTTTACATTCCCACCACCAATGTCAAGAGATCCAATTCGCTATATTCTTTTCAACACATTAGTCATTTCCACATTAGTCTTTTCCACATTAGTCATTCTAATTGGTATACAGTATATCACTGTATACAATTTTATTGTGTAATTTTTGTTGTTTTGTTGTATAATTCCCTGGTAACCAAATACGAGTTGTACGTCTTACTGTAAAAGTTAGAACTATAAAATTTCTATAAGGAAACATAAGAGATAATTCATGACCTTGATGTAGGCAAAGCTTCTCTTAGAAAAAGACCAAAATCATTAACTATAAAAGAAAAACAGGATAAATCAGACTCTTCCAAATTGAAAACATCTGCCTTCCTAATTATACAACAAAGAAAAGGAACAATAAAAGACAATGCAAAAGAGTCATGGACTGGGAGGTAATGTCCAAAATAATAACCTTAGTCGCTTTTTTTGTCCTAGGGGAAAAAAAATTCAATACCACAATACAAAGAAGAGAAAGTTTATTTTGGCTGGCAGTGTTTGAAGTTTCAGTCCATGGGTGGCAGGCTCAAATACCGAAGTGGCATGGCGGAAGAGCCTGCCATAGAGGGAAGCTGCTCACGTCCTGACAACCAGGAGGCAGAGAGAGAAGGGAGGAGCAGGGGTGGGAGATACACACTTCCAGGTCCTGCCCCTGTGACCTGCCTCTTCAGCCAGCACCACCTCCCAAAAGCACATTCAGCTACTGAACTCGTTAGTAGATGAATCCACTGATGAGCATAATGCTCCCCACAACTCAGTCATCTTTCACCCATTTGAGAATTTGGAGGAACATTCTAGATCTAAACCATAACAATACCTGTATCTGACACAGCTGTTTCCAGAATATTTTATTTAAAAATCTCTTACAACCCAATACAAAATGAACAAAAGATTTGAATAGGCCCTTAATGATAGAAGATATGGATGAATAAGTTCATATAAAGATATTCAATATTCTGGATCAGCAGGAAAATACAAAATAAAATGACGATAAGGTAATTCTTAAACCTCTCCTTTGAATCCATTCATCTGCATATCCTATGTGCAATTGAAATTTAGTGTATCTAAAAATAACCTTCCTTTCTCTAAGAAAACACAAATATACGCATTCCTCTACCCTAAAGCTAAAATAGTAGCATCATTGATTCTATTTGGTGTGCTCTTTCCCCAACTAAGAAGTCACAAGTTAACAAGTCACACTGCCCTATTCTCTCCCCCCCACCCCCGCTCTTCTCTCCATTCATACTATGATTGCTCTACTTTGGGTCCTCATCAATTATTAGTCTCCTAAGAGGCCTCTCCACAACAACTTTCCACTTATAGCCAGGCCATTGTTCAAATCGTCCAGATGATTCTTTCTAAAGGTTGGCTCACAATACACAAAACCCTTTCCAGAAACCTTTGGTACTTCCCCCTTAGCTCAATTTATTTTTAAAGAGAAAAAATACATCAATGAAACAGAATTTCAAAACAGGTTAGTAGGAGAATTAAATAATTAATACATTGCATATTGTTGTCTTAGTAGTAGCTATTTAGAATACAAGATATAAGCATGATATCCTGTCCAGACAATGTTAGCAAAAACCTTTCTTTTCAATGAACTAAGAGAAACTAGCTGTTTAACTATGTTGTGTATATTTTTTTTTCTTTTTCCATTCTGTCCTTTCCTCTTTCCCCCACCCATCACAGTTTGTCTTTTCTTTTGAACATTTTCTTCCCAATTCACAATATTTATTATACATTTTGGATCTTATTTACTCATTCAGTTTCTCACACTATTGAGACAATACGATGCTTACACATATGGGTCTGATTTATTTCACTTGTGGGTATGGTCTCAAGTTGCATCCATTTACCTATAAAAGTCTCCAGTTTATCCTTCTTTATGGCTGAGTAGTATTCCATTACATTAAAAACCCACATCTTTTTTTATCCATTCCTTGGTTGATGAGCATTTGAGTTGTTGCCAAGATTCAGCTATTACAGATTGTACTGATATAAACATGTATGCATATATCACTGTGGTATGATGATTTAATTCTTCTGGGAAGATACCCAGAAGGGAAATAGCAGTCAAATTTGACCTCTAATTTTTTAAAGGAATCTCCACACTGATTTCCACAGTGGTTGCTCCAGTGTACACTCCCACCAACCACAGAGAAATGTTCTTTTTCCCCACAGCCCCAACAGCACTTATTATCAGTTGATTTTTTTTGATGATAGCCATTCTTTCTGGGGTGAGATAGACTATTAGTGTTGTTTTAATTTGCACCACCCAAATGACCAATGATGTTGAACATTTCTTCATGTATTTATTTGCCATTTGTATTTCTTCATCTGACAAGTGCATATTCATCTCAGATGCCCATTTTTGGATTGGGCCTTTGAATTTTGGGGGCCTGTTTTTTTTTTAATTCTTTATCTGTTCTAGATATAATTCCTTTGTCTGAAGGACAACTGGCTACAATTTTTTTCCTACTCTGTGGGTTATCTTTACACTCTGTTGGTGGTTTCTTCTATTGTGCAAAATTTTTAATAAGGTGAGATCCCATCTGTTGGTTCTTTGTACTATTTCCCTGGCAGTCTAGGTTTTGTTCATGAAGTCTCTGCCTACACCTATATCTTCAAGATTTCTATCTATTTTCTCTTCCAGTATATTTAGTGTTTCTATTTACTATCTAGATCTTTGATCCATTTTAACTTTAGTTTACTACATAGTGATAGACATAGGTTTTAGTCTTTGACATGTGGAAAGCCAGTTCTTCCTGTACCATTTATTAAAGAGGCTATCTTTCTTCCAGTGAACATGTTTGGCTCCTTTGTCAAAGATAAGGGGGCTGAGTGCAGTTAGGGTTGCATCTGCATCTTCTATACTGTTCCATTGATCCTCAGGCCTGTTTGTTTGACAATATCATGCTGCTTTTATCACACTAGCATTGTACTATGATTTCAGGTCTGGGATTATGATGCCCCTTGACTTGCCTTTTGCAATTCTAGGTCCCTTCTAGGTCCAAATGAACTTAAGGAATGTTTTCTCTAGATCTATGAGGTATGCTAATGGTATTTTCATTGGGTTTGCATGAAATCTGTATAGCAGATTTGGGAGTATGACCATTTTCACTATGTTGGGTCTTCCTACCCAAGAGCAAGGGCTATCTTTACATTTTCTGATACCCTCTTCAATCTCCTTATTAAGGATACTATAATTTTCATGGTACAGTATTTTACATCCTTTGTTAGATTGACTCTTAAGTATTTCATTTTTTATTTTGTTTTGTTTTGTTTTTCTCCGGTACCAGGAACCGAACTCACGACCTTGCACTTGCCAGGCAGGCACTTTGGCCGCTGAGCTAAATCCCCAGCCCCTTAAGTATTTCATTTTTTAGATGCTATTATGAAAGGTATGCTCTCCCCAATTTCTCTCTCTTTCTCTCTCTCTCTCTCTCTCTCTGAGTTTGTTGCTTGTTCATTTGGACCTAGAAGGGACCTAGAATTGCAATCAATGCTATTGATTTTTGAAGGTTGAATTTTCATACCACTACACTGCTGAATTCAGATATTAAATCTACAAGTTTTTTAGTGGAGTTTTGGAGTCTTCTATGTAGAGTATCATGTCATCTGCAAATCATGATAACTTAACATCTTTTTCTAACTTTATTCCTTTTATTTCTTTCTCTTGTCTAATTGCTTTGGCTGATGTTTCCTGAACTATATTGAATAGGAGTGATGATAATGGCCATCCTTGTCTTGTTTCTGATTTCAGAGTGAAAGCTTCCAGTTTTGACCATTTAATATGATGTTAGCTATTGGTTTGTCATAGATGGCTTTTATCAGATTGAAATAAAAACCATCTATTCCAATTTTCTGTAGAGTTTTTATCATGAATGAGTGTTGGACTTTGTCAAATGCTTTTTCAGTGCCTATTGAGATGGTCATGTGATTTTTGTCTTTGGTGCTGTTAATATGGTATATTATATTTATGAATTAGCTGAGTTTTCTGACTCTATTAGCATTCAATCTCGCTATAATGTAACCCCAACCTACTTTTCCAACGCTTGTTGTCTTTTCTCTCTTTAGGTGCCCAGTACTATGGGGGAACTAAATTAGTCACTGTTCCATAGACACATGCTTCTATTGCTTGTCTTTGTACCTTAGTCCACTGTCAGTTTACATCTAAAATGCTACTGCCCTATCTCTGCATATCCAAGTTTCCCTATTTTAAAAGACTAAGGGTCTAATCAAATGCTTCATTCCTCTATGTGAGCCCTTCCTGGATACCAATATCCCTTACTTAGTATGCTTATCATCTCACCAAGTAGTAGTATTTTGCTCAGATTTATTAGACTTTAAGTTCTAATGAGATGACTTCAGTTTGGCCATTCCTTGGTACTCCAGACTACATGTTAGGAGCCTCTCAAAGAGTAAACAGTCATTGTTGTATATGGCATGATAAACATCTCGGTGTAGTAGGATACAACATAAAATAAACCATAATTCTTACAACCTGATAGTAGAGCTAAGATCTGCGTGGAAACAATAATAATCCAAGCATGTAATACATGCTGAAGCTTAGGGGATATGCAGAGAGTCATCAAATGGTAACTTGAAATTGGTTTAGAAATGATCATCAATACCAGACCAAGGAGTTTAGAGCACACTTCATGTTCAAAGAGGAGCAGGAACCTTTTGAGATAGTTAAACGTGGAAGTAACATAATTAGAATCTGGTTTGATAACATCAGCCTGGCAGCACTGTATGGGTGGATTGTGGGGGATGGGGCAGGACAGGGGGCCGGCAACAGAAGAACACTACAGTGAGATGATGAAAGCCTAAACTGCTAGGGAAAGGAAAGTACAACTGTGACAGACTCTGTGAAGGAGCCATTGACAGGAGCTGCAATTGGGCCTCAGAGTGCAAAGGAAAGAGAAAATGAAAAATAATTCCAGAGAAGCTGAATACCCATTCCAGTGTCATGCCATGTGAAAACGGGAAAATGAAAGAAAGAGTACACCATTGAAAACAGAACTGAGAGTTGACTGAGTATGAGTTTAAGCTATAAGAGCAGATACTCATCATTAGTAAGACTGTATAGGGGAACAAAACAGACACAGGAAGAGCCAATAATGCATTCTTAAACTACAAAACTCATGGATAAGCACAGAGGTTGAGGAAGAGATAAATAAGCTGTGAGACAGTCATGGGCAAAGAACAGCGGAAATCTAAGACAGAGTTTCAGGGAAACAGTCATCAGTTCAATTCAAAGAAAATGATTTGAACATATTGCTTGATGTTTGGGATAAACAAAGAAGGCGTGAAGCACACAGGCTACCTTTGCCGGGGAGTCAGTCTTGCGGGGAGAGGCCGTGAGCATCATTTTTATCACCATCAGTCTCCTCTGTGTCTTTGGTTCAAGCCCTTATCTGTGCATATTGAATTATAATTTGAGCAATTACTATTTTTAATTATATTTATTGGTACGTTTTAGGTACACATAAGGATCACACTCATTATAGGGAAGCTGTACCTGCACAGAATATATTTTGATCCTTTTTTTTCCCATTCTCTTACCCTCACTTCAACCCCTCTTCTTTTCCTTATTACAAAAACTTTGTTTCCATTTTCTCCTTCTTTTTTGTTTTTTTTCTTTCCCTTCCTTCCTTTCCCCCTGTCCCTTCTCTATCTTCCCTTCCCTCTTGAATAATTTCTTTCTATTTCACAATACTTATTATACATTTTTGTCTTTATTTATACTTTCAGTTTCTCACACCAGAGAGACAACGCAGTGTTTACACATGATTGTTTGATCTATTTCACTTAAGAGTATGGTCTCAAGGTTCGTCCATTTACCTAGAAATGTCTCAAGTTTATCCTTCTTTACGGCTTAGTAGTACTCCATTGTTTAAAAAAAAACATATCTTCTCTATCCATTCATCAGTTGATGGACATTTGGGCTATCTCCAAGGGTTAGCTATTACAACCTTTGCCACTGTAAAGATGGTTGTGCATATATCACATATGTGCATATGTGGTATGATTCCTTTAATTCTTTCAGGAAGAAAGAGAATAGCTGGGGCAAGAAAGAGAATAGCTGTGTCAAATGGAACCTCTAGTTTTAATTTTCTTTTTTTGTTTTCTCTTCCAGTACCAGGAATCGAACTCATGACCTTGCACTTGCCAAGCAGGCGCTGTGCTGCTGAGCTAAATCCCCAGCCCCTCGAGTTTTAATTTTCTGAGGAATTTCCATACTGATTTCCTCAGTGGTTATACCAATCTACACTCCAACCAAAGGGGAGAAGGATTCTTTTTTCTCCACAGCCCTCAACAGCATTTGTCATTTGTTGATTTCTTGATAATAGATATTCTTTCTGAGGTGAGATGGAATCTCAGTGCTGTTTTAATTTGCATTTCTCAAATGACCAGTGATGTTGCACATTTTTTCATATATTTATTTCCTGTTTCTACTTCTTCATCTGAGACATGTCTATTCATTTCAGATGCCCATGTTTAGATTGTGTCTTTAAATTCGAGGGGTCTGATTTTTTTGAATTCTTTATATATTCTAGATAGTGGTCCTTTGTCTGAGGAATAGCTGGCAAAAATATTTTTCCCACTGTGTGGGTTGTCTCTTCATTCTGTTGGTAGTTTCTCTTGCTGTGCAAAAGCTTTTTTAATAAGATGAGATCCCAGTTGTTGATTCTATTGGGGTTTTGTTCATAAAGTCTTTGCCTACACCAATGTCTTCAAGAGTTCTACCTATTCTATATTCTAGAAGATTTAGTGTTTCTGTTTTAATATTTAGATCTTTGGTCCATTTCAATTTTAGTTTAGTGCATAGTGAAAGATATGGGTCTAGTTTTAATCTTCATCATATGGAAAGTCGGTTTTCCCAGCACCATTTATTAGTGAAGGTGCTTGGCTCCTTTGTTAAAGATTAGGTGGCTGAGTATGTCTAGAATTGTTCCCATACCTTCTAATCTGTTCCACTGATCATCAGGTCTGTCTCTCTGTTTTTTTCCAGTACTGTACTGTTTTTAATCTCAGTAGCTGTGTAGTATAATTTCAAGTCAGGGATTGTGATACCCCCTGACTTGCCTTTGTTGCCCAGAATTGCCTTTGCTATTCTAGGTCTCTTCTGATTCCAAATGAATTTTAAGATTCTTTTTTCTAATTCTGTGAGCTATGCTGTTAGAATTTTGATCAGGAGGAGCAATTATTATTTGTAACAGTGTATTTATGATCCCAATTTCATGGGAATAAAGAATGTTAAAGACTTTAAGCAAAATAAATTTTAATACAGGGCAAGTGAAGGATTAAAGAGAGCTTTCTTATAAGTAAGCTAAGTATGTGAGATTTAATATAAGAATGGGAGAGAAGATAAGAAAAGGTAGACTTTAAATTGCACCTTGAAACACAGAAAGATTTGCATAACCAGAGCACTGATGGAAGGTCAATCCAGACTGAACAAAGTTAAGCACCATTACAAAATTGGATGTTTTTCAATGAAGCTGTTGTGATTGGACTATAGGGTACACTAAGTGACATAGTCCAAGGAGAGAAGAACAGGACCTCATTTTCTGAGAACCCTTAAAACTTTCCTGAGTAGAACATGCTTTGTTGTACAAACTGTAACCTTCTGTGGGCTTTCAAAAATAGAGTGTGATCTAACTTTTTTTTTTCCTTTTTGACCAAGAGAAGAAATAATTAGAGACATAAGCATCTAAGCATGGCAAATGCTGCAAATAGATCATGGGAGATTGAGCCTGAAGAAAGTTTAGGGGATGTAGAGCTCTTCAGTGACCTTGGAAAGCCTTATTTCATTTGAAAGCTGGAATCAGAAGTCAATTTTCAGTGCATGGGGTGAGGAATTAAGAAATGAGAAAGTAAAAGCAGTGAGTGTGAAATGTTTTCTCTCAGAAGAGAATAAGTAGAATTTAAAAGCTTATGCACTTAACCCATAGAAGGGATATGACCAAAGTACTGAGGTAGTGAATAGAATGAGATAAAAAAAAATAGATCGCTATTACCATAGGCTGATCTATTCTTCCTGGCTACTTCCAAATGCCACCACAGGGCTGGGGATATAGCTTAGCAGCACAGTGCCTGCCTGGCAAGTGCGCAGTTGTGAGTTCGATTCCCCATACCAAAAAAAGTGCTGCCACATATTCACAATGACGGTATCATCACTAATGCCTCATATTTTTCACAATATAAACTGTGTGCCTGAGACAGAAGGTTATGAGAGTCTTGAATTTGAGAGATCTTTTCTGATTCATTCATATGCCTAATTTGCTTTGACTACAAAAAGTTGCTGAGACCACATGCCAACATATTAACTCTCTTCTTCCTCCAGTATGACCAGAGCCTTCCTGTCCTTGGATTTTCAATTGGCTGATACTTATGGCTCTTACCTACTTTATTCCTATTTTCTACCTATTTGCTTTATTCTTCTAATTTATTCTAAATTCTTTGAAGACACAGACAGACTTTTTTATACATTGTTCCTATCCTTATTTGGAGAAAACACTGAATAATTATTGGACTAAAGAGATTAGTTTTCACTGTTATAAATATATCCCAACAACTGGTTTGTGAAGAGAGGTTATATTAACTCTATCACTGCATACAACTCTGCCATAAACTTAGTAGTTTAAAACAATCCACATCTCCTCACTTAGATGCCTCAAGAATCCAGGTTCCTGTTAAGTAGATCCTCTGTAGAGCATCTCGCAAGTTTCCAAAATGTCAGTTGGACTGCTGAACAGAAACTATGGGTTCTTTTCCAAGCTTTTTCTGATTTTTGGCAGAATTTCAGTCCATGGAAGCTGTAGGAGATCCTCAGTTCCTAAAGATGAGCTTCCCCTAGGCAGTGTACAAGGAGACGACACTTTGCTTTTTCAAGTCTACCAGAAAAACATCTTTCTCACCTGAGGAAGGGTCCAGTCCTGCCTCAAGGGCTTATAGTCTAGAACTTCCAGGAGAATTTCATTTCCATGAATTCAGATACAACTAATTTGGATGCTTAAGTACATCTATAGTCCCTCTTCCACTTTACCACATAGCGTACTCACCGTAGCCTACTTGCAGGTCTTTCCAATATTCAAGGTAAGGGAGTCAGGCATGGTGTATTCACAATGGGGGATGGAGTGCTGGAAGCTCTTGGAACTCTGCTTACCACAGCTATGGAGAAAGGCTGTGTGAGACAGGAAAAGCCAATGGACTTCCTTTTCTGTAATATCAATCTGCACTACATATTTTTGATTTTTAACAAAATTAAAAGAATTTGCACTGGAAAGCATCATTCTAGTTCTCATTTTGTTCTTCTCTCTCCTGGCATTCCATCCTAGCTACTAAAAGAGTATGTTCTCACAGGACTAGTTAGCAACATAGTTACACATGTTAGGTGTTCCGGTGCAGAGCGCTCAGAGTCTAAGAAACATTAAAAGGAGTGTGGCAGCTCTATCCGTTTACTATGACTTACTCCCAGACTACAAAATCCCTTAGAGGTTATATTTTTGGTGACAGTAATTAGTTCATGTCCATAGATTACAGAATGTACATCCCCAAGACTATGAAATCTTCACAGATCCCCAGGTTGGAGGTACTGTTCCAACTCTGAACTTTTGCTTTAAAAGTATGATTAAAAAGTAAAATGTTCTTAGTTGATCCAAGATGCAGGCCTTAGGATGAAGAGCTAGTAAGATAGTATCAATTTGATTCCTAGATATTTTATGTTAGACACTTTTGTGTTTTAAAATGAGTACACATTTCAAGGTACCGGCATCCTCCTTTACAAGGAATTTGCATATAACAAAACAAATGTGGAAAGGAATACTTCATTTAAAAAAGAATGTATTTAATTTTGTTTAGTAAAGAAGCTCCAAAACTGTAAAGCTTAGACTTAGCACATCTCATACTCTAAAAAACATTTCAAACAGGCTGAACCTGGCATCACTTGTAATACTGACACCTGTCTGGCTAAAGTCAATTTCAAAAATATTCAAACCCTTCGTATAAAAAAGGCAACATTTTAAAAATCCAAATAATGAAAACGTTACCCATAATTTGAGAGTGAGGAGATTGTTTTAAATGCCAGTTAAGTCTTAAACCATAATAATCTACCAAATAACAAAGACTTATCATTGTCCTGCACCAGCCTTATCTGCTGTATATTTCACATTCTGAGAAGGCTCCAGTGGGAACAAAAATCTATGAGGAAAGATTCTAGGAAAAAAGGTGATTGATTCAGTGAGGAATTTTTGTACACTGGCAACTAGTATATGCTTTTAGTGAACATAGGAAAGTAAATGGAAAATAAGTGGTATGGGTAAAAAGAAAAAGAAATCCACATTAAGATGTCAGAATTCTATCTCTTAATTTGAAAAGTACATAGTGCATGTTGTAGATGGAACTGTATCACCCCCTTTAAAGAATTATATTCAAGTCCTAACCCCTGCAGTCTATCTATGACCCTACTTGGAAAATGTGTCTTTTAAGACTTAATGAAGTTAAGTTCATGCGAAGGAGAATGGTCCTTTATCCACTATGACAATTATCCTTAAGAAGCTCGCAGTCAGACACACACAGGGAGAAGGTCATCTGTCAGTGAAGGCAGGCGTTACACTACAGCACCTACAAGCAAAGGAATTCTACGGAACACTGGCAACATCAGACGCTAAGAGAAAGGCACACAACAGTCTCAGTTGGAATGCTCAGAGAAACCATGGCCTTGTCATCTTCAGAGTTTTAGCCTGAAGAAACGGGATAGAATACATCCCTATGGTTTTAAACCATTTAGTTTGGGAGACTTGGTATAGCGGCCACAGGAAACAAACAAAATGGGCAACAGAATCACCTGGGTCCTTGGGAATGAATGCAGAGATCACTTCACCCAGGGTCAGCCCAATCACCTCTCCTAGAGGAGACAGTACCACTTGGCTAACACTCACCGTCCCTGGGGCTCCTTAGGTCTACTCTCCTTGTGTGAACACAACTGAAGCTCAGGCCTGAGACGTCTTTACTACAAGCTGTCACTCCTCTGTGTGCTCCTTGGAAAACCGACTCGGCTATTTTGCATAACTGTCCTAGAAGCCACCACTTACTGAGTGCACCTGGGAGCACAGCTAAATCTTTTATTCCTTACAACAATTAACTGAGGTGGACATTTTAGTCCTCATTTGCCAACAAGAGATTGAAGGGTGGAGAGATGCATTAAGCAAGGTCATTCAGCTAATAAGCAGAAGAGCAGGCTTCAAAACTAAGCTGGGGCATTTACAGATCTGACCAAATTCCTCTCTACTGGGAGCTGCTGCTGCCTCCTCCCAAAACCCCGGAGTAAGATCACATGTTTCCTAGTAACTTGTACATCCTTTACACGGAACACGCAGCTTATAACTGTCCCCCACGATGGCCTCTGAAATAGAAAGAATGATTGCTTCACGTTTCTTCATTTTTTCAATGTCTTGTTTTCCTACAGAGCTTGTTAAATGGGATTGCTTAAATCACTCAAGTACAACCACACGCCTTCTCACCTTGCAGCACAAGCAAAACGGCAGAGAGCATTTTCTGTCATTGGTGCAATTTTGGTGGTAAATTAAGAATACATGTTATATTCCTTTGTGGACTTTTATGCTGAAACAAAATCAGTACAGTAAACATAAGTGTGCATGCACTTGCTCAGGAGCAATGGATAAAGTTGTGGAGAGAAGGCAGGAAATCTCATTGTTTTTGTTTCAAAATTCAAAGGTCCTGAAGCTTTGTTACTGGCAAGCAGAGTTCTCTAAACCTAAAGCACCCTTCAGTCCCCTGCCGTCCCCAGGTTGACTGCTTTTAATGACTTTAATTGAAATGTTAATTTCAAATTTCTCCTTAAATGTGCTAATTAATCCTTATCTCAGAAATGAAAAACAAAGTGAACAGGGGCCATCAAAGTAGAAAATGTAGTGAGCACAAAAGGCAGAGGAAAGCAAGAGGAGGGGTAGCCTGGTGTGGTGGTGCATGCCTGTAATCCCAGCACTCGGGAGGCTGAGGCAGGAGGATCCTGAGAGTTCCAGGCCAGCCCGGGCTACAAAGTGAGCTGCATAGTGAGACACTGTCTCAAAAAAAAAAAAAAAAAAGAGGAGGAGTAGGATAACAGCAAACAATTGTGGGTGGTAGAATTACACTTAATGACACAGAGAAAGTGGTATAAATTTGATGCCATAAAAGCATAATTCTGTATAATCTATCATAAGGTAAAAGTACTTGATTTTACACTTATCCAGGTTTACAATGTATTCACACATCACATTTTCGTATGTGTTAAAACAACTGATCAATCCACGTCGATTCCATTCTGGGCACTTTAAAGTACTGCAGTGAGGTCTAGGTGTTGATAATTACCAGCACTCTCTGCTCTTTCCAGGCCTAAAATTACAGAGCCTTTCTTAGTACTTTCAGCAGTATCATTGGCTTCACTGCACCCTCATGTGTCTTTACAGTTGGCTAAAGCTTTTGTCCGTTTGGAAACCTCAGTTCTCAAGAACTTTCCACATAACTTCCTTCACAGTTCTTTTGCATTGTGTTCTCTATTTGTAGAAACTGTTGTTTTCTCTGCACCTGGGCAGCAAATATCCATACTGGATCATACAGTTAGAAGAATATATACTCTATTAGCTTTCCCCCCTAAGCTCCCATACATTTTGGTGTAGTACTTGTGGAGATAGCAGAAGTGAGCTTCCAGTTTTCCTTTTGAATTGTATTTTTTTTTCTAAACTGATTTCACTCTTGCATTTATTTTCTTCTCTGGCAGGAATAAAAAGGGCACTTTAAAAGTTATTCAAAACAGTCTAATTAAGTAGGTGGCTGTAATAGCAAGTAAACACAATTATTGGAAATTGTTTCCATTGGAATGACAGCTATTATGACTGCAAGATGTGTTATGAGTGATGAGTTTTTTAGCCAAAGGAATGACTCTGAAATTGTCATACCTCTATGTAGAAGCCATGCTTTAAAAAATATCTCTTTGTTCATTACTTGAAAACTCAAATCTGAATAAAAGGCATCTAGCCATGTTTTGGCTTCATAAACAGAACGTTATATATTTTGTGCAGAATTTTATAAAAGGTAACAATTATGTGATTCAAAAATAAACACAAAGAATTGAGAAAAAAAGAAGAAAAATAACATAGAAAATAATCTTTTGCATTTTTGCCAGTTCTTACTAACACCAGCTTTTTCTGAGGAGCAACTCAGGAGAAATTTCTCAATCTATTTTTCATGATCTAATTAAATTCAACATGATTTCTTCATGAACACACAGTACCACAGGCATAGGTAAGATATCGTATATCAAATGTATCATTCTTTCAGTTCTGGATGTTTCTGACAGAATAGAAGATTTCATAAAAAATAAGTATGTAGACCAGTAAACTAACAAAGACCTATTTTTCCTCAGGAAAAGAAACCATACCAATAAATGCACAGATATGACCTGAATGTGCCAGAAGTGACATATGTAGAAAAGTCACTGTAGTCGTAGAAAATGTTCCTATACCATAGTGTAGAATGCATGTTTAGCATTCAACCATAAAGTATTTTAATATAAATTAAAACATTATTTCTCATGCCTTAAAAATAGAGCTATGGAAGATGTTTAGTAGGATTTATTCAGAATAAAAATGATATTTTATGGAAAATATGTAAAAGATTGAATAAAAGCTGAATGCTAAAGACCCAAAGGCATATTAGTGGCTAATTCCAATAAGTAAAGCACTCTTTGTGAAAGGTATTGCTTCCTTTTCCAATCTGGCATTTATTTTTACTTCTATTCTTTTAGTCCATTGCCTTCGTCCTCCCTTCAGCTCTGAATGCATGAATTCTGCTCCTGCACTTCTTTCGTGATACCATCTTCATGAGGCAACTCTGGTGTTTCTCTTCTGTTCCTCTAAATTTCCACATCATTATGATTTTACCTTCGACTATGCCCTGGTCCACTCCTGCTGCTGTAACAAAATACTTGACATAGGGGAATTTATAAGAATACTAATTTACTGCTCACAGTTATGGAGCTTTGAAAGATCAAGGCAGCTGCAGGTTTGGTATCTGGGGAGAGGCCAGTCTTTCCTTCCATGATGGTGCTTTTAGCACTGTCCCAATACGATGGAAGCTAGAATGGGAAAACAAGTGAATGGTATAGGAAGCCTCTTTTGTAAATCGCTAATCTCACTCATCAGGGGAGATCCCTCATGATTAACTCATCTTCCAAAGGCCTCACTTCTTGATGTTACCAAGCTAGTAAATAAGTTTCAGTATTTAAGTGTTGGGGAATACATTCATGCCATTGAATCTTCTGAGGCAACTATCATTAATTTTACCTAGCATTATAATCATTTATCTCTTAGCTACTGTGAGTTCCTACAAGATTGAGAGAATGCCCTTGTTTCTTTTATTACAATCATCTAGCTCTATGTCTAGAAAATAAGGGTTTGGTGTAAGGGGGCAGGCTATTTATTTGTTGGGGGCATTTTAAGAATAAAGTGAAAGAACTAAAGAACAGTTGCAAAGCAGTCATGAAGTAAGAATTTTAAAGGAGGAAGGATTTTACTTTCACTTAAACTGTTTAAATCTGTCTCTAATTCCAAGTCTCATAGAGGTCAGGGAAAGAGAAGATCTTTGAATTGAGTGAGTGCTTTATCTCCTTTTACCTTCTACCATATGGTTTTAATAGAATAGATATTAAGACTTCAGGGAAAGTAGTCAAAAGCCAAGGGTGACTAGGTATCTTTGCAGACCTGCATGGAAAGATACAGTCTCATTTCTCGCATTACCAGCACTGTTGATTCACTGATAAGAAAAGGTATAAACCACCTAAAAGGTAAAATTTACAAGGCATGGCTCTTTATATAATTAGATTTTATAATGTTTTTAAAAATTTGGGGGCTAAAACTAAACACTAGTGCATGGATATGTAGGGTAAAAGGCAAAGTCATTGCTCAGTCAGTGCATAAGCAGAACCAATTATTCACTGCTCTTGATTATGAGAGAAATAATTTATAAAGAATTACTAAAGACACTAGGGTTTTCAATATCCCACCAGCAATTTAAAAATTAAAAATATTCATTTCTTTCATACATGACAGATTGTTCTACAAGCACCTACACATTCACAATAGAGCACTCAATATTTAATGAATGCCTTCTGTGTACTAAATAATTAGAATATACAGCCATGGCAGTAAGGAGTTACAACACGATAGATGCTTAAAGCAGATAGCCATAGATGCCCAGGAGGCTGACAGTTATACAAGAAAAAGGGAAAAAGAAACACGCTCAAAGCACTGAAGGCCACTTTCCAGAGCAGACGTCTGGAAAATACAGGGAACGTTAGTGAAATTCTAGGAATCTGCACAGTGAAGAAGCACACAGTGGAAAAGTAGTAAGACCCATCTTGGAAGCTGAAAATGCTTCTTTTGAGGAAGTGCATTGTGAGTGGAGTTTTGAGAAATGAAGGTCAATAAAGATCATACTGTTCAAAAAAAAATCAAAGCACAGAATTTTTAAAGTTCACTGAAGCCAAACAGACTATTTCACTCAGTGATCATCACAGTTCATTTTAATCCAAACTGTAACACAGAAGTTTTGGGTTTTCTCCGGTACCGGGAACCGAACTCACGACCTTGCGCTTGCCAGGCAGACGCTTTGCTGCTGAGCTAAATCCCCAGCCCCTGTAACACAGAAGTGAGTGAGCTGGTCACATGAAGACTGGCATAAACCAAAGGCAGGTCTGAGAACATACTTAAATTGAGCCCTCCATTAATAGAAAGCTAAGAATATTATTTTAATATCCAAAAGGAAAGATTTAATGAGAAGTGGAATGAGTGAGATGGCTTGAGAATACAAGAGTAGAGAAACACATTGCTTTAAAGAACTAGAAATCTATAGAGGGAAAGCTTAGGTCGGGCATGTGATGGAGAACCTCTGCTGTACCAGACATTTGTGAAAGGGGAAAAGAAACATATCTGAAAGGGGAAAAAATATTTTAACAAGAGTGTGAAAGCCAGAGATCTCATTTGCCTTCTTGCTTAGAGATCATCATAGTAATTCAAGCCTAGAAATACCAAAAATCACGGAGAAGTGTGGTATTTATAAAGCTGAAGGAGAAGGGAATCTCAAAATGCAGTGGAGAGGAGTTTAGCAGTGGATAGATTGTAAGTAAGTAGAAAGGACTACAAAGGATAAATTAGCCCACATCTAAGACTAGAAAAATGACGAGATGATGACATGCTTACAAATGCAAAATGAGCTTAGCTGAGATAAGGGTATACGAGACAGGAGTGAAAACCGATGTGTTCCAGTGCTGCTGACACGCACGGAGCCAAAAGCAGAAGTCAGGTGGAGACCGCAGACCAGTGCGGCCAACCTATGGCACGCGGGCCGCAGCAGGTTGCTTGTATCAATGAAAGCTCTAAAATGTTCACTGACACTGCCTTAGACAGACAGGAAATCAGAGTTAACAGATCCACTAAAGGGGTTCATTGACAGGATCAACCCTAACTCATAAATGATTCCATACACAATCTCTACACACTGCAAAAATTCGTGATATTAATCAATTCTCTTTTAAGAGATAGGATGTCTTTGACAGAATAAACTGATTTTTTTTTTCTGTGAATGTTCAGCTACTTTCCTCTCAAGTATGGCCCATCTCATAAGCGTATGGTCCCTCTCTTAAGGGTGTGGCTGCTTGGGCTTAGAAGGGTCGAAGGGCAAGAACTATCTGTGTTATTCTCTACTTTCCTCACCTGTTCTCCAGTCTTCCATCCGGAGGTAGAAGTGTCAGTGGTGAGAAAACCAGTCTGCCCCGAGAAGATAGATCCTGGAGGACATACACCACTATAATAATGACTAGCTGCCCAGTCAGGTAGAGAAAGACCAGCAAGATCTTGTCTGGCTAGGCAGATAGCAATATTTTGAGACACAGGTAGTGCTGAGTGCTTCCAGGAAGAAAGTAAAACTGAAGGCCTAATAATTTTGAAGTACTCCAGCAGGGTAACAGGGCAGCCAATAGCAGAGACCCAAACACTAAGTTGATGTCACTCCTTTGGCTAAATCAAGAAAGGGACACTAGGCACTCATTCTTGGAGAAGCTGGGCTTAAGACTTTTTATTCCACCAACAGTTTAGGAGAATAAATTCCCATTCTAGAAATTAACATGGTATGTAAAACATCAAGGTTTTGAAGTTCAAATACTGGAAATGAATCCCCAGATCAGAATAAGGCAAATTTAGAAACCTGGAAATACATAAAGCCCTCGTACAAGAAACAAGTTGAGATCTAGAGTGTGAAACTGTAATAATAATTATTAATTTAATATCTATAAGTGCTTTCCCAGAATCATCTTGTTTAATCCTTATTCAGTCCTACAAAATGTATATCAACATTATTTCCACTTTAGAGAAACCAACTTGCCCACAGTTAAACAAATCATATATAACCAGGAGGATACAAATCTGTGACAGGAATGTACCACTACATAAGTAAAAGGGGAATTCAGGACAAAAGCTGAACACTCCTAGAAGTCTTTCTAGAACATTCTAGGCCTGTCTAATACCACCATTAAGAATATCTGCCTTCTAGTATTAAGTACCTCTCAGGATGATAGAGCTGCAAGCTCTTATTCCTATGAATTCTTTATTAAAAAATAAAATTCCAGTATTAAATATATTCCTCATCCTCCTATCCAGGGCTCCTTAGGTCACTCACTGAAATTGAATCACTCTATGATGTTAACTCCCTTGAATCAAGGAAGAGCAGACCATTTAGGATAATTTAAAATTGAAAGTAATTCTCATGTGCAATTTTGGTATACCTGAGGAGAGGTTTTTATTGCTGCAGTATAGATTGTAGGCTGCAACAATAAGAAAATATTTGTGAAGGAAATATTTAAGTCAGTGATCTTAGGGTGATACCATTTTGGTCACTCTATTACAATAGCTCAAGGCTGAATCTCCAAATAATAAAATGGCTGATGTATAAATTCATATTCTTTTAGTAAAATCCAATTCTAACTTGATTAAGTGATAAGGGACAATTTTAGGTTCTTAGAACAAAGAATTACTTAACCTGGTTTCCACATAACTGGATCCTGAGGCTCAAATTATGTCATCAGCATTCAATCTTTCTCTTCCCATTTTTTGACTTGAATTTATTTAGTTCTGACTTTTCTCACAGGGAGGAGTTCTCCATATGCTGGTTGCCTGGCCACTCAATGCTTCCATGAAATCAGCACAGCAGCACAGCATAAACTATTTCATTCATTAAAACACAGTATTTCTTTCTCATTCATTCACTCAATATACTGAGTGTTTACCATGTGATAGTGTTGTTGTCAATGTAGGGAGAGATCAGAGAAGACAGAAGAATCTCTGCACTTGTGCTCCCTTTTCTAGAGCCAACATGTGTCCAACAGTCCCCAGTCTAAGTTGTAGTACTCTGACTTGCACCACATAGCCACTCAGGCACCAGTCATGCTCTGGGGGGACAGTACTTATTCACCAGACATGCAGCTTACCCCCACTTAAAGGAGAGAATACAGAATTAATAACATTTACATGACCTTGCTTCCAAACAGGAAGCAGTGGTTTCCCAAGAAGGAATCGGTATGATTTCATCAAACAATGGACATGAATCGATAAAAGGAGAATTTCAATTAAAATTCCAAAATCCAAATTCAGAAGAAATAAATGTATAGATTCCCCCCCCCAAAAAAAAACATAACTTGCTCAAACAAGGAAAAAAAAAGAAAACTTAAGTGTGATAAGCTTCCAGAATCACTGAATCTGAATATCTCCTCACTTAGTCAGAAAGCTCTGGCTTGAAAATTTTTTTTAATAAAGAGAAAGTTGCATGCAGTCAAGGTACTTTAGGTGGGTAATAGCTGTCTGCAGTCACCCTCTGCACGCATTGCCTGAGATTTCTCTAGGTACAGAATTTGAGCACCCACCAAGCAAATAGCTCTGGGCTGTAAATACTTGCTCTGCTTCTTTCCCTGGGTAGTGAAAAGTATATTCAATCTTATGTCACCTCCAAGTGAGTATAGAACAAGCTATTTATTATTGAGGCCTTAGGCTTGGTAGTTATAATATTTACTTTGCTTTTCTGTACAATAGAGGGAAAACACTGCCCCTTTATGCTTTGGAAAAATTGATTCAAAATTTGCCTAGTATGCTCATTTCAACTAACTGAATAGTAACTGATAAGTATCTTCTAATGAAGTTTTACCTCTTTTTCACTAACTGTTACGGTATTTACACACATTTATTTTTTCTTAACACGATACAAGGTAGATGTGACATGGATAGGCCATTAGGCAAAGGGGTTTCATATAATATTCAACCCCCCGAGTTGTATAAGGAAGGATAGATGTGTATCTATACCTCTATCTAGGTATATTGGAAAGAAAAATTATTATGGATCTATGACATGATAGTTAAAAATTTTGCAGCTAAAATGCTTAAGTTAAAATCATGACACTAACATTAAACTTCTAAATGACCCTAGGGAGGAAAATTCTCTAAGACAGTTTTTCAGTAGAAAATGGCAATAACAGTACTTACATTCTAAGATTATTGTACAGAGTAAACACATTAGCACATAAAAACAAATAGAGGCTGATACATTATAAAAGTTCAATGATTTTAAGAGTCATTTATTATCATTAAATCATTATCCTGTTTAGGATTGCTTTACTGCAAGTAACAGGATTGTCACTGGAAGCTAATGTAGTGCTTATTAGCACTGCTCAAGAAGAAATTGTGATTATTCCTTCGTGAAGGTACATGGCATAATTGCACTTCCTTACCCCCTTGTGGGTAGAGTTTTGTCATTAGTTTGGGGAAGTAAATGGTGAATGATATGTTATGTATCACTTCTGGGCTAGTGCATTTGATTATGGACATGAGACTGTCCAGAACTCACCCTTCCCTTAGGATTAGAAATCAGCAACTTTGGAGGGACTCCAGATGTATCTCCCTTAAGCAACTGCCATAGGTAAGAGCCCCACTGACCCACAGTAGACTGTGAGAAATAAGCCCTAACTGTGGGAAGGCCCTGACACTTTGGATTGGCTGTTACTCCTGCATAATCTAACTTACCCTAATAAAGGCAATTTAATGGTGTGAATTGATCCTGGCAAATACACGCAACAGTGAAGCATGTAACTGTTTCAAGAAGTTAAAATATAAGCCTGAAGTACAAAATGAATAAAGGCTTTCTTTGTTCTGAAAGGGGTAGGAAGAAAAGATCTTACCAGAGAATCAGAATGCTCTGCTCTGGCACCCATTTCTGGCACTGAAAATGGACATAATTTGCATTAAAGCACAGATTCCAGATAAAGCTAAAAACAGACTTCTGCTGTGTCTTTCCATAATGTGACCATGCAGACAGTAAGAAAAACGACAAAACAAATTTTGCCTTGTGGTACCCATTTTTTCTTATTTAATACCTGCACTCAAATTTTTAATAGTGTGGGTGTATTTAATTGTCTCTAAATATTCCAATTCAAATCCATTCAGTGTTGAAAACTGGAGCCCAAAAAGGAAAGTCAGGTTTTGCTGTCCTGTAACATTTTATTGCTGCAGGTTGATTTTAATATATCCAGGAAAATTTTTTTAATTCTTCATCATTGTGTTTACTTGAAAATGGATTTAAACTATTAAACCATTACCCTCTCAAACATAAATGTTCTGCCAATCTTGTGATTTCTGAATTATTTGAGCCAAAATTACAAGTTCTATTGAATATTTTTGTTAAAGCCAGTGATGAAAATCCATATTTTTTTCATGCTATGGTTCCAAGATCTTTAACAAGGGTTGTTTAATAACCCTAAACTATTTTTTGATCAAGAGATAAACAATACTATTAACAATATCCTTCTAAAAATTTAATCATAGCAGGAATCCTTCTAAAAGTTTTAAACCAATTACTCTTCCCAGTACAAAAGGAAAATGCAGTCCACCCAAGTGAATTAGTCCACATTTCCCATTTGTCCTACACTTGAATTTTACTTCTGATTAACAATATTACAAAACGTATTTATACAACACGTGCCTAATTAATTTTTCTCTATATTTTGCATGATATCACATTGAAGTTAACTTTAGGAAATCTCAAATCAAAGCTGACTAGTGCAAACTTTAGTTCCATTAAAGTAGAGAGCATATGACTAGCGAAATTGTATCTAGCAACTCTTTAGGAGAATCTCTCTGTGGTTATGGCCACGATAAATGTCCTTGAAGATTTAGAGCACAAACATGATTTTGGTGGAATGGGCTAGAGGGGAAGATGGGAATAAACTGTCAAAATCTGACATAGACCATAGGAGCCGTCAACATCCGATGACCTTTGAAGTCAAGAGTCATGTCAGTCACCTAGCAGAAAGAGTGCTGTCAGGCATGGTGGGGCACTCCTGTAATCCCAGCACTACTGTGGCAGGAGGATCGCTGTGAGCTCAAGACTAGCCTGAAGTACAGAGCATGACCCAGTCTCAAAACAAACAAACAGACAACCCATAAACCTACTGGGGAGGCAGGTGTTTTTTGTTTTGTTTTTTCGAGACAGCATCTCACTATCTAGTGCAGGCTAGCCTTGAGTTTACTATGTATCCCAGACTGGTCTCGAACCTGCAATGATCCCCCTGCCTTAGCCTCCCAAGTGCTGGGATTACAGGTGTGTGCCACCATGCCTGACCTTCCATAAACCTACTGAGTGTTGGAATAAGAAGACAATTGAGGAGAGGAAGGGAGGGGGAAGTAAAAAGAATTAAGACATGCTGTGTATATGAATCAAGTCTCCGCAATGATTGTAATCATTATGTACAACAAACATGTAAGATAAAAAATTATAAATTAAAAAAGCTGGGCATGGTGGCTCACGCCTGTAATCCCTGCACTTGGGAGGCTGAGGCAAGAGGATTGCTGTGGAAAAAAAAGAGACTACTTTGTTGAGTTTAGCCTTAACAGGTATATTTAATTTTATCTCAAACTGAAGAAAACATATTAGATGTTATAATAAGACAGTAACTCACACCCAGACTTGTAGATAAAGATGATATTAATTGACATGTGGAAAAATAGTCACCACATATCCTTCTAAGGCTGTAAACCAGCAAATCTGATTTCTGGAAGCTTAATTTGGATGGTTAGCAATCGTGAGTTGAGGTTAAACGATGTGTTTGACTCATGGCTAGTATTAACTAAATCTTCGGATCATCTGGCCAGTGGTTACTTCAATAAAGTTGCTCTTTCGGGGCAGAACAAGCAGAAAGGGGGAATCTGCCACCATCTTCTTACTCTAACATGACTCTTAAGTGAACCAAAACAGACAGAAAAGCATCTGGCTATTAACCTCACATGCTTTTAGAAGTGGATGTCTGTGTCCGTATCTTCTCTCTTATGCTGGGTTTAAGGGACAATGTACACCAACTCAAATATTTTATTGTACATCAGACTGACATCTGAGTCTTTCCCTCCAACTGTCAGCATTTTATATCCCAAAAGGCAAGACTAATAAAAGGAGAGAAAGACCAACTCTTTAGATGAGGAAGCAAAAGTAAGTCGTTAATATATAAAGATAATATTTTATTTTCGCAATGAAAATAAACAAAGTAGCTCATTTGCAGAAGAAAGAGTACCTTTATTTTACATATCCCTGTAGCTTATACAAATGAATAATAATCTGATTTATTCCATTCCAAAATGCTTGTGACGGTGTTTGCAGGCAGAGTTTTATACTTCTCTTCTTTGTTTTTTCTGACTTAGCATCCTGTCAGATTCCGCCTGACGTCAAAGTTCCATTAGGTAAAGGCGAGAAACCGTCTGCACATCATCGTCTGCACATCATCGCTTTCGTAAACGATGATTGGCTTTGGAAGAATGGACACTGCAGATAGCAAGCTGCATAGAACACCTTAGAATGGATTTCTGGGCGTATGAGATGATCTGGGGTAATTTAAGAGGGAAATCACTTGCATTTGCCGCTCTCCTGCGGTTTTGTAGTGTAGCGGTTTTGATTCAAACGCATGGAAGTTCAAAGAGCTGAGATTTCACTGTGATGTGCTAAGGTTTACTTAGGAATAAAAAGTTCACTCTAAAAATTTCCTAAGAAGAGAACGTTATGCACTAGGAGCATAGAAAATGGATAATTTTGTTGTTGTTGTTTTATTGAGACATAATAATTGCACATCTTTGCGGGGCACGTTGCCAACTTGATCCAAATATATGGGACGTAATAATCAAGGTAATAGGCCATTTCCATTTCTTCAAACATTAATCATTTTTGTATGCTGGGAGTTTCATACTGTTCTAGTCATTTTGAAATATATGTCATAGATTGTTTTAATTAATAGTTTATCCTCCCATTGTTTTTTTAATAGGAAAACCAGAACCCATTCTTCCACTCTAACTATGTTTTGATACCCCACACGGAACTTCTTTCTTCGTCTCTGCTCCTGCCCTTCCCGGTCTCTAGTGACCTCTGTTCATCCCACTCTTCTCTGAAATCATCTTCCTAGTTTTCAGAAATTAGTAGGGACGTGGTATTTGTCTTTCTGAATGGGCTTATTTTGTCAGACAGAATAACTTCCGGTTTTTCCATACTGATGCAAATAACAGGATTTCCTTCTTTTCGTGGCTGAGTTCTATTCCATCGGGTATGTACCCCACATTATCTTTATCCACTCATCCATGGACAGGTAGCTAGGCTGGTTATACATTTTAACTAATGTGAATCTCTCTTGCTGCCATAAACATAGGAGTATGAGTGTCATTTTGGTATACTGGTTTCATCTCCTTTGGCTATATACTTAGTGATGGAATGCTGGATCATATGGTAGTCCTAATTTTAGGCTTTTGAGGAATCTCCATACCCTTTTTCATAACAGCTATACTAATTTATGGTCCTACCAACAGTATGTGAGAGTTCTCCTTTCTCTGCATGCTTAACATGCTTGTTTATTACAGACATTCTAATGAGTTTGATAATAACTCATTGTGATTTATTTGCATTTCCCAGATGCTTATTAAGATTGAGCATTTTTTCAGATACTTGACCATTTATGTATCATTTTGAATCTTCAGGTCATTTTAAATTGGATCATTTGTAGGATGGTTTTGTTGGGGGGGGTTGATATTCAGCTTTGGGGGTTCTTTATATTCTGGATATTAATTGCTTGTCTGATGAGTAATTTGTAAATATTTTCTCCCATTCTGTAGTTTGTCTCTTAATTTTGTTAATTATTTCTTTTTCCATACAAAAATTTCTTAGATAATTTTTTGTTTTTTGAGACAGGGTCTCACTATGTAAGTTCATAGTGGCCTTTAGCTCACTATGTAGTCCAGGCTGGCCTCACACTTGAAGAAATTCTCCTGCCTCAGTTTCCTGAGCACTGGGATTACAAACATGCATAATCACATATGACTAAAATCCCATTTCTCTTTTTTAATTTGTATGGTCTGTAGCATTAGGATCCTATCTTAAAAACTACTATTTATACAATGTCTTGAAATTTTTTAAAAAATACTAGTTTTTGTGTAGAGGTTAATCTTGGAAAGAGAGATATACAATCAGCTATGTATGAGTAAACATATGTAAATTTTTCCTTTTATTTAATTTAAGTTTTAATAATTTTGGAACAATTAGAGGAGTCTATGAAGTAATGTGCAAAAATTCTTAATGAAAAAGGCTGAATAAAAATTCTTTGTGCTATGGATACTTCTTAAATATTTATGTATAAATGAGGACAAGCAGAACAAATAAAGAGAAGTAACTTGTTAAGTAGAACTGTGAGAAATTTGGATAGAAATGGAGGACGGAAATTATTTAAAGTTTTGGTGACCAAGAAAAGAGGACTATAGCTTAAAAACTACAGCTTATTTCACAAAAACTAATGAAACATTCAGTGTAAATCAATTTCACCAATTTGAAACTGAGTTTTCTTTACATCTTTTCCCTTTGTAGCCATCAAACATTTTAGTTTTCCATTAAATGAAAACTCTTTCTTTTGTATGACTGTTGAGTTGACAATCACATGTCTACAGGAAAATATAATTCCAAGATCTAAACTTATAGCAAGATGTAATTACATTCACAAATGAACTTACAACTATAATACATGACATTAAACTGAATTTTCTGTTTATTGCATATTTTGAACTTAGCACAGTCTAACACTTTTGGGTTTAAAGCTTAAATTAGGCATATAAAATAAAAAAATGATGAAGGAAACAAGTTTCCAGCCCTTCATAATACAGGCACTCCTAATATTACAGAACTCTTCCATCAAAGGATGAGTTGTTCTGGCAACTTACCATGCACACACGCACAGCTCAGAATGTCCTCAAAAACAGAATCACCGAGACCCACAAGTACCACGAAAGTTCCATTATGACATATGCTTCTTTAACAAGAAATCCCGCTTCATGACTTAGAATGCCTGTAATAACAAGTATTTTCAAATATGCCCTAATAAACAAAGGAAATGACAGCTACTCCTCATGCTTCTATAACTCCGGGCAAGTTAACATAACCAGAAGAAAAAATTCGTTCTGTGTTCAAGTAATACCATCTTCCTAAACTGAGATCACATCTTGTGCCATAACTGGTTTAAAGTATTGCCTAGCTCACCTGCACCATGTCTGAACTTCATAGGTGGCTGAATTCACTCTTGCAGCTAATAAATTTCATTGTGTTTTATCCACTCCACATTCCTGAGATCAAAATCTTTTCAAAAGTTGAAATTCAGAATTTTTCTATGTATAAGTGCTACTACATTGTTTCCCTAAGGATTTATTTGAATGTTTCTATTTTTTTAAGTCTCCTTTTTTAGTAGACTTTGGTCTCAAGCCATTCTGTTAGAAAAGAAATGGTGTGATTTTATTATATTAAAATACCTGACCATATCCTAAGATCAAAGGTGAAAGAATCTTAAGGATAGTCTAGTGAGACCTCTCTACCTGCAGACACCGTAAATTAATACTACAAACTGCTTATCCCGGATCAGGGTCTCCTCCCTGTTGGACCCTACACCAGCTGACTGACCCAAAGATCCAAATTGCTCCCCACCCAGGGGTTAAAGATCATTAAGTGCTCAGTAGTCTCCTACAAGAAAGCACATTTCTGGCAGAAGTAACAGCATAAATTAGTACACTCTAAAGCTGCAGACCTGAAGCTCAGTAGGATGCTGTAAGTGATTGCTGAGAAGAAAAACAGAACTGCCTGCTAACTAACCTTCACTGCCTACATAATAATTTATACCAGGTCTACTCTTAAAATTCTTTCCAAAAGTACCAATTCCTGAAGTGAAGCAATTTTTATCTTCCTAGACCCAGTATTTCCTATCTTGTTATACTATGTTTACTGCCCCTCACTCTTGCACTCTCTTGGAAAATACAGAACAGGCCCTAATTCTCTTGCAGACTAGTAGATTCCACTGTCTAAAATTTTAATGTCTTCATTTACATTAGATAAACTCCAGATAACCTATATTCCTTCCAAGTTGTAGAAATTACAGTGGACCAATTTTCATATCCTTTAACTTTTAAGAGAGGCAAGCCAGGTGTGGTGATACATGCCTATAATCCCAGCACTCTGGAAGGCTGAGGCAGGAGGGTCACAAATTGGAGTCCTTCCTGGACAACTTAGTGAGACCCTATCTCTAAATTTAAAAAAGGCTGGAGAAGTACCTCAAGGGTAAGACTCTATATTCAATCACTGATACCACTGAATGAGTGGATGAATAGGCAGATAGAACCTAGTCTTCAGAGGAAATCCATATAATTTTTTGTTTGGATCTAACCATTTTAAATGCTACCAAGAAATACTTTTAGGATAAAAAATACTAAATTTCAGAACAGAAAAAAAAAAATATATATATATATATAATTCTATTTAAATAGGAAATGCTATTTAAATAGGAAAGAAAATTAAATAATATTTCTTCTTTTTTTTTTTTTTTTGTTTTTTTTTCCAGTACTGGGAATCAAACTCATGACCTTGTGCTTGCTGGGCAGGCGCTGTGCCGCTGAGCTATATCCCCAGCCCCTTTAACTAATATTTCTTAAGTTCCATCTACATGCCAGGCTTTCTTATGTATCATTTCATATAATGCTCACAATAATTTTTTTTTGGGTACCTGGAGTCGAACTGATGACCTTGTGCTTGCCAGGCAGGCACTGTGCCACTGAGCTATATCCCTGGCCCAATGCTCGCAATTACTATGGCATCTTGATACCCGCTTTCCATTTAAACAAAAGCATATAAAAGAAAAAGATACATTGAGTTTTCAACTCAATAGTCTCCGATTCCAAACCTCTAACACCTTCTATTATAGCATAAAAAACTGAAGTAATATTAAATTATAATGTTAAACATTATAATTGATTTTCTATGGTTTTACTGTTTTGCCTATTAAATTTCACATTTATTAAAATTCACACATACACATTGATTTCACTAAACTCACATCATGCTGACACCATGTGAAAATGACTGTCCTAAGAGGTCAATTAATCCAAATCTATTCTGATCTAGAAAGGTACCCTGTGTGGTACTTCATAACGTAGCAGTAACAAAACACTCCGCCATGGTGTTGCAGCCATTTCAGGAGCTTATTTTCCATTGCCGTATATTGATCGTGATTCTGATAAGTCACAGTTTAACAGTCTTATCTCCTTATACTTTGCTTTTTTCCAAAACTCCTGTTTTGTTTTATAGCCTAGCTGGACTTTTGCCTAGAAAATTACAAAACATCCTAAAATAAACAGCAGCAATCTTAACTCTGAAGAAACAGAAATTTCTCTTATCTAACTCCAACCTCATGACTCTTCTGTGAGATTTTTCCAGCCGTAGGTGTTGGCATCTGCTGTTGGAAAATCTTCACTGTTGCTTGGTAGGGACCGAGGTGAGAAAGAAAGCCAATATCACTTTTCCCAGTAAATATGATGCAATCGTGCCACATGCCAACTCCAGGGATGACTGGGACTTTACAAAAAGTGTACATCTTTAAGCTCCTTGTAATCATGTCCACATTTGTATTCTTAACATTGTACCTGAGACTGTCACCCACCCATACCTTCAAATAAAGTAGAGGTCCTTCTCACAGTTTGGGCACATGGGTGTCAGGTGTCTTCCCTGGCACCTCTCTGTGGAAGCTGAGCTAGCCCCCCAACTTCTGTGGAAATGCACTGCAACTCTCAATCTACTTACCATGTCACACACTGTACTTCTCAGAGAAAATCAGAAAAGGTGCCAACAAACAAACTAGCTCCAGATAGCTTCCCCTGGCTCAGTACTCTGTTCTGTCTCTCTCGTCTCACTCAGAAATCAAATAGGAATAAAGCAGTTCCAGGAAAAGCTAGAGTACATAGAAAGAGAAAGCTGAGGCAGGAGGCATTGGGTGTGCATCAGGAAAGACCAAGGAGTCAAGCTTGGAACACAGCATTCAGAGGGGAGCTGACTTGGGATGAGATAAATACACAGTCAGTCACTGCCACCTCGCAGTGTCCATAGAATGCATTTCTCCATTTTATTCCCTTTGTCTCAAATGCGTGACACAACTTCAAAGAGTAACATTTGGAGAAACTATTGCGTCCAGCCCATCACTACCTATAAGGCAGTGAGCTCCCCTTCTGTGGTGAGTGGTTAGCTTTTTCAGTAAAAACCAGAACCTTCCGCTCATTTCTTCAATGATTTTTCCCAAGATACCTCTGTTAATTTTGTGTCCTGCACTCTATCTCCTTACTTTGTGCTCAACAATAATTGACTTGAAATAAATACATCTTTTTCAGATAACAATTTGATCCTTAGCCGTAAGGTTTATCCATAGCAGTGCACTGAATTCTCTATTTTATATATTTCATTGAAAGTATTAAGGTGAATTTCAATTACAGAATTTTACATTGTGTGAGAGATATTTGTCTAAATATGTTAAGTAATGCACTTACTATATTTTTCCAAAGAATATTCAGAAGCCAAAAGCATAGTGAGACAATTATATTTCTGTTAAACATTATCTGGATTTAGTGACCCTATAAAAATATGAATATTATAGTGTTTGCATGGTGACCAGGTTCTAAACTCCCATAATTATACATAAGGAAAACACTGAAAAAAAATTTATAACACAATTATCCCTTTCATTACATTTCATAGTTTTTAATCCCTTAAGAAGATCCCAAGAGTATTTCACTACATTATAAAATCATACTAAAGTATCCATTCAGCTAATGTTACAATCCTAGCCAAAATCACCTCTGTAAAAATCTATGGGCTCCTACCACTGTTTTTGTTTTTTTTTTAAGAGAAAAGAACAAAAACAAAATAACAAAAACAAAGACATAAAAAAGCAACATAAAAACAATAAAAATGATACAGATTTTCAAAACAAGGTCATAGGAAATTAACAATGGTTGTTGTATTACATATTGTTATCTTCAAGGTATCCACCACTGTTTTCTGAAAAATTATAAGCAGGAAATTAAGATATGTCTATGTCATGTGTGTGAACCAAATACCCACAATGAATGCAAGCATTGTGTGTCATAAATATGAACTAAAAATAATAATAATAATAATGAAAATAGAGAAAGGAGATCCAGAGACAGAGGAGAGAGAGATGGGGAAGGGAAAAGAGAATAAAAAGGAATCAAGAAGTAGGGGCCAGGAATAAAGCTCAGTGGCACAAGTGCCTGCCTGGCAAGCACAAGGTCCTGGGTTCAATTCCCAGTACCAAAAAAGAAAAAGAAAAAAAGAAGTGTCACATATATGTACCTACTCCCTAAGATGAATGTAAACTTCATGTGCTGCAAATATGTACTAATAAAATAAAATTTTAAATAAGTATGAAACATAAATATTAGACTAAGAACTGTGATCCTACCATCATTGATTGATTTGCAACAGAGGTTAAATTAATAAAAACAGGAGCTTGACAGTTCAAAGAACTAAGCCTGAGAGAGACTTCGCCATGATTTTTTCAAGGATCATTGTTTTCTGTGTCTTAAATTTACCATCAATAAATAAAAATAAGATTGATTAAATGAAATAGTAATCTCAACTATTTTACAATTTATTCAGTGAAAATACGGTTTCAATCTAAAGTTCAGTTTTAATTTTAAGAATGATCGTTATAATCTAAATGTTTGTAAATAATTATTGAATAATGAATGCTGAATGTAAAGTAGCTGTCTCAGATGCTTAAAATACATGGCCAACCTTGAAGAGAAAAAATCAGCACCCACAAGCATGTTGTTGATTCATAGGTAAGAGTATTGAGAATATGTTCACACAAACCTACCATTTTGCCAATAGAAAGAGTGAAACATCTTACCACTTGTTTCTTTACTGCTGTGTTAAAACATTTACCTCAGGTAGTGTTTTTTAATTATTGAAAGCACAGAGGAGTACATATTGTTTACTTCTGGTAGTACATAGATAATATTACTCTAATGCTGCTTGTATTACTTGAGCAATGCACACAGTTGTTGGTCCCTGTAGCTTCAAAGGACTATTCTTTGCTCTTCCCAAAGTTTGAGATATTCTTTCTAGTATTTATCCATATTTAATACTTGATACTACCAAAACACCTTGTGTTTTAGTTTTCTGACAATAATCTTTTTTTTTTTATTTTAAAGAAAATAGTACAAAAAGAAGAACAATAGCAAAATGCAAACAAAACAAAGCAAGGATATTAAAAATGATACAGGGTTTCAAACAAATGATAGGGATTAACAGTGGCTGTTACATTACATGTTGTTATCTTCAATGAAATTGCTCAGATTACCAGATGTAAGAATAGAAGATTGATCAAACAGTTAAAGGAAACAAGAAAATAATAATTTAAAAGAACATTAGAGACAATACATAGTTTCACTAGAAAGGATTGTAGGAATTCACCAATGGTTGTTATACTGCAAACTGTTGTCATCACATAAGTTGCTCAGATTACCAGCTATAAGCATGCAAAATTGGTCAAAATATTAAAAAAAAGTTTAATTATTAATTGTTCCCCTCAACAAGCCATCAGACACCA
>NW_004955405.1:18209561-18392368 GCF_000276665.1 Chinchilla lanigera
AGAATGTTATCCTGACATTCTGATATATCATTAAGTCAGAACATGTTGAGTTCATCAGAAGTTGTATTATACATATGAAATTGCTTGTGTGCTATCCTTTATCCAGATAACTTTTAGAGCTTGCTTTTTTCAGCCAAGTTTAAAGCATTTTCAAGGAATGAAGTTTGATGGGAATTACTGGAGAAATATAATAGGGTTTTTTTCAACTTTCCTTTACATTATCCAGTATGTTCAAACTTTATATATTACAGATTTGTATATTATAAATCACAGGATTTATGTCCTTAAACTTTCTGTCTCTACCTACTTCTCATTTTAAAGATTGTGAAACTGAAGTTCAGAAAGTTTACATAACCAGACCAAATTTATTTGGCAATTTAAGTGGCAAAGCTTGGAGTGAAAATCCATGATCTTTCTTATATTTGATACTGCCTTATGGCTTTTGTTATTACCGATTGTGTTTTGTGACAACTAATTTTCCTTGAGTTGGAATAAATAATTTGAAATTGTTTCAGGTAAAAGAAACCTGATAGGAATGTACTATCTAATGTGTTTATAAGCAATATAACCAGTATTTGGTCAATTTCCAGCATAAAAACAAAAGAATGCCAAAGTGTACAGAAAAAGCATGAAAGTTGAACCATGAAGACCTAAGTTTAGTCACAAATAAGAATCACTCTATGGAAGCCACATGTTCAGACCAGCCATGTTCTCATCTGTAAAATGGAGATAATACTACCCATCTTAACTGCTCCACAATTAGTTTCCAAGGTCGTTCCATAATCTGTCTACAATAAGGAGCAAGGTATACTTGCATATATTTTCCAATGATCAGGAAACATTGATATCTCTCTGAAGTTTTATCAGGATTTATCCAAGCATCTTTTTTGAAAATATCCCACTTAATTTAAACAAGGTGTTCAATAGAGTCATGGCTTTAGTACACAGAAGCAATATTTAAAGGCTTTTCTCGTCTCTAGTAATACTCATGATGAAGAGATGAGTCACAATGCTAGTAGAAAACAAGGATTCATATAGCATTAAGCAAATCAAAAAGAATGAGTAAATGTGGATGAGAACAAAGCAGAGGGTTCGTGTGTGGGACTACACCGGTAGGAATTTGGAAGTAGTCTGTTAGGCAGAATGTCTAATTTTGGCCAAAACAAGAAAATAAAGGAAATTCTTACTAGAGATCTGTGAGAACCTATAAACATTAACAGGCACCATGCAGGCCTTGAGGTCATGAGTTTATAGTAACAGTGCTCCTAACTACAAACTCTAAACAGAAGTATAATTTTTTAACAAAAAAAGCATAACGAAAAAGGCTCATACAGACAAGATTGCCTGGCATGTAGAATCTCTTTCAAAAACCAGACCAGAGAATGAATCCAGAATCATGGTATCAGAGAAGACTACTGATCCAAGTGCCAAGAAACAAAAAGAAGAAATAATGTTATAAACTGGGGAATCGACAGAGGAAACTGCCTTGGAGAAAAACATACTGAGAGAAACAGAGAAAACAACAAATAGTTTGTGAGGAAAATTGATGTTTGATCCACAGCTGTAGGAATCCATTGCCTAATCAAGAAAGAGTGTCCTGTGGGCAGCTAGACAAGCAAGAAGCTTTGTTTTCACTGTTGTCTATCTGTCACTTTGTATCGCAATGAAATTAATGAGCCTGACTCTTTCCTTTCATGACTAGAAAGACTCAGACATCCTGTTCTCTCCCACACCGCAACTACGCAGTTCTCCTGTCAGCGCCATTGTCTCTCTCCAGGTACAGGGAATTCTAAAAATGTACCCACTTGTTTTTAGAATAATAAACAATGTACTAAGGGGAAAATCCTTCCAAAAATAGATAACAAGCCAACATGGCACTTTTGTCTGTTTATTGCTTATACACAACCATGGCCTTAAGTTATAAAATAGCAGGAAAAACATTATATATATATATGTATCCCTTTAGCTGTTACACTTTTATCATAACTGAATCTAATGTTAATAACATCAAATTGCTTAGAAAAGAAATAAGAAGATAGTCAATAGATAGTCAACTGTGAATTATCCAAAAGTTATCAACAGGATCCCTATTCAGTACTTAGAATGTATTTTTCCCTTGGGCTCTTTTGCGAAAGCTAGAAAACAGACTAAGGAAATTTTCAACCAATTCATAGCATCAGAATAAAACCAAATGAAAACAGGATCAGAACACCAGAGCTGTTTATTTTGAAGACTTTCAAGATAAAAGCTGAGAAGAAAGTTACGTTCCATGAGGAGGAAAGGAATGACTCATAACTTGGCTGGAGTTCTGAATTTAGAAATCAAAACTCAGGAGAGACATGCTGAAAATTTTATAGAATAAATGGATTTCCCTTTAACCACAAAATTGTGTTGTTCACAGTGTGATTGAAAACTTACAGACTTCCATGGGCTTCAGGGCTGGTTAGCCCGTGAACGGCCTTCACCTCTGCCAACTTACCTGGCATGACTTTGTGTTTACCAACACATTCCTCCCTGCAGCCTGCAGCTAGCAGCCTCCTGGGCTGACTGTAAAGCCTTATCTAAATCCTCTGGAAGTTGTGCTGAGGTTTATCTCTGCCTGAAGACCCAATAGCATTTTCCACATCAAATTCAGATGCTCCAATGCTGTGAAGATAGAGATGACTTTGCCTTATCGTTTAGAGCAGACTACTATTATTATAGATATTTTATAAAATTAATTATTTGATTGATACATGTGCAGATAAAATGGCCTTCAGCCAACTAACTTTTGTTATCAAGAGTAATCACTGCATTCAGTGAGAAATGTCAGTCACCTTAATAAGTTACTCAGCAGGGGATATGAATTTGTTGGATAAAACATTAAATACTGTAATCAGATTAAGGATATAGGTTCTGGTAAAAATTTATCAAGGCATAGGTTGTGACTGTGCCTATCAAAGCAATATCATTTATTTTCCTGAAGTTTTTATGTATCAAGAGTTTTTAAGAATGTGTGAGCAAAGCGACGCCTTCCCATTTTAGTAAATTTTATGATTTTTAAAATAAAACAATTCTACACAAATTCTACATAAATTAGATTAAAGGATTCTCACTACCACCATCCCATGCCCCCCCCCAAAAAAAAATAGAGAAGGAAAGAAAACAAAGAAATAAGTGGAGCAAAAAGCAAAAGAATTGGGGATCCCAAAATGCTGTTTTCAGTGTAGCAAGCAGAGCTTCAGAGCTCACTTCAAAAGACACCCTCTCCGTGAAGCCATCCTTGAACCCAAAGACACGTTTATCTTGTCAGTTTCCAGCCTGAGACTTATAGAGCCCTTCTGCACCTCTGAATTTTAACTGTTGTTGCCTCCTATCTTTTTCTCATTTTTAGCAAGTTAGTGTTTCCAAGCTTCCAGAGGAAGGAATCTTTATTCTCTGTGTTCTCTATTCTTATATGCACACCCCACATACTTTATGCACATGGGAGATTGTCAATGGCAAGTCAGTGAAAGGGTGAGTGACCAAAGCACTGAGACAGCTTTATTTCCTAGGCAGTGTTGGTGAATTTTGCCCTGATGCTCTGGGAAAGGAGTTTTTAATTTAGAGTCAAATGATCTCCTAGACCTGGGGAACTGTGATTTCAACTGAAGTACCACACATTAACAACTGTGTGAAAATTCACACACACACAAATACACACAGACATATGTACTTTCCCACAAAGATTTCACAGCTTTTATCATTATTTAAGAGGAGCATAAGATTCAAGAGAAGTTTAGATAACATTCTGAAAAATAAGAAAAGATAAGTTTGTTTAACGCCTAGCAGCCAAGAATCAATAGTGATTGGAGCCATTTTAGCCAATAATGAGAAATTCTAAATTCTGACTCCTAACTGGTGAGTTGAATCGTCAATTATATTCTATATAACTTTGTACACTTTTTCAGGTTTTCAGTTAACGTTCTGCTTCCAGAGTTGACTAATGAGGATACTAACCCACTTATTTCCAGAGCGTCTCTCTTTTTTTTCCATTTGCATTTTGTAATTTACAACAAGCTTTAAAATGCCAGGCTTGTTGCTTTGCCAGTTTTTTAAAAATGATTATTCTTGTGTGTTTTTGAAAATTATTCATAAGCAGCCTCAAAAGCAAGGCTTTGAAATACAAATCATCTTTCCTACTAGTTAATAGCACAATAATTATTTTTACATTGTTCTGTGCTCTGTGTCTTGAAGAATCATTATATTGATCTAGAAAGATGATAGATTATTTTGGATAAAACTAGCAGCTGGCAAAAAGCTTCAGTGAGTGCAAGAATGAAGAAGCGTGGAGATTTTTCATAGAATTCATTATGCCAGATATTAGTGCAGTAGTGACACTCATTTGACAAAACAAGTATGTCAAAGATAGAAAATTCAGGAAATTACTCCTGAGTTTTTGTAGTGACCCTAGCAACGGTATTACCTATGTTGTCAGGCAGCTCTGGCTGAAACATTTAGAGCTGACACAAATGGAAAATCTCCTATTTCCCAGAGAGGAAAATACAGCAGGCTGTCTTGTGAGATACGAATTTGAGGGTGTTTCTTAATTTGACGAATGAGAGTGAAACGACAGATAATGAAACGCTGCCCCTAAAAAAGTGAAATTAAGGCAGAAATCTAAAAACCAGTGAGTTATGCCCGAAATGAATCAGGGTCCCAATGTGTAAATTCAAAAAATGTTTGCCAGCCCAGGAGAGAGCAGTTGCTGACTATGAAAGAGAGAGAAGGAATCAGCTGAAGAACCAGAACAGACCTAAAGAGAAGCCCATGGGGATGGTGGCATATTTCAAAGGCTGACCACTCTACTTTCACTAGAGCTCAAGACCACAGCTTTGTGGTTGTCTTTCAAACTAGCTGATGTTCACTGACCTGAGTCAGGCATTTTGGGGAATGCAAAACTGATCTATTTAGAATTTGGAGTGAAGAACTCCCCAGCTGGGGATAGAGCTCAGTGGCACAGCGCCTGCTTGGCAAGCGCAAGGTCCTGAGTTCAATTCCTGCTACCAAAAAAAAAAAAAGACCCACTGCCCATGGCTCCAGGGTGCTCTGTATAACCTGAGTAAAGGACCTCTCCCCAGCTACTCACTCTGTGAATCCAAAGTATAATGTACAGTATTCTGATAGGCAGACTTCACATATAGATATAAGCTTGCCACAGTGCTAATGATTTCCTTTTTAAAATAGTCACTCTACAATCATCTCATTCTTTGTGAAGATTTCATCTTTGATTTTACAATGCTCTGTTAAAAAGAAGGATATTTGAAGCACCTACTTGTAAAAGAATGTCAGGACCTCTTAAATAAATTAGGTTTTTTTTAAATTAGTTTTTTAAAACAATTAGTTTATTCCAAAATTCCTTGGAAGAGATTTTTTCAATGTGTCTTACTTTTTTTACTGTAGAAAGAATACTTTCTAGTTATTTCATCAGTAGATATACTCTTGAAGCATTAAATTTGTTCAAAAGAGCTTTAAGTCATATACGTTCCATTTTAAAATATACCATATACGGTCTAGAAACTGAGTTAGCAAATATGAGAAATTGATTTCTTCTAATAAAGAAAGACCTAATTTTTAACACCTGGAAAATAAATAATAAGCTCAGCATTGTACAGTCCTGCTTAACACTATATCCCAACCCTGAAAAAGATAACATATATAGTAGATGCTCAGTAAATATTTGATTAAGTAATTTTTCTTCATTGCTCAGCTTGTGACTACTCAGAATAACAGCTCTTCTTGACAAGGAGAAATTGTTGTATTTTGTTTACTAACAAAAGACATCTTTGAGGGGCTGGGGATTTAGCTCAGTGGCACAGTGCCTGCCTGGTAAGCATGAGGTCCTGAGTTCGATTCCTGGTACTGGAAGAAAAACAAACCAAAAAAAAACAGTGACAGGGTGGAATTTTAATGAAAATATTTAATATGTTTTTAAATCTGCCACCCCTGAGAATTGACGCAAACTTTTAAAAGTAATTATTATTTAAATGAAGAGAAAAAGAATAGCTTTTCAAACAGAAGTATGTAGAATCAGGCAGGAGATAATAAGTCTGATAAGCAAGAGCTGGTGGAGGGGACGCAGAAATAAAGTCAGGTGAGCCACACGGGAGATGATTCTGAACACTACGCAAGTTTCTGAGATTCTGGATTGGAAAATAGCGACAGAAGACAGTGAATGGGTCAAATAGCAAGGGGAGACATCGAAGGGAGGGTGTATGGGAGATGGTGTCAGGCATCCGCCTTAGTAAAACACACTCAAGAAGAAACAGCAAGACTTGTTCATTAATTGGATTTGGGAGTAAAAATGTCCTCAGTTTCAGTTCCAAAAGGTAGGAGATTATCAAAGCACTGATGGGAGCCATTCGTTGGTTGGGGGGAGGGCTTAAGGACAAGAGGACTGGCGGAGCGCGCTGTGTAGCCCACCTACGCACAGGCGGGGAAGGAAATGTCAGTCTATGGGAGAAACCCATTTCCTTACCTTTTCTGGCTTCTAGCGCCACCTGCATTCTCGGGCTCACAGTCCTTTTCCTCAAAACTAACAGTACAAAATCCTAAAATCTTTCTCTTTGACTCCGAAACTCCTCCCTGCCTCTTTCTTTTCTAAACAAAACCCTAGTGATTACATAATCCAGGATCATCTCTCCTTTTTAAGATCCTTAATTTGGTCACCTTGTAAAGTCCTCCCTAACAAGGTAACATATTCAAAAAACCCAGGAGGGGCTGGGGATTTAGCTCAGCGGCAAAAGCGCCTGCCTGGCAAGGGCAACGTAGTGAGTTCGGTTCCCGGTACCGGAGAAAAACAAAAAAACAAAACAAAACAAAAAACCCAGGAAATAGGACAGAGAAGTCTTTGAGGGGCCATGTACCCTTGCCTACCAACAGGGCTAAATTAAAACCTCAGAAGTTCTTAATTAACTTTGTTTTGACTTAATTCTTGTGGATCAGTTCACCTTTGGATCAAATTATATATGTGAGATTGATTTATTAACTAGAAAATAAAAATAACATTTTAAGAGATTTTTATACTAGTCAGTTGTTTTCTGCTGAAAAGCCTTTAAATTAAATATTAAAATTCTTATTATAAAGTTTTGTTTAATGAGAGTTGGGTAGCAATAAAAAGAAGCTGAAAACTTTCTGCCAGGAGCAATATTTTGATGAAACTATATTTTATATTGAAGAAGTCACTCTTGGAAGAACCTCATAATGTTATTTATTTGCTTCAATAGCTTTTTAAATATAAAATGTTCTTTTACAGAGACTTCAAAACTAGATAAGGATTTTTCCTTTGTATACATGAATAATATGCATACTTTAGCCTAATAACCTAAAAACATATTTGGATGTCTCAAACTGCTCAATCCAAAAAGTTTTTCCTCTGTGAAATTGAAGTAATAATGAACAAAACTACCTTGCAGATTAAATAAAGTAATATACATAGAACTGTAGCATAGCTGTCTGGCTATAATAAGTAAGACTTTAATATATTTTTAGCCTAATCCAAAATATATTCCATGAGATTTGTTAGTATTAAAACATATTTCTGTAAATAAACAATACTATAGATGTTGTTTCTTAGAAAACACTACCAATTTTTAGAATATTTGATTACTCTATATAGCAAAAAAAATTTAACATGACATTCAATTCAAATAATTCCATTTTTTTACCTTATATGTTAACCAATCAGGTTTTTCTCTGAGTCTACAAAATAACTACATTAAGGAGTTTTTTATCCTACCTAAACATGTGAATAAATTGTGAGGGAAATTCTGTTTATTACATCATTTTCAATATAATCTATTTAAAATTAAATTGAAGCTTTTCCAAAGATCAGCTACAGGCAAATCTAGAAGACATCAGTGCTTCACAAAGCAAAGTAGCAGCTGGGCAAGGTAGTACACGCATGTAACCCCAGCTTCTCAGCAGCAGAAGGATTGCAAGTTCCACGCCAGGCCAGAGTGGATTCTACAGGAAATTTCTGCCTCAAAATAAAAGTTCAAAAGGCTGGGGATGTAGTCTGTGGTACAGTGCCTGCCTAGCATATACAAGGCCCTGGATTCAATCCCCAGTAACATGAAAAGAAAAAAAGTCACAGTATGAAAGTTTCTTGGTAGTTTTAAATTACCTTTAAGCTGCACTATTTCAAATTTCTTCTTGTAAACCCATGTTCCTATCTTTTTAACTGCTTCTAATGAAATAAGTTCCTTTGCTTGTACTATTGTCTTTTTGTAAGCTTGGCACACTATCTTCTTTCTCTTATCTTTTGTAATGTAACAGACTTTAATGTAGTTCTCGGAGAGACTGTCGTAAAAGTCTGACCAGGAGAACAGTTTATAAGTTTCAAACTGAAGGGTCATTATTAACACAGTCTTACCTGAAATGAATATATGGGTTCTCTTGTTTGTGCATGCAGGATTTTAACTAGATGAGCAGAGGTAGAAGCATTTAAATGAACTACTACAATGGTTATGTAATGGTCATGTAAACATTGGTTACATGAGCTTACTTTAACTCACATTTTCCAAAAAGACATGAATTGTTTAATGAGATTAGAGAACTATAAGAAAACATGTCTTTGGGCAAGGGCTTTTCTATAACATTCATAAAAATATTTCTGTGGCTGAAAACACAATGTCAGAAGTTGTGATTTCATATGTCCTTTGATTAATATCTGGTATCCAGTTATCAGCAAAAAATAATATACAGAGTGAATATTTTTCACTGTGAAGCTAAATGCAGAGGAAAAACAGGCAAGAGTGTGTTTCCTCAGTTTTAAAGAGAGGTTAATTCTAAGTGTTTTCACTTTATCGGAGTCCTCCTGACATGTTCAACAATCATTGCTACTAATGATGTTTATGTGGGCTGAAGTAAATTACACTTTTACTTATCATTTCAGCACCCAATGTCTTTTTTTATTACAGCAGACAAATCTAATTACTTCTTCCTGATTAATCTCAATAGGTGTGATTTGAAGCATGAATAAGTCCTTTCCAGTCAAGATGAAATTCTAAGTATTTCAATGAAACTTCAGGTTTTTTTTCTAGGTACACTGTTTGTGTGTCAAATCAGAAGGTATATTAACCATGAACAAATGGACAACTGAATAGATCACTTTCAGTATATTTATTTATATACATTAACATGTCAAGCACAGCCTGTAGATTGATGTCTTTCCTTTTCTCTGATATCATCTCTTCTTTCTCTATGGTCTCTCAGCATTTTCACTGAACTCTTCTCAGTGTATCCATTTCTTTTTCTTTATATGTGATTAGCATACGTGTTTTGTGTCCCCTCTTATTCCCCAAGCTTTACCCACTATACTGTGTTCTATGCCTTCAATATAGAGAAATAATAGCTAACAGTAATAGAGGACTTGCTATGTACTAGAGGACATTATCGCCTTTATACTATACTAACTTTTTAAAATCTTTAACCAAATGAAGTGGGCATCACTGTAATAGTCACTTTATAGAGGAGGAAATAGAAAAATCAGAGCAGATAAACAATCTGGCCTGAGTCACATAGCCTCTAGTTGGCCATCCCCAGTTTTACTGAACGTATCGTCATTTCCTACCTCTGTACACTCCTGGCAGGAATGTCTCCCCCATGAATGCCTTTCAGAGGACCAAGTACTTATTCCAAACTTTCACTGTGAGGATTTTACCTTTGCTTTTCTGTGTAATTAATATTTGCCCCTCCATCGTCCCATAATATATTAATATAACAAAGAAAATTTCATAGATGAATTATAGCAATGAATATTTATTAAGTGTTCACAGTGCCAAGCACTGCGTCTTACTATCTAATCCCCTGAAGGGTTATGTGAGAAGGACCAGCACTCCACAGATGAGGAAGCTGAGGTAGAGACAGGTTAGGTGACGTGCACAGGGTCCCACAGCTGACAGCTGGTAGAGTCAGGATTTAAAATCAGAGATCAAACACCAGAGTTGTGCTCTGAATAAAAGGGGTGAACTAATGGACATTCTGCTTACAGTGTCCAGGAAAGCAATTGGAGGAGATGACATTTGACATCTGTGGAAAGGTAAAGTAGAAAAAATAAGAACGACAATTCAGGCAGGGGACGGATGTGGATAAGATACAACAGAACAGTCTACCCGAAGTACAAGAAGTGCTCAATAAATAAAATTGAAGGGTCTCATTTCTTTCCAGTGCACAAGTTAAAAGGTTTCACATGTCTGATATTTTATTACTAATGATTCTGTTCATTTGTTTTCTTTCAGTGCCACCGTGGGCCTTAATTGCCATAGCCATAGTTGCAGTCCTTTTAGTCCTGACCTGCTGCTTTTGTATCTGTAAGAAATGTTTGTTCAAAAAGAAAAACAAGAAGAAGGGAAAGGAAAAGGGAGGAAAGAATGCCATTAACATGAAAGATGTGAAAGACTTAGGGAAGACCATGAAAGATCAGGTAATGTACACATCCCTTATTTATTCTTGGATTGTTTTGTAGAAAATTAATAAGTGGATGGTTTACTGCTTAAGCCAGATAATTAGAGGAGTAAACAACCTGCAGCTACAAGTCATTACACTAGAGATGCTTTTGTAATCGTTTAGTCAGGCAGCCATGTGGCAGGGCGTTGCACTCTCCCCCACATACATAATTGCCAGAGGACAGAACCCACTCTTGGTGCACCCAGAAGAACACAGTGTTTGCTTGGTATTTTTAGTCCATCCTGACTCAGTGTAGTTACAAAAATGAAACAAAGAGTATCTAAGTGTTTTCCCTCTTGGGCAGGAGACCTTTCTAACTTCTTCATTGTTTGTAGCCACTGTTAAATAACTGAGTATTATAGTCATTCATCATACTTGATGAAAGCTATCATTCCTACAAACCCATCCAGCTCAGCCTGTAGATCTCAGAAATAATGAGTTATACAGGAGAAGGAGAAGATGAGCTAGTAGTAAGGAACAGGACAGAGCCTGAAGACAAAATTCTTATTTCCTCACAGAGAGACCATAATTAAAACCATAACTCTCATTATAAAATGCATCTGGCTGGTTATCTTCCCAAGCCTTAGGAAGTTATTTAGATATCCTTTATGCTGCTGTCCATTTTTAACTAGACTATTTAACTGAACAATTTAGCTCAAGATAAAGTTTACCATAAATAATGACTACCAAATGCCTCTTCATTTGGGGGATGATATTTATATTGCATATTTCTAAAGAACACTTAATTCATATGAATATAAATGCAGAGATTTTTCATAGAAATAGCAGCTATTTGCAGTCATCAGCCGTTCCCAGGAAATAGCACACAGTTTTATCAGTTCATCTTACAGTACTAGTTGCTATTAATTGAACCTATAAATAAATGAGTCTCCTGAAGAACAATGTACACATTTTAAATACATCTGCATAGCTTCCTAGCGAGACATACACTCAGAGCCCGAAGCCCCACTTCCCAATTTGAGTTTGAGACCCTTTTCCCAGACATTGCAGTATTTGTGAACAATAATTTCACAATGGTTTGGCTTCTTCTTCCTGTGCCTTTGATTAGTTTCAGAGCTGTGGGATGGATGTTAGAGGTGATACACTCAGAGAGTTTTGGCCTCCGAGTAGCAAACGTTCGATTTTTCTGACAGTCCCTAATGATTGTCACAAAAGCCCGTGCACATATACTCAACTACAAATGTCTAGTAAGGATTTTTCTTTCTGTTTAATTTATTAAGTAAGAAACTAAAACTTGAATCATGTCTTGCTTTATTTCAACAGTTTCCAGAGCAAGCAGGATTTGATAGAGATGTCTTTAAAATGTCTTTCAACATTTTATTGGGGAATTAAGTATGGAAATAACATCCAAGATGGACATAGTCTGAAAAATATGAATATTATTTTAGCAATATGTGTGAAAACAATAATTTATGTACGTAATACTCTCATTTTCATAGTTGCCTAAATTTCCAACATAGTTTTTCTATATCCTAGAAATAGCAATTGAAAGCATTGAATAATGTTAATTGATAATTATAGAATTTATTCCTAGAGTAAGAAATCTATATTTTAATCTGTGGAATTTGTTCTGTATGATACAAGATTCTAATTTATAGCATACAAGTGGTTACCCCTGTTACAACCTGGATAAATGACCAAAATCCCAAATATACAACTAACGATGGTTCACTTTTTATCAGTCACTATCACCTATTCCTTTGGATGCGGAGGGGCAGAGAAAAAAATGAGTCAAATCAAGAAGTACTTATCATAGCTTACAATAAGCTATGCTATTGCCAAGTATTTCAAATTTCTACCACGAAAAAGTATTTTTAATTATATTAAGTAGATCAGTTTGTCTAGGACTTTAGCTAGGTGTTATTTTTAAGATATGAACAGTTAAATGTAAAAACTGAAATATTATTTGAACAAGTGAAAACAAGTCACAACAATAATTGTACAACAGTAGGTTACGCTGCTATTCCAGTCCAACAGTACTAACTACTAATGACTTCTAACATTTTATGAAGAGGGAGGATAGAGAAGAAAAATAAGATATGCAGGTTTTAGGAGAAAGAATGACATGTTACATAGTTATCATCACACGACCAAATTCAACACAGCAAAAGCACAAATTGAAATTTTTTAATTAATTATATTTTCAAAGTATTTTAAGTAAGATGTCAAAGTGAACATGAGGCAGAGAAAGATAGTTTACACCTCACATTTAAAAACAGGACAGATAAGAGAGAGGTTTTAAATATAACTTCTTAAATTATATCTAGGCTAGGACATAGGCTCTAGGGCAGTCAGTAAGTTTTTCCCATTTCAATCCATATCAAACTGACAAAAATTCAGATTTCGGTGCTGATGGTTTTATGTCCCTGTGGTAAGGTTTTGTATGAAAAGAAGCATTTGAATACATCAGCAGTGACTGGAAAAGCAATCCTAGGTAGTATATTTATGTTCCATAAGGCATATACCTCACGGTTCTTTTCGATGCCTTGAAATTTGAGAACACTAAATTTTTTTTTTACAGAGGGAAAATATCAACATGTAAAATCATAGGTCTGCAAAGGTCATTTCTCCACGGTTTTCACTAATGTGTGTGGATGTTTTAATTTTTATTTCTTCCTTCTGTGTTCTCCTTATCTGTGTTGTGTCTCATGACTGTTCTGGACTGTCCCTTGCGGTAGGTTTTCTCTGCTATTAGACATCCCTAGTCAAGCTGAGATACATTTAGCAGCCTGGCAGCTGGGCTCCACAGCTGAGGGCACACCATTCTGACACACATCAAGAGGCTGAACTAAACTGATTTTTTTAAAGATAAAGTGTCGCCATTTTAAATATCCCTATTATAGATTCCTATAACAGTATTAGAAAGCTCAAGTTTTAAATTGACAGACACAAGGAAAATTATGTCCTTGTGCAACCTTTTTAGTATGTCTTATGAAATCCCAATCTGGACCATGTACTTAGACTCAACAAATGCTCTTTCTGTTGCTTACAAACTAAACACCTTTTGAATGTCCACGTAAACCATAAGAATTTGCATAAAACCTTTGAAATTAAAAATAATACCTGACATTCCCAGAACAACTTTTGGTACTGCATTTTACTAAGCCTCAGAATTGTGAGATTTACAAAGTTTTTCTTTTGGATTTTGTTCCATGGGGGATAAAATATTGTAACAGGTACTGATTTAACAGGTCTGAATTTAAATCTGATGGTAGAGAAATTGTTTTGCTTGAACTCAGCCTTTGGGATAGAAATAGACTTAAACGCTTCCATGATGAACAGTAACACAGAAATTATTTAAAAATTTAGCCCTTTTTCATGCAGAATAATTGCAGGGGTGGTTCTGCACTTTCTATTCCTGCAAAAACCACTTGGAAAGAAGACTTACTATCTCAATTAGTTCAAATTGCACTGAGCTGAAGCATGATATATACATGGTCAGTTCTAAAGAGACTTTCAAAAAGTATTTTAATTCATAGCTTTTTATTGTGCTCATAGAGTAACATATAGATTTTCCAGACAGAAATATGCATTGAATAGTTGCTGTTATTTAAAAAAAAAATGAAAATCTTACAGCGAGCCAAATTACCTCAGCTGCAATTTTCTAAGCACATCCTCTACGACAGCGCTAAAGACTTATACACAGCTAAGGCTTACACAGGGCATGGAAATCTGTGGCCTAAAGTTTCCTAATTCAATTCATTGGCCTTGGCATTTCACTCACACATTGTCCATTTAGTGACCCCCCCCCAATTTCTCAAGTTAAGAGAGTAATACAGATTCTTAAAATAATTTTGTGGTTTCCTGCCTTTGGTTAGTAAACTAACATTTTAATATTCAAAGAAACATTCAAGTATAAACTTTCTAAATTAAATGGTGTGTGGCTAAACAAATTTGAAAAGATTTCTACACAGATATATGTAATAGTAGTAATTTTCAATTTTCTAAACTTTCGGTGGGATCCATAAAAATTTCAAGAAGCGTGAAAGAAGAGACATCTCTGACAACAGCTCAACTTCCTGTTTATATGACCTTCTCAACAGAGAGTGGATGTAAAGAATTCTAGTAATCTGGGATGAACCCAACACTCAACTTCTTAAGATCACAATAAAATTAGCTGAGAGAGGCCAAAATCTTATAAATTCAAGAACTCAAGTTGCCATTTCGCAAACCACTGAGGGTCTTTGTGGAAGTGAGTGAATGAGGAAAGGATCTCTCTTTTGAGAATGATGAATAGAACAGAGAAAAGGACCTGCGGTGTGGGAATGGGTGTGGGCATGGGGATGAAGGTAGGAAGGTCTGATGACTCTGACCTAAAGCCTGGTTATACTTTTTACATTTGAGTCCTGTAACTATACTCAAATTCACTTGGAGAGTGGCAATAGTTAAGATTCCTCTGCTCTGTCAGACATGTGAAGCCGTCTGCTGTGCATATATATTATCTTGATTTGTATATATACTCTTTTGAGTTATATATATATATATTCTCTCTGTCTCTCTCACTCACACACACACACACACACACACACACACTCACAAACAAAACAGTGAAAATGCCAGAACCAAAAGCTAGGGAATAATATTTGCTACATATAACAACCACAACAATGTTGAAATTACAAAAGTATAAAAAGCTTGTACACATAATAAGAAATAAACACAATAAAAAATGTACCAGGGCTGGGGATTTAACTCAGTAGTGCAGTGCCTGCCTGGCAAGCATGAGGTCCTGAGTTCCGCTGCCGGTACCAGCAAAAAAATTGTATCAAAGGATACATATAGGTAGTTCCCAGAAGGTAAAAATATAAATAGTTAATATAAAGATATTTAATTTTTTAAGCTGAACTAGTGATCAAGGAAATATAACTTTTTTTTTTTTTTTTTTTTTTTTTTACGATTCTGGGGATCGAATTCAGGACCTTGCACTTGCCAGGCAGGTGCTTATGCCACTGAGCTATATCCCCAGCCCCCAGAAATGTAACTTTTAATAATCTTGAATTTTAAATAATTTTAATTTGTAAAATTCTAAGTAACTTTAATGTATAAATATGTAATTGTTCTAATTTCTTTGAAGCAATAAAATGTATATTCTTATTGAAAATTTCAAATAGTAAAAACCTTTATATCCTTTGATATTTTTGACAAAACTTTTACATATTAGAAAAATGTTATACATTTTGATTTTGAAAGTGGAGCATTTGAACATACTTTATGAGATAATGAGCTTTCTAGTCTTTCAGTTTGTATTACACCTAAATTTTGTTATAAAAATTATCTAATCAGTCAGACTGAGTTTTGAGAATTCAGTACCATGAGCTGTTTGTTCCTTAAGGAAAAATGAATTTCCAAACCAATTTGAGTTTTTGACAAAAGTGCAAACACAACTCCTTTTATCTCTTTATGTCAAACAGACTTGTAAATCAATTTAATTCAGCCTAGCTTTCTGTGGAGCTGTTATGGAAATAAGATGGTGAACTTCAACTGGAAGTGGAACTTTTCTCTAAACATGCATTTGCTGGTAGCATGTTGGGGTTTTTTTTTGGTTTTTTTTTTTTTTGTCTTTTTCCTTAGCCATTACAACTGTATATGTGAAACATCGATAATTAAAATTTTCCGAGGTGCATTTGAATACTTGTTTTCATAGAGGATATACGGAAATAAAAGACCGTGCCCTTTCTGGAAATTACTCCACTGCATGTAACAATACTGTTGTAAATGATGCCAAACATCTTTTTAAACTATAAGAATGTGAAATCCGACCTGGTTAATAGCATGTTTACCACACTAGAGAAAGAAAGCAGTTTTATCAGGGCCAAACGTAGTAGCAAGTTGACATTTTCTTTGCAAAAATTTTACATTTATTGCTTGCAGTCTTCTGAGGGGCTTTTTCCATTGCTTCCATGTTGCTTGCTGATTGGGGAAAAAATTCCGTGCGCTAATGGAATTTAAAAAATATGTAAGCAGCAATTGTGAATGTGTGTCAGACAAAATCAATCTTAGTGCTTGCTGCTGACAGCTGGGAAGTATTACTCGCAGGCCAATTTAACTTGGAACTAACTCGAATTCAATTGATTTCTCATGGAACCCCTTTTCCTACCCCTAGGCCCTGAAGGATGATGATGCTGAAACTGGATTGACTGACGGGGAAGAAAAAGAAGAACCCAAAGAGGAGGAGAAACTGGGAAAGCTTCAGTATTCCCTGGATTACGATTTCCAGAATAACCAGGTCTGGGGTTGGGGGGTGTCTTCTAATTCCATTACGCTCTCAGAAATTACCAAGTAGAATCGAAGCAAGATACTTCTTAAAACATTTTGTTTGCTGCAAAGGGAAAATGCAATTACCAAAGCTATTGATGAAATAATTTCTAAATACAGGCAGTCTCCTACTTGCTAATTTAACTTCTGGTAATTAGAATTCACAGTATTCAAATGATTACATGTACTTATGGCACTTACAATAGACAGGCAGAATACAAATTAACTTGAAGAAGTCAGTCTGCTCCTGAGAGCTCCCAGCCAGTCTTGTCCCCACAGGTCCCTCATCCTGAGATGGAAAATCTTCCATGGACTTGATGGATTTAGATCCAAACAGGGTGACGGGCCTTTGAGTGCAGCTACCAGTCAAACCAAATCTTTAAGAAATAATATAATGGTTCCATAAGAAATCAAAGAGGAAAACTGATGATGGTCTATGAATTTAAGGGCAAAAATGCCTTAGAAGTAACCAAAGAAAACTGCAAAACAGGAATTCTTAATTTTCTTGGAAAGTGGTGAAGGTCCATTGAGATAAATAACCTGACCTACCTTTTATCAACTCCAGTTACCAAGGATGTTCAAAGATAACTGTTAAAAATCTCCCTCTAAAATTCTTCTGGGATCTATGACATTGAAGATGTCCCTGTACCTTCTGAATTATTAGAGAAATTCACCAAGACAGCAGAAACATGTACATTCAAAATCAAAGTGTCAAGAATGCTTAGGTCTGCAGTAATGGCAAAGCTTTTAGAGCCTTTTTTTTAAAAAAGAGAATAAGAAAAACAATGATAAGGAACAGCAGACTGTGACATGCATTGCCATAGGTTCACCACCACGGGCCGCGGATAGAGCCCTTCTCCAACTAGAGGAGTTTAAATACCTGTAGTTCATTTTTCACTTGTAATTTTAGGTGAAAAAGAACTGGTAGCCATAAATACAATTACTACTAGTACACACATGCAAATGATATTCAGTTTGATGAGCAATGAATGATGAATCAATCAATTACTAATCCTCAACTTTGATGACTAATGTCCAAAGTCAGAGCTCTAAGCAGTTGCAGAAATTCTGTGCTTTACTTAGTAATGGACAGCTCAAATAATATCTTCTACTTTTGAAGTTTCAGAGAGTTCTTCATGAAGGATTCATGGATCCACTCTGCTAAAATTATATTTGGTCAGCTTCAGTATAGGCCTAGCTCATTATTCCTAGAATTCTGAGAATCAGTTCATTGGTATGGATTTATAAGTATGAGTTAATAGAAGTTTATAGGTATATAACTTATAGGAATTAAATATATCATGCAATGTCATTTTTATCACTAATACCAAAATTTGTTCATCATTTCGTACATGAAATTTGCCATTGGAGATATATCTTCAATATATCTCCAATGTATTTTCCTAATTTATTCTCTATATTTTTTCCCAGTAGAAATCTAGTGGTTATGCTATCCATTAGTCATAATTTCAAAATTTCAAGATTGGCTTTAATTACTTTAAGCATCATTTTACTCAGTTGTAGAATTTTTAAGAATATTAATAGCACCACATTTCTTCTTACTCAAATATGAGTACATTTCCTACTCCTTTTCAATCAAATCTTGAATTTAAATATAGTTTATCCTGCAAATCTAGAACATTCTCCCTGATGAAATTTTTAACTTATGCATTTTTTCCAAATATTTTTAGCTAATTTGATTTATAAAATGATTCCTAGGAATCAGAGAAGACAAAATATGATGAAATTTGCAGATAAAATTGTAGTCAAATGTATATATTTGCTTAATTCAACTAAAAGACAACCCTAAAATACTTTAATGGAAAGCCTTTTGTGGGGAAGAGAAATGTGATCATCTTTTTTTTTTTTTTTCCTTTGGTTTTTCTCCGGTACCAGGAACCGAAATGCGATCATCTTTTGGCAGAAGTCAAAGGAAGATTGGAAAAAATCCATCCCTTATTAAAAAATAATTCAAAATCTAAAATGATCTCATTTTAAAGAATTCCAGCTATATTTTTAGTGTTTTACCCAATCAAATGAAAATTGGTTACAAAAAGTAAGAATGAAAAACTTAGATCTTTTTATTCACATTATCATGTATTACCAAAAACAAATTTAGCAAACCAGAGATAAACTACTTGTTGTCTTTATTAAGCATGTCTTTATAATCTAATGCCTACTTTAGCTATTCTTCAGCCATCTGTCTGTTTTATATAACTACAATCCAGCAGCCATTGCTACTATTGTAAAAATGATTCCCCCAAACAGATACTGAACCTTTAAAATGGAAACAACATTTTCATTCAGGCCATGATCCACACTAAAAAACAAACTGACGATCTCAACTGCACTTAAGAATATGGTAGTCAGTATTACAAAAAATGAGTGAAAAATATTTTAAGGAGGTAAATTTGCTTTTCAGTCTTGGCTAAAAAGTCACAAACTCAAATTTTCAAGATCATAAGTGAAAACCTATAAGGTAACCATGTTTACTGAATAATTAGAGTCTACATTTGTTCCCCAGACATACGTAAACCAGTATGTTAATACAAAATCTCTGATAGCTGGATATCTAAAATAATTCACTCATACTTTTATTCTTTACAAAATATTAAGTGCCATAATATTCTAAGATTTCCAATGAGATTTAGGATTATATAAGTGAGAATATAGACTTGAACAAATGCAGAGATTTCTGATTTGCTTGGAAAGCTCAGAAATAGTTACTTAGCATTAAAAACCATCTGTCCACTCCCCTTCCTCTTTATGAATTTTAAATTATATTTCTTTTATTCTATGTTCTACATTTAAACACAATATTCTTTAGCTAAGTCATTCTACTGTAAGTTAATATAAAAAGTAACCAGCCCTCAAGTAAAGTCAAGTATGAAAAAAGTTGAAGATATCTTTTTTTATTTCAAAATGCTACTCAATTTCTAAGAAATTTCTATTTAGTTGTTCTGAGACTTTAGTAAAGAATTAAAATGTCCTACTTTGTAATTACAGACTTGTGATTGTTTAACAATTTATTTCCACTTATAAATCATGCCCTGGAAAGAAAAACAATGCACAAGAGCTTTTAGCAACTGGAAAGTTATTTGATTGCTACCCTTTTGAAAATATGAGTTCCATATTAAACTGTAATCAGCAACCTTTTAAAAGCCTCTTTTGTGCTTGAAACTAGGCTTCCTAGAGCCTGCATCTGTCATAATTAGATTTTTGAAGTCTAGATAGCTCATTTCATTTGCCTTCTGTGTTCAGATTCCTAAGAGAGTCAAAGTTTATTAAAAGCAAAGAGGAATGAGGCAAAATCACAATATGCAGCTCCGCGAACAAACAGTCTTTTCCAAATCGTCCACCAATGTTTGTGCATGTTTTCGCTGCTTCATTTCAGCTGCTGGTAGGGATCATCCAGGCTGCTGAACTCCCTGCCTTGGACATGGGGGGAACATCTGATCCTTATGTGAAAGTGTTTCTGCTTCCTGATAAGAAGAAGAAATTTGAGACAAAAGTCCACCGAAAAACCCTTAATCCTGTCTTCAATGAGCAATTTACTTTCAAGGTACTTTTAAAGTATTACCTATAACTTTCCTTTGTTTTAGGTAAAAGACAGTGTTATCCTACCACATATATAGACATGCACATAGACACCTATTCATGGGCTCACAGTAACTGTATTTAGAATACTTTACATTTTTATCTTCAACCTGGTGAACACTCGATATTGCATTTAGATATGGCCAAGGTAGGGTTCAACTTTGTCTTTTCAGAATGGAATGTAGACTGATATAAGACAAGGATGTCACAGTCACATCTAAAAAAGGAGGTCTGCTTCTATTGAGCCAATAGGCTTGACCTGTGCCAGCACCAAATCATTATCGTTGTCATTGTCATCCAAAGAAATGAGGTCATTATTTTTGAGTTTCAAAGTTCTTGAAAAATAGGTAAACCCAGATGCATGCTGACTTGGTTGGTTTTTTTTGTTGTTGTTGAGACAAAATATCTAACGCCCAAAATGAAGGAAGGAAAGGTTTATTTAGCTTATAGTTTGTGGAGGTTTCAGTCCATACTTGGCTGGCTCTGAGGCAGAAGATAACAAAGCAACAAGAGCAAAGGGGTGAATGGCAACCGAACAGCAAACAGCCAGAACAAAAGGGAGGAATGGTGGCAAGCAGCCTCTTTTTTTCTCCCTTACATTGTAAACAGGCTACCCCCACCTAAGGGGCGTGTAGCTCTCACATAATCTCTATGTCTTTTTTTTTATAGGCCCAGGACGTATATAAAGTAAGCACCCTGGCTTTCTGTTGAGTCTTAGCCAAACCTCTAGACTCCCCAAGCTGACACAATGTATCAACCATAACAGAGTTTCAAAGTTCTTGAAAAATAGGTAAACCCAGATGCATGCCCACAATTAAGTCAGCTATGTTCCACAGGTTGAATGCTATAGATATTATTCTTATTAAAAAATTCTGTAGATGCATGGGAAATGTGAACACTCTGAAGCCATTCTTATTGGTAAAAGGATATGAGCATGTTGTTTTTCCACATTTCTAGCATTTTTACTTTACTCTAGGCTCTTCTCTGATGCTCTTCATCTTGTTATGATGCCCTCCCTGACAAACAATAATTACCAGAGGTTCTTGCCAGACAATCGCTGGTCAAGAAATCACTTCCTGCAGACCTTAGGGATCTTTCTAGCTATTGGCCTGAAGTCATTCAAAAAACAGTTCTTTTGGGGAATATGTGAAATTTTTTTAAAGTGCATTACTTAGAACAATATGTTTTTGAAAAGTGAAATGGCTGTGAATATGCCAGCAGGCTTATTCAAAATCTCCCTGCCCGCCAGCCAGGCTTAGAGAGAGCGTGTGCCTCATGTTGGCAAGCAGTCTGGTAGGAAATAAATTGATGAAATTGAAAGCATGAGTCATTTTCTCGAACTCTGTTTTCAGTTTTGCAAAGGTGCGATGTCTTTTATTTCCTCTAAAACTTGAGTTTTCAAAACAAAATCCCTTATGTATTGAATAACAGTATCTAAATACTATAGTTTCTCTATATCCGGACAAGCAGCAGTAAAAGCACTCTGAAAAGTCTGAGTTTATGAAGAGTTAACCATTTTGGTCGACACAAAATGTAAAGTGAAAATAAAATTTTTAAATACTGCAAATAGTGATCAGAGACATATTTGACAATACATATATTAATCTTTATTCAGATTGGCAGTTTCCTTTTTTATTTTTTATTTTAAAAATTAAAAAACTGACAGAACAACAATGAAGACAAAATCAAAACAACACAAAAACAACAGAAATGATACATGACCTCTAAACAAAATGATAGAAATTTACAGTGGTTGCTATATTACATACTATTATCATCAAAAAAAGCCCAGGTCCTGATGGATTCACAGCTGAATTCTATAAGAAATTTAGAGAAGATTTAATACCAATTCTTCTCAAACGTTTTAAAGAAATAGAAAGGGAAGCAATTCTCCCAAACTCATTCCTGGAGGCAAGTATTATCCTGATAACAAAACCAGAAAAAGAACATTCAGATTGGCAGTTTCTAACTAGATTTTAGTAAGAAAATTTGAAATAATACTGGGAGGCCTTATTTTGAGTTATCTGCATATTAGTAGTTTTTAGGACTTCAAGAAATAGAATTTGTAATTATCTACAGACTTTTATAGGTTCCATTTTATTTCCTTTTTTGGAAGGTTGATCAAGCCATAAATAAATTTAAAGTGCAATACACTTGACATTCTTAAGATATATATCAATTTTTCCAGAACACAGATTAATTTCTCCAGTAAACATTGTAGATTCTACATCTTAAAATGCCAAGAGGCAGTGTGATGTAAGCATAGAATAAGGGAGTTTAAAGAAGACTGACTTTAGAAACAATTCAATCTACTTAACAAGAACTCAACATGCCCCAAACTAAATTTTTCTCCAAAACAAATCCCTGCCTAAAGCAGATATTAATCAATGAGTAATAAATATGTCCTACGTGCTTAGTATGTGGTACATGTTTTATATATATTTAATTGTCGTCCGAATGGCACCATGAAGTAGGTGTTATCACAATTTGATACACAAATTAAGGTTTTCTCACTTGACCCAAGTCTTTCAGCTACAAAGTTGAGAATCCTGTGTATCTCTGTCCCCAAAACTATATTTTTGACCATTGTTATTTTAGTATAATCAAAAACCCTAGAGAGATTTTAGAAATACAATGAAATTTAAGGGTTCAATATTTCTAAATTTTCTTATTTCTCCCTTTGAAATTCACTATTTGGAGGCATTTTAGATTTCTTCTAAAATGGAAAAAGCATTATACCTAGTTTTAATAAAAAGCATTTCAATAAAATAATAATATTTTAATAAGATAATCAGATTCCAAGCACGATAAATGACCAAAAATAAACTCATTGGAAAATTTAAACCTTTACAGTCAGATATTCTTCCTTCCCTTCTTACTACCTAGAGTTAATTGAGAAATGTTTCCTGGAGCATATGACAGCCATTTACACTGACAAAATATGAAGTGTGTGAAAATTGATCAAACCTTTAATACAAGTCTAAATAATTTCTTAATTAGACATTTCTAGCCAGTTACTGAAGAGTAGCTTACTTGGATTGCACTGCTTTTCCCTGAATATTAAAAATGTCACTAATAAACTTCCCAACCCATAGCATCTGTCCCAGATATATTTGAACAGCTGGAGAATTCATCAGTTCTTGGCCTTTTGCCACTGTTAATCCTAAAGAGTGTCACACCTACGAATGAACTTCAAGATCTATATTATAATGAATGTCTGATATTCAAAACATCAATTTTCTAGTCAGTTCATGTCAATCAGCAAATTATTTTAGAGAGTAGGTGAGGCACCTTGTGAATTTCATTACAGCCTTCCATTCCTAGCATATCATTTAAGAAGTCAGTGCTTCATTAAAACATGGTGCTCACAGTCTGGAAAGAGTTAGTGGAACTTCTGAAATAAATTATCTACTGCTAAGTGATATCCTGACAATATAACTTACTATAACTTATAACAGTGATGTCTTACTTTTCTCTCCTTGCTGAAACAAAATACCAGATACCCAAAGTTAAAGGGGGAAGGTTTACTTATCTCGCAGTAGTAGCGGTTTCAGTCCATAATTGGCTGGCATGGCAAACAGGCATCACAGAGGAGAAAATGTTTATGGTGGGCAGAAGGTACCAAAGTAAGAGCAAGCAAGGGCCAACCACAGGTCTCTCTATCCCTTGTCTCTCAGCCAGGCTACATAGGGATGGTAGCATTCACACCCTTAATGCTAGTGCCCTTGATCCTACTATTGCACCATGAATCAATCCCAATGTCACACACTCTATATCTAGCCACCTGTGAAAAAACCCACCTATGACTGTGTGAGGCTTTCTTGGAGCCATCTAGATACAACCATACAAAGAGCAAAATATTTTATGAGAAAAATTTATATAACGTGATATTCAAAACATCAATATTCTAGTCAGTTCGTGTCAATCAGCAAATTATTTTAGGGAGTAGGTGAGCAATTGGCTTAGTTGTTCTTTTCCAGTCTCAATGTGTTTATAGCATAACTGATAGTAGGACCTATTGTTAATACCAACAGTTTCTAAAACCTTGGAATAAAGTGATAAATCACTATGGCAAGTTCTCATTTTCTCTAAAGTACTTTAAGCTTTGTGTTAACCAAGAATTGAACTCACGACCTAGCACTTCCCAAACGGGCACTGTGCCACTGAGCTATATCTCCAGCCCACTTTAAGCTTTAAGTAGTTAGTTAAAAGCCTGAATTTAAGCAGGGGGAATCTCCCCATTATTTCTCTAACAAATATGCTAAATTCAAATACCATAACAAGTGGCAGATTTTAAGCATTTTTGTGACTAGCTATATCTTCCTGTCTTTTGTGAAGGTGCCGTACTCGGAACTGGGTGGCAAAACTCTGGTGATGGCCGTATATGACTTTGACCGTTTCTCCAAGCACGACATTATCGGAGAATTCAAAGTCCCCATGAACACTGTGGATTTTGGTCACGTAACAGAGGAATGGCGTGATCTGCAAAGTGCTGAGAAGGAAGAGGTAAGGAACTCGTTAGCGTTTCTAATACGACAAGCTGCACTTGCCAACGTTGCTCATACACTAACCTATCTAGCGATGCTCTCTACAAAGGATGACCGGGGCCGAGAGCTGTTGACGACTGGCAAAATAGGGTCAGGGAGATTTTATAGCTTTGTTAAAAATTATATAGATCTCCCGGGTGTTATTTAAAAGGAAAGAGATTCATGCACTGTCCATAAACAACTCTCCTGTACTTGGACATGCAAACACTTTCTAAAAGCTTGCAAATTGCCATATGCACACACTCCCTACTTCTCTAAAAAGACAGTGAAAAATCATCTGCTTCTTTGTATTTTTCCATAATTACTGTTTTCTGCATAGTTTCTGTCGCTGTTACATAGAAATAAAATGGCACTTTTTCCTTGATTATTTCTGCAGATTGTGATAGTTCATTGTTTCTCCCACAGATATTCAGAGTATGATGGGTGAAACATCAAATGTAATTCACAAAGGCTGATATTAAATCCATTTTTTAAATGACTCACATTTTTATAGTACTCTTCACTTTGTTTTTTCTGGTTGTAATAGTTGGGCCCAGTACTTTTGTGTGATTTAAAAAGGGAAATTCAATATCCTTCATGCATTTAAACTCCATAATAATCAATTCTATTTGATTATGCTATGCCTGCCTGGCCCTGACATTTTTTTCTGCATGAATGTCTCAGCAGGCAAAGACCAGAAAGGCAAACAAAAGGAATTTAGCTTCTCGAAACTCCTAAAGTAACTCCTTTTCCAGCCACCTTTTTTGAATCCTGACTTGTGACTATAATTACCCTAGAGATTACAAACCGCCACCATCATTTGGAATCCCTAAATTTCTGTTAGATGTGATCACTTTGGCCCACCAGAGAGAATAGAGGGCAGACCAAGCCTTCAGAGAAACTCAGCTAAATTCATTATCCAAGAATTCTCTGAATCACCTAACGCTACTAACCTTCATCTTTCTTATATGAAGTAAGGTTTGGATCCTCGTTGCTGACTGCTACACTAAAATGAGTCTTGTCTGTGCTCTAAAAATTATCTGGCTATGCAAAAGAAAAAAATTATTTCAGTTAACCTCTTTCTTCTTGAAAAAAAATATATAATATTCCAAAGAAGTAAATACATATATTTCAAAGAGGTTAGTTAAAATTGACACTCAATATTGAGACAGAGTTAGCCCTATTGTGGACATTCAAGAAAAATACTGTTTTCAAATTTATGATTTTTATAAGTGGTTCTTCCTTAGGGGTGAACAAATACTGATATTAAATCTAATCACTGTATGAAGACAAACATTCATTCAACCATAATGTTTAACCAAATAGTGAGATGTTTCACTGAATTTTTTATACTTGATTGAAATGTTTGACTTTATAAATTTCTTGTGTCTAGGATATAAAGTGGGATCATAGCTAGTATTTAATAACTGAATGATGCTTATGAGCTGGATTTCAGTTCATTGGTTGAATATCAGAACATAAATCACTTCTACTTTCCAATGCCCACCTGTTCAGGATACATCATACTTACATTTACCCAATAACTATCCATGGTATGAGATTCCAAGATCACATCCAGTAAGCTTCTGAAAAGTCAAAACACATTCTTGCCCAAGTTAGGAGAATATGACCATCAGGCATTTCCTTCTTTCAATAATCCTTTGGGTTTGAGACTTAACACTAAGCTGACAGGTTGGACTCTAGAATACAGAATGTAAGGTAACTACTCAAAAAGAACTGCATTTCTCTTCTCACTCATACTTTCCTGCCTATTTCTTCCTTTTTCTTCTCTCCTTGAGACTCTTGTCACCTAAACTATTCAAGAAAGGCTGACTGTGATATTTCCTAGACATTACCATATTCCTGCGAGTGTGCTCCGGGTTTTTTAACAGCCGCTGTTTTCATAGTATCTTGGGTTGTTGCGTGTTTCTCACTGAGTTCTTGCTTATTGCCAGTTACACTGATTTCATGGAAAAGGCTCGGCCTCAAGGTCAAACACTCCTAAGTTTCAATACCTTGTGTGTTTTTTGCTTGTTTGTTTGTTTTGGTTTTGGTACTAGGAATCAAACTCAGGACCTTGCGTTTGCCAGCTAAGAGCTTGTGCCACTGAGCTATATCCCCAACCCTTAAGTTTCAGTACTAATACTTATTGATCCATTCACCAGCTGAGATCTTGTACCAGTCACTTATCACTCTCTAAAAATACTTACAGTGGCCTAACATTAGGTAGCCTCTTCTTAAAGTACATTTCATAGTCTGGTATGCAGTAACTGTTCAACCAATGAGGATTTTCCCATTATTTTTCCTTGGTCCAACTTTGCTTTGTGTATTCTCTTTCTCCTTTTTATTTGCCTATTTATATCTGCTTCTCTGTTCTTTTCTCACCACCATTATGCTTATTGAATGACTCTGGAAATGTTTAATGAAAAATAATAACTACCATTACATTTTTAGAATTCTAGAAATAATACATTTTTGTTTTCAAGTGAGTGGTTGTTTTCCTTTATCATGTTTTTTGATATTTCCTTTATCAAAATGCACATTAACTGATTGCTAAAACAACCCTTTAAGTTACACAATTGTTTAAGTTACACAAATGATATTTTCCTTTATCATTTCCTTTATCATGTATAGGAAACATTGTAAAATAGGTGTCTAGCTTAGAAAATATTGCAAGTTGACTAGACCCACCTAGAAACTTTCTCATAAGGGAAATAAGATTTCAATTAAATTTTACATCTGAAGAACTACTTATTCTCAATGATATGTGCTCTGTTTTCATGCTACTGTCCATTCACTGTGGAAAATTATAATTATGTGAATAAACTGAAGTCCTGGATTGACTTTTCTCACAGTTTTAAAGGAATTCTTTTTCTATTTTATATGAGCAATATTATTTATGATTTTCATTTTTCTTTCACCCAACAATGTTAAACATGATTTTAAATTAAAAGATACCAAACAAAATGAGAAAAAAGAATTCAAGGGATAGCTTTAGAATCTAGAAATAGAACCATTAACCATATGTATTGGTCAGTTTCCTATTCTGGGACAAAACACTAGACACTCCTAACTTAAATGAGGAAATGGTTCATTTGGATTAGGGTCAGAGGTGTCAGCCCATGGACAGATGATTCCATTGCTGTGGATCTGGGGTAAGTTGAACATCATGGCAAAAAGTCGTGGTGCAGCATAGTTACTTACGTCATGGTGGCCAAGAGTCAGAGCACAGAAGAAGAGTGCCCAGGGGAAATACATGGCCCAGTGGACCTCTCTCCAGCCGGGCCACCTCCTAACAGAACATTCTGCTGTGAACATACAGGGATCATCCCACTGATGAATACAGTGCCCCTGGACCCAATCCCCACTCCAGGATTCTCTTAATCCAGTCAGTTTGGTAACATGGGTTGGCACATCATAGTAGGTTGGGTTAGAGACTTGGATTTAAGCAGATGATAACAGAACCCCTGAGACCCAACATTTCTATTTGGAGAGGATGGGGTAAGATTTTGTTACCAGAAAGTTACAGCAATGAAAGGTATAAGATGAAACAATTGTGTAACTTAAAGGGTTGTTTTAGCAATCAGTTAATGTGCAAACAAATTAGATGGAAACAGCATGGGTAGTGTGAGAGCCTCACTTGAAACTTTCTAAACGGAAGGAAATGTAGAAGAGATAAACTGTGCCTGAGAAATCCACAACAAATGCACAGTTCCCATTATTAGATTTTAGGTGCTGATGGAGAGTTCACTTGGTTTAACAATGTTCCTCAGATTAGCACAATTGAAGCCAATTTACTGGTTTAGGTTCATCTGCTTTTTTTGTTTGTTTGTTGTGCTCATTTATGTTGTGATTGACCACTTCCTCTTCTCACCTCCCTGTGGAACAATTCTAACATGTGAAGGTAAAATTTGACCTTGGAGATAGTTCGACCTTTCTCTTACTTAAGGTAGAAATGTGCCCTAGGAGTTTCAGGAGGTGGTTACATGGGAAACAATTTTATGAGTTTTTTTTATCAGTATATGGCATGAAAAGCATCCTGTGTGATCATTTTGTGGAATTCTTCCATTTGCAAAAGTCTTCCAATATGTAGAACCTCAAGATGTCTATGTTGAATATTTTAGATTTTCTTTTAATTATTCATGCCACCCACAAGTCAAACCTGAAACCCCATCTTACTTTTAGAATAACTCATTCATTTCATATTTTTACTCAATGATTTCAAATGTTATAGTCAACAGCTATGACCATTTTTCTCTTTTCATACATTTTTATGATGATTCTTCTAGAAATTGTCTTAAGTTCTACACCTGCCTCAGATACATTGAAGGATCTAGACCCTTTTTATTTTAGCATTTTGTTTATTTGTCCTCCTTTTTTTAAATCCTTATGCCTTCTACTACTGTCTCAATTCTAAAGAAGCATAAGAAATAGAAACCACCAGAAAACAACTTAAACGTTTTATTTGCTTTGTTTTAACACTCTGCCCTGAGAGACCGAAAGCTCTCATGACTTGACCAGCACTGCTTTGTCTCCATTAGAGAATAAATCTATCACCTCTGCTTTGTGTGGAATTCATTAAAAAGTGATTTTTAAAAGAGATTCTGTAATCCAGTGCAAATGGAAAAAAATTGATTGCTGAATTAAAATAAGTTGGGGCATAATTTAATTAGTACCCAAGCAGAAGGGAAGAGAAACTACTTTAGTAACTTAATAGAAAATCAATTTTGCAAGAAAATTTCACATTTTTAAGCCTAATTAGAAAAAAATTTACTTCACAGGCAAGCATTTGGAGACTACACATTCAATCAAATGTCAAAAGTTTTTTAGCTGCCGGTAGTCAATTACTTGTACTTCTTTGAAATGAGTTCATCATTCCTTAGGGCACCTTCATGACCAAGGATTATGAAAGAATTTATGTTATTAAGTACATTTTGTAATTAAATGGTAACTTGTGCTCTCAGATAATCTGCAACCTACAAATCATTGCTCCACTGGAAATAGTTATACAAGGTTAACTGCTGGAACTTTAAGCTAGAGGCCAATGAAAACCCACCTTGTCACTCATAGTCTATAATATTTAGGGAATACAGCGAGGAAAGATGTCCACTTACCCCCCTGACATTCAAGAAGGTGAATGTGTTTTTGTTTACCTGTCTATTGTCCACCTCCTCACTAGACTGTAAGCTCCATCAAGGCAGCAAACATGTCTATTTTCCCACTGAGAAACCAAGTTTGATCCTAGAAGCAAGCACAGAGTAAGGATGCCAACAAATTTTGGTTGTAAAAAATATTTCAAAACACCCTGTTTAAAGTCCATGTCAACAATAGTAATTGTAATTTACTTCATAAACAAAGTCCTAAGTATTTGGAAACCGGTCAGCAAAATGTCCTGGCACTGAATGATGAAAATGATTTAACATATCTTTGCTGTTGTTGGTGTATTTCTGTAAAGACAGAGGCAGGACAGGTGCAAAGTCATTGTTGCTATCATTTTAGCTGATATAAAAACAACAGCTTTTTCCTTTTTCTTTTTGTAAAGGTTTATCCAGTGTCGCCTTCCTTTCTATAACCCCCCTTTTCATCCTGCTTCTGTGTAGACACAGAGCTTATGGTTTAGTTTCATTATCTAAGTGTAAAATTCTTCTCGCAACATGTGAAGCTAGCCAGAAGAAAATGGCAACGAATCATTTCTACTGACCATTCAAGTTTATCAGACCTAAAATATCTGTTGTTTGGTCAACTTTACAGCAAAGTAGATATGATCTACTAGTATTGAATTATTTTATTAAGACTGTGATAATGTTCAGTGTACATAGCAGCTGTGTGTCTATTTTATGAGATAGTGAACATATTGATTTCCCTTTAAACTATTCTGAAAGTAGAGATGTATTTTATAATAACTGCATCTGTGGTCATAAATATGACTTACTTGATTCTAAGCCTTTGGTCAGAATTTCAATCTCCTATTATAACTATATTTAGTGCATAATACATATTGTCCACTTTATGACACAGTTTCTAAAAACACATGAAAAAGCAAATAACTTGGAATATCTGTGTATAGAACTATAATTTCAGATATAAAAAAACAAATTTTTGCTTTACTTCATTGCTAAGCAAAAATTTATTGTTTTTATTGTGAACTCTTTTGAAAGATAATGCCAATTAGACTCACTTAAGGCCAAAATTAAAAGGGAGTGAAAGCTGGTGTTTGCAAAATGGCTAGTCACTTCCTTCTTCCCCCACTGTCTTACTTCCACCAACTGGATCCACCTTCCCCTTCACAGAAATACCACCCAGGGCTTGTGCTGATGTCCTACCTCCCTTGTTTCTAAAGTTAATCTTCTTTCAAATTTACTTTAATGTCATTACCCAAGCTGTAACTGTAAATAGCAACCACCATTTGTTGAGAGACTGCCTTGGGCTAACAGAAATTTATTCTCATTACATTCTTCAAAACTGGCATTATTAAATCTATTTTATAAATTAGAGATAGGAGTATACTGAGACCCAGATAAACCTCAGTAATGTGTCCAAGTTCACATCAGTAATGCGAAACCTGAAATTCAGACGCAGTTCTCAAGCCCATGCTTTCATTTCACCAAACGCTCTTCTTTAGCCCCTCTGGATCTTCTCAGCCTCAAACTGTGGCACTAAATTCAATGCAAAATCCTAATGCCCACTAGTTTGTCTTAGAACTGACTTATCTTTAGGACCCTTCACATTTCATTAGTTCATCTTAATAGGTCTTAACCAATAGCTATCTATCTATCTATCTACCTATCTATCTATCATCTATCATTACAGATGTATACAACACAGCAAAAACATAGTAAATAGCTGCAACATTTTTATTTCTTCACAAAGGCATTCTTTCATAAATACTTAGCGTGAATTCTTGCCCAGAATGCAAAGTTTTAAAATTCAAAAATGTTCATTAACACAAGCACGCTACTCTTTACTCAGGAATATTAGTGAATTTAATAAAAGTAAGGACGTTATACTTTCCATCTAAAATTATCAAACAGAGGGGCTGGGGATTTAGCTCAGCGGCAAAGAGCCTGCCTGGCAAGCGCAAGGTCGTGAGTTCAGTTCCTGGTACCGGAGAAAAACCAAAAAAATAAAATAAAATAAAAAATAAAATTATTAAACAGAATATAAATTCTATTCACTTAAAACATATTAAATAACTGACAAATATAAATGAGTACATAAAACATGCAAATGGTTGATAATAGTAAAATTTTGTAATATAAAATAGAACCAATAAGAGTTATAGCAACCAGACACATATCATATGTTAGAAAAGAAGTGAAGCAGACTGGGAAACTCCATGGAATAGTTGGGGGGAAATGAGATAATCTTTAAAAGTGAGTAGAATTGGAACAAGCAGCAAGAAACTGAGAATGCTTCATAAAGTATAAAGAGAGAGATCTGTAAGAGCAAATAAATAGAGCTACCATCACCAATGACCGGCCCAAGTGAGAGAGGAATGAAAGCTTGAATAAATATTTTGAGAAATAAGATTAGATAATGTTATATAACAACAATTGGTGCTTTAAATACCAGGCTGACAGATCTAGACTCATCTTACTGAATAAAGTTTATAAAACTTGTTGTTCCCAAAAACTAGAGCTGGAACAGGAGAGCCAAGTCTGCCTTTGTACCAAACACTCTACATACTTTCCATATGTTATCTTATATAATATTGGGGCAACCCTGTGGGGTCACTCCTCATATTCTCATTTTATGTATTACATAATGCAATTTGCCCAGTACCACACAAAAAATAAACACCACAGCAAGGATTTAGACCCAGGTCTGTCTGATTCCAATCCCATTTTTCTTTTTATTCCACAATAGTACCACTTTGTTCACTAATACTCAGTGAGTACAAAGATATTTTCTGTTTTATTTACCTTCTTATCCCCAGTACATAGCAGTGTGCCTCGAACACACAACATGCTTAAACACAGATCTTTAATTGGTTGAACAAATGGAAATAAGAATTTTCTCTTTAAAATATCCATCAGTCCTATCGCCTTCCAGGAAGTCATTCTTGAAGAACACCCAACTATTCCTGTTTTACCCTTATACTTTATCTCCAAAGACTGGAATTCCAGCCCCCTTCTGGACTATCAGTGTACAACACAAAACATTTTTTTGTCTATACTATTCAGTAGCAACTTGTCTTCATCTTTAAATGGTAAATTCCATTGAAATGGTCAGGAACTATTTAAAGGCAAAAACAGATAATGAATGGATAATTCAATTGGCTAAAACAGCTTTAGTGACTGCAGAAAAGTGATGAACTTCTTTGGAAGCTTATATTCTGATACTGACCAAAATGTTCCAAACATTATCACCTTTCCATGATTTGTCAATTAGATTACTCTGGGAAAAAATTTCATTGGGATATACAAATTTTGATACAGGTAGTACCAAGGATATCAAAATTTTTAAATAGAAGCCAGTATAACTGTTAGTTTTTCATTTTATCCAAAGAAGAATTTTCAATTGAATTTTAAATAAAGGAGAACAAAGTGATTTAGAAGGTGAATTTCCTGTATGTATGCTGACAGAACAGAAAGTAAAGAGTAGGAGTTGGGAACAAATAGAAAATGAGAACTAGGAAACTGATGCAAATAGCAATCTCCTCTGTCTGATTTTCCGTGTTTTTCAAGCAGTGAAGAGGGTTTTGAGTAGGAAGCAATGTAGGAAAAAGTCTTGTTCTGTCTTCCACATGTTTGAACATTTTATAATGTAATCATCATGTTTTGGAACAATTTTTTATTATCTTGTTTATGAACCTTCAAATTAAATGTTTTTACCTTGTCTTACTCCTACCTATCTTTGAACAGACCAAATGTTTGTATTGTGAAATCTCTAATCCGCTACAATCTGTTACTCCACATTTAGAGGAAATGTCAGTGATTAAGCTGTATGGGTTATACTACAGAACGGGGGCGGGCAATGAGGCTTTGCTGGCAAGCAAGGGTTTAAGTAATTTAGGAGAAAGGGGGGCAGCATATACAAACACATTACAAATTGTCTTTTCTTATTACTGAGACAATATATCTGACTCCCAAAATTAAAAAAGGAAAGGTTTATTCAGTTTGTACAGGTTGCAATTCACAGGTGGCTGGCTCCAAAGCAGGGTGGCACGGCCGAGGGGCATTGCTAAGGAGAAACAGTTCATGGTAGGCAGAAGGCAGCAAGCTACAAGTGACAAGCTGCAGGTTCCTTCTGTGCATTTAAGTTGTGTCCAGGCTTCCTTCCTTTAGGGCAGGTAGCACTCACACCCAGGATGGAGCACACTTAATCCTACCCAGAAATATACCAAACCACTCCATGGATTAATACAAACCCTTAATTCCAGCATCACACACTCTAGATGTAGCCACCTCTGAAAAAGCTCCACCCTGTGACCTCCTGAGGCTTTGAAAGATATCTAGACACAAGCCATAACACAAACTTAGTTGTTTAAACACAACTAAATCCTTTCTGATTATGAACACTCATTCTGAAATGTTCCAAATCTTATGCATTTGTTCTTTTGTTTGTTTAGCATATATTTATTAAGCCCCTTCTGTATACCAGGAACTGTGCTAGTTTATGGGAATATAATGGTGAATAAGGTACATATATTAAGCTTAGCCAATCAGAATTAATGGTGAGACAGAACTGCATGGTGGAATGATGCTCTGTCCATGGACTCAAATTTGTGAGCCCAATCATTACTACCTTTACTCCTGGGGAGTCCTCGGGCTTTTCACTGAATCCTTCCTTAAAATGGAGTTAATGTTTCTCATCTCTATAAGCAGTGTTGCATTCTAAATAAGATAATTCATATAAAGAATTATTACATAATTCATGTAAAGCACTCAGATACCTGGCACCAGATAATCTCTCAATAAATATTAGTTATTTTTGTTACTGCAAACAATGATCAGAGTTCTCGTTTTCTTGCCAGTTTAAAAAAATCATTATTCTGACTCTAAACTTAACCCATTCCTGAGGAAACGGACAAACCTCAAGGTTCCGAATGCATTTCTAGACTTTGTCATAGAGGAGAGATTGTCTATGCCTCAATCTCATGAGCAAGAGTCTTTGGGGTTTTCACAAAGACCAGCCCAAGCTGAGGCCCAGCAGGTGTGAGAGAAAGATGCCCATATGAATCAGGCACCTTTGAACTCCTCTATACTCAAACACCATGCAAATGAACTCAAAGTTGTAATCTGCTAAAAAAAAAGACAATAAGAAGTGTTGGCAAGGATGTGGAAACACTGGAATCTTCATCCATTGCTAGTGGAGTTGTAAAATGATGTAGCTACTTTGAAAGATGGGGATACATTTCCTCACAATGTTAAACAGATCACCATGTGACTTATAAGCTGCACTCCTAAGTATATACCTAAGAAAAATACTCCCGCCCCATACACACATACACACACACACACAATCACACAAGAATATTCATAGCAACATTATTCATAATAGACAAAGGTAGAAACAGCCTAAATATCCATCACTAATAAGTGGAAGATGTAGTATATCAATATAATAGAAGATTATTCAGCCATAAATAAAGTATTGATAAATCATAGTATTGAAATCCATAGACAAAAAATATATATTAATGGTTTCTTAAGGCCCATACGGTGGGAAAAGGGCATGGAGATGGATAATATAAAGCTGTTTTTAAAAAGAGTATCAAATCCTGAAACTCTAGTCAGGGAAGCATGATGTTACAGATTGTCTGGGATTTGATTTTAAAAAGCACTAGGGTAGGTGGAAGTGTCCTTCAAAAAGTTTGACACTGATTCAAAAGTCCAGGGTATTGGCTGGGCGTGGTGGCACACACCTATAATCCCAGCCTCAAGAGGCTGAGACAGAAGGATCTCTGTGAGTTCAAGGCCAGCCTGAACTACATAGTGAGTTCAAGACCAGCCTGAACTACACAGAAGACCCTATCCCCCCCAAAAAAAAAAGAAAAAGAAAAAAAAAAGGCCAGGATATTCACTCAAAGTCTTCTAGCCTCTCATTAATCTAGGGCATTTATCTCCAAGACCATGCTCATTATTACCCAGGCCTCTTGACACAAGGTCAGCAGTAAGACTTTCTTTTCACAGCTGCAAAGCTAGGCATAGGGCTCATGGCTAGCTGGTGAGATCTCAGAATTTAAAGCACCAGCTTTTCTGATTCCAAAGCTTTTTTTTTACTAGCCTGTACTCCTTTAGGGCAGGAAATGTAAGATTAATTCTCCTGATGTAAAGGCGTTATTCCAAATATTAGAGCTAATGTTTTCTGCAGCCTGTCTTCATACTATAGAGATTTGTAAGGTTGAATAATTGTTTTTTTCTGGGCATTTATAGCAAGACATTACCTAACTGACATACACTGCATGCAATAAAATGCACAGGTATAAGCTCATTGGTTTTTCACAGTTACAGACACAGTATAGCCACCATTCCAATTAAGTTAAAGAACATTTCTTACCACAAAAAAAAAAAAAAAAAAAGTCACAGGCCTCTTTGCAATCAATCCTTGGCCCAAGCCCCTAAAGGAAACTTCTAGGTCTTTTTTTGTTTTGATTTGGATTTGTTTTTTGAGGTCCTCATTATGTAGTCCAGGCTGGCCTTGAACTCACTATGCCCCCCATCCTGGCCTTGAATTCAGTGATCCTCCTGCCCCAACCTCTCATGTGCTGGCATTTCAGGTGTGTGCCCCCACGCTCTATGCCTGTTTTGATTTTTATCACTGTACATAGCTTGCCTGTTGTGGAGCTACAGGAAAAGAATCATACTATTTTGTATCAAGCTTTTTTTATTCAGTAGGATTTTTTTATATACTGCACTTAATTTCATACAGTAGAATTTCACTCCCTTTTTATTGCTGAGTAGTATTCTGTTCAATATTTAAGACTTTTGAGTTTGGAATTATTATGAAAAAAGCTCTTTTAAATATGTATACTTGGACAGCCTTCTATAGAAACATGATATCATTTCTACTAGAATTGCTGGCACATATATAGATTCATGAATCGTGCTTTTCTTTTTAAAGCTAAACTTATAAAGACCCTAGATAATAGTCTATTTAGGAAGGCATTGTGATAGTTAGTGTTTTCTTTCGTTTCCGTTAGCATCCTTGATAATGCCCAGTATCACTTTGATCCTGACCTTGGCTGTATATTGTCTTTCCTGTACCATATACTCGGCACCTCATTCATAGGAACATAGTCACATGCTGTCATAACATAAATAGACATCTTGTTTACCTATTTGATTTTCTCTACAGTCAAAGATAGGTTTGCATATTACAGTAGTTAGCTCTTAGAAGTATGGTATGAATCAAATAAGTGTACAGCTCTGATTCCAAATCTCTTAAACTATCTGAGCTTTATTTCCTCCTATGTAAAATGCTGTTGGGAAATGTAAAATAGATTACATACAAATGTGTTTGAAATTTAAAAGTTGTTTTTCAAACATAGCTCTGTCTGATATCAAATACATTTCTAAAATAAACCATTAGGTACACAAAATAATGTTTCAAAAATAAATAAATAACATTTCACTTTCTGGATTATATAGGGGGAAACAGCCCATTGTTTCCAGCCATTTAAAAGTGTCAGGAGTATTTTTGCTCTTGCTGTAGAGCCAGTGTCATTCTTAATATCTTTATCACTTCTTTCCACCCTTCCCAGATTTCAAATTCCTGAAGGTAAAACTTTTTTTTTCTTTGGCTGGAGGAATTCTGTATTAGTCTACCATACGAAATACCCTGGGTATTCCTTATCTCCCTCCCGGCCTTATCTCCGCTCTCCTCTGTTCTTACCTTGTGCTGCACTTTAAATGTCCCCCAAAATCACTAATATGCAGCTATTTTCCTCCTGTGGGAAGCCACACAAAAACTGTGAACTGGAGGTGCAGCGAGGGACATACCAGGGGGTCTTGCTGCTGGCTTCAAGAGCTGGCAGACTGCCTTAGAGATCACACCAGGGCACTGGGCAACAGAATTGAGAACCAGCAAATCCAGCCCAGGCCAAAACACCTAGTTAGGCTTAAAACACATTAGGGTAACATTGGGTGTGGTGACACTTTCCAGCTACTTCCAACATCCATTCTAAAAGCACTTTCTATGTTAGTATTTGTCCTCTCATGTGGAACATGGTTGCTATGCAAGAACAAATTTTGCACTCCCAATAATAATAGTGTGTCAAGAACATCTGTACGTAGCAGAGGATAGAAAAGAATGCTCAAAAATACCTCTGGTCAAGATCTTCTCCTTCACTAAGCTGCAGATAGTCTGGTATGTGGGCAGTGGCTGTTGTCTACCAGAAGCAAACCAACTGCTCCTCATTTGAAGCTATTATTTCTGCATGAATAAATCAATACTACAACAAGGTTCCTAGAATTTTCACTTTCTGCTAATATTTAAAAACAGAGGAAAAAATGTCTTTCAGGAATTAGTATAGTGTCAAGAGAAGTCTTTCTTAATTGTATCTCAATGTCAAAAAATAGAATTTAGAATATTAAAATAAGTCAAGTCTGTAGTTTTATGTTTTGATTTTAGAACACATTTTTGGACAACCTAAGTCACAAACTAGGGATGCAGAAAGCAGCCTGTGAATTGCCTTTTTGGTATAAAATCATGCTTCTCTTTAAGGTCAATGTTGTTCTGAGAAGTATCACACTAATGCTTTATGTCAAGGCTGCATTTGAAAATAACAAAGGCTGTGGAACCTGAGTGTCACAGTAGGATTGCCTGATGTGAGTTTTAAAAGTGTTGTTTTGTTTCTTTTTGGTATGCAATGCTTTCAAACCTGGAAAATAAGTATGGTACAAATTTTCCTTTAGCCATATCTTAAACTCTTCACTCCTGAATGTCTGTATGAGACTGTCACTGTACCAGGTGTATGAGCTCAGCTACTCCTCAAAAGAACTCTGTGGGGTGGTCACCATTATCATACTCAACTTGTAGACAAAGAATCTGAAACTTAGAGAAGTTGGAATTGCATAGGGCCATGCAGTAAATAGCAGGGGGGCTGAGCTTCAGATTTGGATCTGGCTCTAAGACACTTATCCTTCCTGTTAACTTGCTTTAAATAGGGCTACAGGGTCTGTGCTGGAGATGATGTCTTAGTTTGGGAACACATAGCTGCACATGCTCTGTTGTTCATTCTCTTGATTCCATTGGGCCAAGGGCACCATGCTGTGCAAAGGAAATGCAGCAGCCTGGCTTTCCCCGCTCCCTAAGCCCACGTCTCTTAGCTGCTCCCAGGCTATCTGGATTTTCCTTTCCATGACACGGATATGTACGAAAGATCCCACACAGGGCTCAGTTGTTTCTGCTTTCAAGTCTCTCCACTTTATTTCATTCTTTCACACTGCAAATTTCTAGAAAGATAAGCAATGGCTTCCATCTCTTTCATCACATTTGCTTCTACCAGATAGGATGATGAACATAGTGTAGAGCATCCTATCTTATACTTAAAACATCAGAGACGAATGAACCATTCTAATGTTCTCCCAATAGTATTTAGTTAGGTTTCCTTGAATGTAAGGAAAATTGTTTTAGAAAGCATATTTTTGCATGCTTAAAATTTTCAGAGCCCGTGTTTTATAATGCAGTAGATTAATAACATCATCTAGAAAAGATAAGATATTCAGCTCTTCAGAGTTCCTATTTTCTTTTTTTGTTTTGTTTTGTTTTGTTTTGTTTTGTTTTTTTCAAACTCATGACCTTGCACTTGCCAGGCAGGCACTGTGCTGCTGAGCTAAATCCCCAGCCCCGAGTTACCTATTTTCTTCAATATGAAAATAAATTTAAAGAATAAAGTTGCCAATAATGAGTGGTTTCCTACAAAGTACTACAACTTGAATATAGTACTTACTATTTGCTCAGATTTCTGCTTCAAACTCCCACCTATTATAAAAGAAAAAGCATGAACATTTTACCAAATCAGATAATTATTAAATACCTGTCATCTGGTCTCCAATGTATCCTTCTATCAAATCCAGATACTTCATATTTTGAAGAATCGTGTGTAGCATTCTTGCCTGGAAGTTTTCATGTGGTCTTTAGGGGAATTATTTTGACCAGTTTCACTTATACCACAGCTAAATTTTTAAACTTTTTTTTATGTCAGATCTGAATGTTAGCAGCATAACTTAACATTTTTTATTCTGATTTTCAAAGCCTTGTATCAATCAGCTAATGCCAGGCCTGGCTTCCTATATCCACATCATCTCTATCAGGTGATTTCTAGAGACCTTTGTAGTCACCTCCAGTGCCCCCAAACCCAGCCTCCTCTACCTGCTGGCTACGCTCCCTCCTCAAAACTGTCCTGATTTTATGGTTCTAGTTGCTGGTCAGTTCCTTTAAGTAAAAAAAACAATCTAATTTAAATGTGAAATAATTGAATGCATTGGCTCTATAAAATATCAGTGTTAAAGATATTATTAACCCAAATATAGCACTGTTGTAACTAAGACTCTCAAAAGCTAACAAATTTTTCTAAAATCACACAATTAGCAAACAATGGCCAGAAATGTAAATCAAAAGTTTGTCTTCTTCCAGTTACCAGTAATTATTATTTATTCTACTTCTGAATTCCTTTAGAGCAGGGAATTGGTCAACCTCTTAGTTTTGGATGTTCAAGAACTATTCAAGAAAAGTATAAAGAATCTGGTAATTAACCTATGAAAGAAATGCACCATGTAAGTATGGTGGCCTTTTCCTTCTAATAAATAGATTGGTGGCTTTCCTGAAGAATTAATCAGGATCACGAAGATGCCTATGTATCAGACTGCCTGTGCAGTCTGAATTCTAGTTCTTCCTCTAGTCATGGTGGAGGAAAGGAGATTATCACGGTGCCTGATGCTCCACATACAGGAGAACTGAACCCCAGGACAGAACAGAGTTGGGACATAGCCGAATTTTCGCAAGGCTGCTGTTTAGGGCATTTGGTCTGAGTGTGAGATAAGGATTCACCAGGATGTGCTGTACCAGTCACCAGGGGATAAATTCGTGGAAAAACCTAATACACAATCGCAAGGATCAAACCTTTTTTCAGATCCTCATGTTCAGCACACAACAAATTCAGTGCCCCGGGCAAGAACCTCAGTAAGTAGGAGCAGAAGCGGCTTCATCATGTGTAATTTCTGCAGGAAGATAATGCCTGAGACGCTGTGATCTTCTCTAAGTGGAGCACGGAGCTGCTTGCCCCACCATTAGTTAGAGTGCTGGGCAAGGGGAGGGAAGCGAGGGCCCGGCAGGAGCCTCCCAGGGAGACAGTGCAGTCCGTCGTTGCTCTCTGAGCCCCTGCGAGGACCTACCACTCCCCTCCAGCCACCCCATTCTCGGGACCCCACCCTGCCCGGTGTTCCCTAGGAAAGGCTCCACTGTGCCTCCCTTCCACAAGAAATCGTGTGCACTTGACTTCAGGATTCAGCCGGCAAATGTTCCTCCTAAATGCAAATTCTGGCATCTCTAAACAAAGACTTTGTAAATGGCAAGCTAAGGACTCTCAAAGATTTCATTTTGACATAAGTTATTCAAACGTATTTTGAGATCCTGAGGATCCATCTGTGCGCAAAAGGAAACTGCTACTGACGTCATCTTATGTGCGTCAACCTTCCTATTATAAAACTCAGATTTCCACAAAGCCTGCATTTGTTTGGATTATGTCTCATGTCCCACATATTCCAACCTTTTAATTTATATTTGTTCCCCAAATAGTAGATCACTTAAGACGTGATAAATTTAAGTAAAATTTACGTTATTTCTGTTCATCTGTCACTGAATATTAGTAATATTCTCTCACATTTGCATGACATTTTTATGTGTTCTCGAAGGCTCTGGGACCCACGCCTGTGTTTCTGAACCAAATTGTCTTCTTCCTCCATCCTGTTGGCTGTGGTTTTTATGGTACAGTAGTTTCTAGTTTGATCTGGACTCTTAAAATAGGTAAACCAAAATCTTTCTTGAAACAAGAGAACTCACTGATGACTATCCATTAATTAGGGATTTTTTGTTTTGTTTGTTGGGGGGTTTTCTTGGTCTTTTTGAGACAGGATCTTGCTATACAGTTCAGGCTGACCTTGAACTGACTTTGTAGCCCAAGCTGGCCCGGAACTCACAGCAATCAACTTGCCTCAGCCTCCCCAGTGCTAACATTACAGGCATGTACCACCATGCCTGGCCTAAGTAGGGGTCAGACATCCATTTATGTCAGTATAAATGGCTTTGTAAAGCCCCTTTAGCCCAAATAGAAAGATATTCAGCTATAGAGAGGAAAAAATAAAATCCAAGACCACTCTCCTTGATGTATTAAATGTTGAAGCAGCTATCTAAAAGAGCCTCCCTCCCTGGAGGATTTTTTAAAATAAGAATTGGAGCATAGATTTGTAGTCTTTCTTTATGGTAAGGGAATAGACAAGGTGATCTCTCATGGGATCTAACAGCCTTGCGATTCATCAAAGGTGTTTAAACAGCAAAGCCATAGGAGAAAGAGAGCTGTAGCATCAATCTAAATGAAGGCTTATGTGTGCTTTCTCTTTTTCTTCACTTCTAATCTCTCTCTACATTTTCAGAAGACCTATCACAGCAGGACATACCTTCTCCAATTACTTTGACAAACAAAGATAACCATACTTGGGTTTTCTTCCCTTCCAAAGTAATCCATTTTTGACAGTGAAAAATAGAGGAAACAGATTCCTGAAGCTTGGGCTACAGTGATAGATCTGGGGAGCTAATCTGGCAGAGTGGGTTTTCATATTTCAGTCTCCAGCTAAGTTTTCCGGGCAAGTGCCAGTAAGCAGCAAGCTTTCAGTGCAGTTAGATAGGTACAATTAAAAAGTCATACTTTATGTTGGCTTTTCTACTTTGGTACCTTGTTTCAAAAAAAAGTAGCAAGTTAAAAAAAAAAAAATTGTTCCAGAAATGTGAAATTTCACATTTTAGAGTTCTTGTAAATAACAAGTGAGCTGAGCCTCTGGCTGTCATATCAAACTAGACATTCACATTCACAGGTACCAATTTACTCTAACTTATAATTTTACACACTAAAATGGGCTTGATACTCAATAAGAATACAGTCACTTCCCCAGTGATGTGGTGGAGTATTAGGCAGCCGTGACACATACAGAAAAATATTTTTGTATGTTACATAGGAAGAGGAGACTATTATAATATACATTACCTCTCTAAATATGTTTTTGTAGTAGATTTTTTAAAGTATTTGTATATTTATGCTTTTATAGTAGGGTTTTTAAAGTATCTGAATATTTGTAAAGATAATTCGGGGATCTATGAAGCAGGAATAATTGTTTTAGAATGCCAAGATGATATTTTGGTCCATCTTTAACACACATAGAAACATAAATGCATGGAAACCACACACAAAAATATGCATTTGATAAAATAAATGACTATTCTCTTAGAATTCATTTCAGTATGTTCTGGTTTCAGAAAAAATTTAAGTGCTATCCCATGACTTTGTAAGAAAAAGGGAAGAAATCCACATTTCATTTTCTTTCTCTCCTTTCAAACCCCTTCCTGCCACAATTAGATCTCTCTCATAGGTCTGCACCAGAAAGTAGATTATTCCAGAAAAGCATTTAATATTTTCCCATGAGAAATTAAAGAATAAGAAAGTCAAAATGAATTAGCACTGTATAAATAAGACCTAGCACATCCCTGTGTCACTTGTACGGAGTTTGAGTTATATAGCATCATACAACTCTTATCACTTGGAAACTGAGAAATTTGGAAAGAGCTAAGAAATCTATGCAGGTGGAATAAAGTCATGCCTGGCAAAGTAAGGATTTTGCGATGAATTTTCCATGCCCTACAAAGGAATGGGTCAAAATACAGATTCATATCCTGGGTTAATGTAGCAGAAAATATATTGCTAAAAGGCTTTTGACAACTTTGAGATGTATCATATAACCATATTGATCCTAATACTTTCTTGAAGCCTAGATTTTTAAAGCTTGCATTTTTAGTGCCTGCTGAGTTTTATTATAAGTAGCCGTCCAATATTTCTTCCCTTTTCCTGACTGCTGCAAGAAACTCTTTGGTGACTGCCAAGTTTGCTCTGTTGAGATAAAAATCTAGCAACCTTTGGATGTTCTGCTGTAATATACAAGTCCCACCTAAGTGGGTTCTTTCCAGGGAGAGGCTGGGAGTTGGGGAGAGGCCAACACATTCATTCTACAATACCTTTGTACTGCTTCTGACAACAAAGATTTCACTCCCTGCCTGGCCTACCAGAAGCTTAGGAATAATGTTGTCAGTATTTACTATGTCACTTTTTAAAACACAATGTCATAGTGTGGCAAATATCCCTTCCTGGGTTTGAGAAAGCTGTCTTATGGTTAAAAACAAAAGAGGCACATATCATCTTATTCTTGGTGGACATAAAAAACTAAACCACTGAATACCAAGCAAGGAAAACAAATACCACTGTACGCTTATTTTTACACAAAAAGCAGAACTCATTTTTAAGCTTCCTATGCATTTTAGATGTCAAATTCTGGTTTCCTGATTGAATACCAGGTTTGAGTAATTAAATTATATAAAATTATTTCCTGGAAGCCTACAATTTATATAAAACAGAGAAAAGGTTACCCATTTCATGTAAGGCCTATGATTTCCTCTTTCCTTTCCCTACATGCAGATTTAATGTTGGTGTAAAAAGCTTTCGTAGAAAAGGAAGGATCAAGAATCAGATAAATCTCGGTTCAAACTGCCTCTGTCATTCAGGAGCTATGAAAATGTGAAGATTTCAGAGCTGGGTTTTAATTCCCTATGCATAAGATACAAATATAAAACCTCTTCACTGGTTATTGTAAGGATTAAATTAGATTCACTACGTGAAGACCCCCAAAACTTAAGTGTTCAGAGCTAGTTCCCTTTTCTCTCATTCTTTCCTCTAGGCTCCAGAATCCATTAATGAGTAATAGTTTGTACCGCTTAGATTTCGTACTACCTCTTTAAAATACAAATGCCACATTAATGCAGAAAAGTATATAAAGCAGAAATCATGTACCAAAAAATAGTTTTTAAAGGGTACTCTGCACAATGGATCAGATTTTCCTGCTGCTCCTAGAAAGACAGCTCATTTTAGTATAAGTATAGAAAACTCCAGCTACTTTGACATTGTGTAATTTCTGGTGATCCAAAAAAGCTCCTTTTGATCACTTCCTTTTCCTCTTGACATTGTGGTTGGGCTGCGTCCTCTAAGAAGTCTGTGACAAGCTACAGTTAATAAGTTTTCCATGGTGCCGAAAGTGATAATATTAGCGTGCCATTGTGAGTTAAATTAATTTTGTTTTGTGCACTGGCCTGCATAATGTGAATGACATTTCGAAATATGATCGGGCAGGAGTCGGAAGGAGCCAAGAGCAAGGCAGAATGAGACGCGGTCATCAGAGCAGAGCAGTCAGCTTCAAGCGCTTGTGAGCACCGGCAAGGCGACACTGGATAGTGTTACCTCGAACCCAAGGGGTTTGGTTTTAGATCATTTGTCCCTTTTAGAAAAAAAGTGTGATTGTCTTTCAGGAAACAAGAGATGTTTGACATCCTGGTTCCGTGTTTGGAAGTGAAAGGCCATCTTCCTCCTCCTCTATGATTTCAAGTGTCTTTCAACTCCCAGACTTTTTTCTCTGCCCGCAAGAGACAACTGACTGGTAGTGGCTTTTAAGCTGATGACCAAAAGTGTCATTTTAAACCTAATGATTGTGTTTATTTCAGATCCCCTATCCTCCCCCTCCACCTCCAACTCCCTGCCCAAGGCACAGAGAAATATACTGCATGTAGAGAGTTAAAGAACATGTGTTGAGCCTAGATAATATCATGGGATGACTCATGATCCAGTGAACAAAAATCACTGATGTCACATCCCATTTTCCTTGTGAGAGCTAATATTTAAACGGTGGTGACCAGAAATCACACTATGAGGAAAATGGAGATTTCTCTCCATCTTAAGGTGGTCACTATAGATTCAAACTAGGTAGTGGTTTGAGGGGGGTTTGTGCCTCCATACAGTATAAACTTCACAGTTTAAGCAACATCTCACAGGAATAAGCATATACATTTTCTTCATAAGTTTACTAGTACAATATTTTTCTGTTCAGAAGCACTGATATACTACCTAATTTTTAAATATGTACACAGAAGTCTCTCTATTTTAATCAAATTAGGAATACTGTATTCCAGGCTGTAAATATGATATAATATCTATAGCCCTCCTCTCTGAGATGGAAAAATTGCTATTCTTATTTTGCAAAGGAAAAGAGAAGAGATCCCTTCACAGTCATACATAAGACTGTTAAGTCACACAGTCTTTGTTTTTAACACGCATCTACCTGACTCCAAAGCCTGTTCCCCAGGCGACACACAACCACAAATACTTGCCTGCCTCTTTCTTCCCAGCAACCAATCCAACAAATTAAGATTGGAATAGTTTGGAATAGTTCTCTGCCTTTTATTTTTCTATCTAATGAGAAACAACATTCTATAAATTCTTGTTCTTATGAAATCTGAGTTCTTATTTTATCTCCATAGCCAATAACCTTTACAGTAAGCAACTGTGCTCTGTATTGTCTACACTGGACTATCACAAATGAGAGGATGCCAGCAAAGGAAACAGCACCTCTCTGAGAGATTTTTCATTAATCCGATGATTCAGTTCAGCAAATGTATACCTGCAGGTCATGCTGTGTTGGTCCACAGTGATACAAAGACAAAGCAGGCATTGCTCTGACTTAAAGAGTTCAGAGCCCCCAAGGAAGGGGATGATGCTGGCTTGAAGTGGGGCCTTCAGAACTGATGATCAGAGCGTGGATTTGCAAGGAGTTATAAAGAGTGATTAGGAATTCAACAAGTTGAGAATAAGGATCACAAGGAGAGGAAGGAGGGCAAGGATCTGAAGCATTTTGAGGCTAAGATGTCCAGATTTGGTTAAGATCTAATACATGTGAGAGGGGGATGGGAAAATAAAATAAATAATTCCAAGGCCTTCAGTGGATGGGAGTTAACATTTTATTCTCAGAGTTAGGGACCAAAGGGGTATGAAGGCTGCCCCTGGCCACATCAGCTCTGTGTTTGGAAAGCTAGTCTTCCAGCAGTGTGGATATGGATTAGACACTGTGCCTCCATTAGGAAGTTATTGCCAAGCCTATAAAGCTATATGGCTGTGAAGATAAAAATAAGAACTCAGATTTGATAAGAACTGGAATTTATAGAACGTTGTTGCTCATTACACAGACAAGTAAAAGGCAGAGAACTATTGAAAACTATGACGATCTTAATTTGGTTGATCGTGAAATGAGTCAATAGGATAACACATAAAATCACAGAAAGATACCAATTTAAAGCAAAAGGTCAATTCTATCTTGGACATGTTGATTAAAACCCAGCTCATTATATTTAATATCATATTAACACCCTTTCTTCTCCCACCATAATTTGTCTGAGTACACTGCCTTGTATGCAGTATTCATATTCTCCTAAACAGTACCATAGTCAAAATCATCTAGCCTGATTCATTTTTCTGATTGTACTACCCTTTACAGTCTAATACTTTCATAGAGTTGATCAAATATAAACCCCAAAGTCATATTTTTCCTTTAAAAAAAATCTGCAGAAGAAAAAAATCCCCTAAAGAACAGTAAACATGACTAGTATATTTTGAAATTTTTCCTAGGCTTTGTGATTTCCATTTCAGCTCAGCCCAGTTAGCATCCAGGTGTAATAAATGTCCCCAACCACCTGCTCCCTGCTGTCCTTATCCAAGTTCAGGGCTGCTGAGGGGTCAAGTAGGGGATGAAGTCCAAACCATGCTTTTTCCAAGGGCTGGATTCAGTGGGCTTTGGGGATGCAAGACCCACTGTGAGAAGGCCCTGAGCATCGCTGAAGACAGAGGGAGGCCCAGGGCAGAACCCAAGCATGGTGAGATACACACCTTCACATAAATATCTTATCAGTCCCCGCTCCTGGCTAGCTATGCATGCTTCTGTGTTGAAGAACAGCCAGTAAGTGGGCTGACTTGTACTGGAGAGTTTATATATGCACATGACATCTTTTTATTAATTAATACAACAAAAATATATCTGGTATGTGTCAGGCCTTTTGCTTCCTAGTGCTAGCTAAGTAGAGAACATGTAAAGGTAGATACAACTTTTTTATTTAATCTTGACTGTTATAGATGGAAGTGGTGTTAAGAATAATAGCAAGTATGTGCCCTTACCATACTCTGGGAATTATTCTAACCACTTTATCATATCCTCTCATTTAATTCTCATATCAACCAGTGGTGATCAATACACTTATCCCCATTTTATGTAGTAGGAAACTGATGGAGAAGAAACCTTCTTCCCAAGGTCACACAGCACTGAAGTGGCAGGTCAAGTTTCTAATTTTCTAATTCACAGCTTAAAATAATCCCTTTCTTACATTTATTTATTCTCTCTTTTCTGGAAAGCTTATCCTTCTACCTATTTCATATTATTTGACCTCATTAAATTCCTATGAGGAGAGTGGAATGGATTTTCTTATCCCTTCTGACTCAAGGTAATGTAATACATCTCCTTTCAGTCAATCAATTTAACTCAGGCAACCTCAAAAACGTAAAAGAAAATCGAGAGCTTGTGTTTGGACATGACTGTGCTCCTCTGAGAAACCCTTTCACCGCAACAGTTACAAATTTCCATGGAAGACCTTGAGACGGTCATGTAGGAATTGTATCCTGCTGAATCCTGTGCATTCAGGAAGACATGAAGGCAATTACAAATTGCTTAACAGATGATGCATAGCAGAGATGAAGAACCTGGCTGTGAACACGTACACCAGGGAAATCCCGCCTTGCAATTCTTTTTTTCAGTGCAGCACTTTGCACTGAGTATCTTTCCTACATAGAGTTTGAAATTATTGTATAATGGTCCAATACGAGAAACAAGTTTAAATTTCAGAAATTTTCATTTCATAGAAGAGCATGGACCTTAGTGACTAACACGCTTACATTCTGGTAAGCATGCTACCTTGGGGAAGTTACTGTGCAGTACTGAGCCTAATTTGTTGATTCACAGAGATGATGGTGACAATGACAATGATACAGATAGATGTTCAGATACGTGATCGCCTCTTAATAACAATGCCTAGCACTTCTTGAGCACTGACTGTGTAGCAGGTTCTATTGTATGCATTTCCCATGTATCAACTCACTTAGTCTTCACAACAACACACTGATTTAGGTATTATTACTATTTTCATGTTACTAATAAGGATATAAATGTTCGCAAAGTTTAGGAGTATTTTCATATCATACAGCTTGTAAGTGATAAGTCAATATTTGAACTCACTAGGCCAACTGTAGTCTTGACAATGGCACAATGTCTAATTTCTGAGAACCTAATTGCTTTGAGCCTTGAAACCATTTCTTCCTTTTTTTTCTTTTTTTTCTTATTGTAGCATATTTATGAGGCTTATAAAGCTAGTTTCTCAGTGTACCTAGGGAAACTTGGCTCCAGCTTACCTTTATTGCCTGTTTCATTTTATCTTCACAAAAAAACACAATTGAGGAATTTTTTTGTTAGTGCATATTAAGTATACAAGATAATAGTTTCATTGAAGAATTTTCATACATGTATATAGCATAGTGTTCTTGACTTATAGTTGCAAAAACTTTTTTAGAAAGCTTTTCTGCTGGGAATACAATTCAGTGGTAGAGTGTTTGCCTAGCATGAACAAGGCCCTGAGTTCAATTCCCAGTACTAAAAAAACAAAACAAAACACAGAAAAGCTTTTCCACCTAAGTGTACTCTTCTCATCTATAAAGGAAATCATTAGCTCATCTCTACCTTTCATTCACTTTGAATATATTTAGAAATCATCTTTTATAATATTACACATTTTCTTTAAAAATTTTTGGCAATATTTCTCACAAACTTAAACCTACAAGACTATTTTTTATCTTAGCATCTCACAAAAGTTGTCATGGGTACGTATGATTCATCTGCTTCACCCAAATCTTCTCAAATATTCAAGGATACCAACTGCCCACAGGCTTTTCTCAGATAACACGTATTCTTTTCAGCTACACATGTTCTTTTCAGCAATGGATTAAAAAATCTTCTCCCTTAAACTTCTCATGTTCTTTCTTTTAGTTGAAAGATTTGGGGAGGCATCTGAAATGTATGCAGCAACTTAAAAAGTGTATCATTTTCAGTTCTTCTTCTTTCATTTATTTGCCAAGAATTAATGTGCATATTAAAGCAATGGAAATAAGGATTACTTCAAGCCATTAATTAGAATTTTTTATCCTTTTGTAGACTTTATTGAACAGTCAGTACTTTTATGGGTACATTTCAGTGGAAATCTGTAAGGGACCCTCAGGGACAATGTTGGTACTCAGGTTTTTATAGGACCTTTACATGTAGAAAGATCTTTTTAAAAGTTTTTGGTATTGCTGTCCATTTAGAGAATATCACTTAATAAAAACAGACAATATTCATCTGGTGAAATTGACCAGAAACATACAGGTCACTTTTTTCATTTGCATTTTCCAGAAACATACTAACGTTCCTTCAACAAAATGTGATGCTCAGAAGTCAAAATTAGAATGCCATTGCAAGTCAAGAAGAAAATTATCACAGTTTAAAATGAATTACAATTATATAACATATGCTGTTTTTAAAAATGTCTTCCAGGAGTCATTTCTTATAAAAATCTGCGATGTAGTTTACATAACTAAAAAATCCCTGACATCTCAGCAGAACTCTGAATACAGGCAAAAGAGACAAACTAGATATACTTACAAGCTTTCTATGTCTGAAAAGAATAATGCTCACCCAAATTCCCATCAAACTCATTTGCAGTCAACTATATTTTGGCACCACGTAATTTACTGACATCACATTTTCATGCAAGAAACCATTGAATTGCCTGATGATGTTCCGATTTTCTTAACAATGAACACCAGTGAACTTTCCCCTAGGCAACCAGATGAAAGCTAAACTGTTACTGCAAGATGAACAATGTGTGAAATCTTGGCAAATGGAATTCCAAATACACTGAGAGATGATGATCTTGATTTTCTCTGTAGCTTAACCATAACATGCAACATGTTTAAGGCCTACATGGGAAAAACACTAATTAACTGCATAACCTTTACAAAGAAGTGAATGAGAACAGATTACCACAGGAGAGATAAAGCCAAAAACTCTGAAAAATGCAGATGGGAGATGTAGATGTTCCTCCATAAAGTGCTCATGGGTCACCTTTTTTTTGCACTTTATTTTAAAGAGGAAAAAAAAAACAGAATAAAAGACAATAAAAAAGATACAAAATTTCAAAACAAGGTGACAGGAAACTAACAATAGTTGTTATATTACATACTGTTATCTTCAATGTCACCTTTGAATTTGTTCTCTTTCATCTATTTTGTGAATGAGGTATCAGAAGTTAAACAAGTCTCTTCATACAGTTTTGAGTCATATACAATGAAGATTGAAATGCGAATATACATCTTGTTCTCTGTGCCTATAATTGCTGCTCCACGTACTCTCATCTACTGCTGAAACTGGATTAAATGAGCCGTGCATGAGAAAGTTTCATTTCACTACCCGTGATCTAACTATGTTAATTTCACAGTGACACTGTGAAACTGTCAAGTAGACACAGTAAAGCAGTGGCACAAAAGACGAATGATACTTTCTTCATCCCTAGGACCATTCTCTAACAGTTCCTCTTGAGGGTGATGGTTCCCTTGGATGTGACTAAAATAGCCGTAGTTATAATTAGGTTTTGTAACTTGTCTTGGTCCAGTCATTTTACAAAGGACCATAAACTGGGTGACTTACAAACAACAAAACACTTCTCACAGCTCTGGGGTCTAGAAAACAAAAGACCAAGGTAATGGCAAATTCCACATCCATAGAGTTCCCACTTCTTGGTCCATGGTCTTTCTGCTGTTTTCTCACATGGGGAAAGGGCAAAAGACCTCCCTCAAGCTGCTTTCGTGAGGGCTGTGATCCCACTCAGATAAGTTATGACCTAGTAACTTCCCCAAGGCCCCACCGCCTGAGACCGTTACCTTGGGGACTGAGATTCCAGCATAGGAATTCTCTGGAGACACAACCATTAGGCCATAACGCATCTATTCAGATACTCAGATATTCTATCTCAGTCTTTAAGTCATCGGTTACTGAGGGTTCTTTTACATCTTTAAGATCCAGCTGCTGAATATTAAAGAGCAGTGAAGCAAAAACTACAAAAAGCTGTCTTAAGCATGGTTATTCTACCAACATTAAACTACAGAAAGAAAAATATCGATACTTTTTATTGATAGAACAGGTTCAATATTTCCATGCTTTTTTGTATTTTGTTTTATTTATTTTACTAGTTCTCTCTCATAAAAGGCAATTACATTATTAGATATAAATCTAGTTACAATTCCTCTCCAACCAACAAATCAGCCAAATTCCTGAAGGTGATGCATACACTATTTTTCAAGCCTGTTCAGTCCTCCCAAATGGTAATGGTTTTCCGTTTGCCTCTTACATTTTTATCCTTTCATATTTATTCCCTTAATGATCATTATTCATTTTTCATGGCATTTCTATTCCCCCAGGAAGTTTAAACCTCCCCTAGTCCTTTTCCTTTTTTTTTTTTTGATTTGCTTTAATAAGAAACTTAAATGATATTTTAAGTCTAACAAATTATTACCAGGTGTGTACTATGTAGCTTGATTTTACTACATGACTACTGCATATAATTTGGCTTTGTATTTTTTCCTTTCTGTCTTGGCCAATTCCAAACTGCTTGCTATAACACAAAAGCTAAGAAGGGCCATTTTCTCTACCTTTCTCATAGCAATACACAATCTCTCTCTACCTGTAACTCTGTACTGACCTTTAGCCATTTGGCTGACACTGTGATATACAGGGCTGGTGTGAGGAAAGCGGCAGACAGTGAACATGCAATAATGGTACAATATGGCACACGCCTGTAATCCCGGCATTCAGGAGGCTGAAGCAGGAGGATCACTGCAAGTTCGAGACCAGCCTGGGCCACAAAGTGAGCTCAAGGCCAGCCTGAACTACATAGCGAGACCCCGCCTCAAAAAGAAAAGAAAAAAGGTACAATATTGCTAGTGCTATACCTAGAGTCTGGAAAGGTGATACAGAAACAAAAAGCGAAGGACAAACTCTAAGCCTGATCAAGAAAGACTCACTGAAAGTGAGTAGTAACTAGGGATGAAAGTTGAGAATAACTAGGTATTCAAGGGAAAAACAGAGGGAGGTTCCCCCAGGCAGAAGAAGCTGCATATTCAAAGGCTTGAAGACACAGTGGAACAGGGTGCAGTCAAGCACATGCAAGCTCAAGTCCTCGCGTCCCCTTTCTGCTAAACTCAGGCATTTCCTTTTATGTGGTAACATTCTGCCGTGTCAGTGTACATCTCCTTTGATACTGCTGTGATAATACACTTATGATTTCCCTTTTTATGTTTGTAGCCTTTATCTTCTATTCTGGCATTGTCTTCATAGGTTGCCTTTGTGTTTTCAAAAATCTTTTCAAATAAGACTTTTTTCTCAAATAAGGGTGCTTTCCAAGTCTGTCCAAAGGGCACTTGTGTTTCACCTGGGTGGGCCCTCCTGTGTCTGCTGTCTTAGTTCTTCTAGCTCATAAAGATTAGGAGGGCCAGAAATATTCACAAGCTGGTCTTTTTGCTAAAGCACCGCACAATGACACACATAAACCCCACATTTTTCCTTGCCTGTGATCCATTCTCCACTCTGGCTGGCTTCCTTCTGTTATTAATGGGTATCAAGAAGCTCCAAGCCACTCCTTCCAGGTGTTAACCTCCGTCTTGATTGTAAACTTCCATGCTTCTAAGCTTTGGGCAGTCTTTGTCTATTATATTAATAGTCTTACTGCAAGCAGTGTTTTCTCCATACCCGTGTGATTTTATTTAGGTCTCTGACTCCTTTTAACTTACCCTTTTTCTTTCTGTGATCTAATCCTTTCTACAGAAAGCTGGTTATGTTTGCCTTCTATTCTTCTTTCTTGCCTCTCCTTACATGAGTGTGTGTGTGTGTGTGTGTGTGTGTGTGTGTGTTTTCTTATATGTCCCTGTTTGGGTTCTCTGAGGACTCCTTCATTCCTCTGTGGACTCAAACATAAGCCCCTCCTCCCAAGTGGTGATTTGTCCCCCGTCAGTACCATCGTCTGGTATTTTTATCTTAGCTCTTGCTCTGTCTAAATTTCTGCTGCATTTTCCAATCCATTTTGAAAGAAAAAAAAATAGATAACATTGCTAATAGTCCCCATTCAATCAAGAAGTTTTCTCCATACATCCCCACACCCCAAAGTACCCAAGGGCAAACTTTTTCTTGGAGTCCCCCCTCAGAATCACACACTCACGTTTCTTACGGTCCCACTCACATTACCTTTCCCTCATCAACCATTTCCCTCCGGCACCTTTGGCTCGTGCGACTTGTTACCACGCATGCTAAGGACATCTCTGGATGTCCCAATGACAGCCGGAACTTGTCTCTGTTTTGTATCAAAAGCAACTGGAAGGTAGAATACACATATTTGCCTTAACAGCTCTCTGTTTCATACTTACATTTTTGTATACTAGCATAGATCTTTCTGCTGCTGTTGTTTGGGGGGTTTTTGTTTGTTTGTTGTTTGTTGTTTGTTTTTGGTACCAGGAATAGAAGTCAGGATGTTGCGTTTGCCGGGCAGGCACTTGTGCTGCTGAGCTACGTCACCATCCCTGCTGCTGTTATTTGAACTTCAGAACATCATAGTTTGGATTTTGACTTTTTCTCCACCTCTTAAAATTGCCATATGACTATATCCTGTCATTCAATCCTGAAGAGAATTGATAATCTTCAGCTCTAACTTACTTAGATTAAACATCATAATATCTCATACTTTTTTCCCCAATAGAGTTTGCAAAAGATACCAATGTTCTTTATCACTTGAGGCTTACATCAAACTCTTTTATCTGTGGGTTTGAATGATTGCAAATACACCTCTTGGGTTCCTCCCAGGTCAGCTAATAATCTGTGTCCCACCACAGGGTCCTGTGCGAGAAACAGCTCTTGTCCCTCATGAAGTGAATCTACACAGAAAACTCAAAATCTCCCCATAGCTTTCCTTATGATTCCCGAATTGGTGAATGTCTTTATCTCCTCTCTTCTATGTTCTTACTAATGAGAGATAAAATACTCTCTCCTTTCCTCTCTCAAATTTATTTCTTCTCCTTCATGCCTTTCTCTATTTTTTCCCTACTGTTTTGCCTCCCACCAAGCACCTTCGTTGTCTTTATTCCCTGTCATATCTAGAATCACAAGGCTCCCACTTGTCCAGAGATGGAGCCCATGGCCAAAGAAGCCAAAAGAGGAGAAGCCAGTTTGAGCCCCTGTATTAGTCAGTTTTCAACAGCTGGGTGAAACACCTGACACAATTGAAAGGAAGACAGGTTTACTTGGGCTCACGGTTCCATGGTAGGCTGTCTCCAGGACAGGAACGGCATGGCAGAAGGGCAAAGCAGAGGAAAGCTGCTCAACCCACGATGACCAGCAAGCAGAGAGGAAGGAACCAGGTTCAAGAACATAGCCATCCAGGTCACAGCTCCAGTGACCCACCTCCCCAACCAGTCCCTACTTACCATCCAATCATCTTCCAAAAGCCCCACCTCTGGACACAGAAGACTTTTGGGGATCTCTTTTTTTAAGAGTAAGAATTTGTTGAAAGAAATAAAAGCTTCTGTCTAAGAGGACAGAAGGGTCCCGGAAAGTGGGTTACCTACCAATTCCACTTCTCAAGGGCATTTATTGAACAAAGCCACAAGGTGAGGTGGATTTAAGTGGGACATCACTGTAACCAGTCAATAAGATTAGAAGTATAGTTGCTTTGGTAATATTGATCCAATGGCAAATCATAGGATGGGTGTGAGGTGGGGCAAAACTATGGTCAACCAATAAATGGGGATTAAATGGGGAAACAAGTCACATAGCAAGCACACATGGGCAGACAAGGACTTTCCAGGAAAGGGTAGGTAAGGAGGTTTGGTCCTCCACCCCAAGCTGATTGATGCCTACTTAGAATATCAATTACTACTGTTCATCCCTAGGGGAAGTATAAGAGTGAGTAGTTCTTTTTCTTGATTTGGACAGGATAAAATCTCTCCCCAGGATGGAAGCTGGGCATTTAGGTATAACTAAATGGAATGGGTAAAGAGAAAGTTGTCCCAGTTATAGCTTAAGTAAGTTACCTTCTATCTGGTGGCTCTTTTTTATTGTGTTGTGATGGCTGGAAGGAAGGCCAGGATTAAAAGGAAGGACAAAGAGACATGTGCCAAAGTCCAGTAATATGCTGGGTTTTTTTCCTCTAGTCATGATTACTCAGGGCGCCTCCATGGAGATAACAGATAGAGAAGACAGTCGGACCAGAGGGAGAGGGCAGAGTGCCCGGGGCCTTTCAGTCTTGTTAGACCAGCTGGGAAGCTGAGTCAGAGCTCTGGGGCCTGGCCTCAGGACGCAGTCTGGCTTCCAGTGGCCATCTTTGCAGTCAGGGCACTGTGGGGGGAGGGGACTCTTAAGGCAGTCCCTCTTAAGGTGGCCTAGCTTTGGACAGCTGCAGCAGGTGAGCTTGGTAGTCCTCAAACCCTTCTCAGAGCTCTGAGAATCAGACTTCAGGCCAATTCCTTTTAAGGCCTCAACAAACGTGGTCACTTTTTGGTCTTGGGGATCATTTTGCATGTAAACTGTAATAGCCCCTCTCACATCCCTAACACTATAGCTCCTCTGTCCTTACTAGCTTCTGTGTAACTTGCCTCAGTCTATATCAAGTTATTTGTGCCCCTTCATTTTAGTTCTTTTCTCCATAGCTTTAGGGTCCCCTCGGCTTGCAGATGAACCTCACATAATCATCACAGGCAGATAACGCTGGTCTGACTTATCCATTTTAATGATGAGAAAAGCACTTGCTCAGTGTGTTCCCATGAGTACTTGGTGGAAACTTTCAGCTTGCTTAGTGCTCACTGTCTCCTCATTTACACACACACACACATGAGGAAAAAGAACACCTTGGTGAAACAAGAACATCTCAAAATTCTGCAGTCACTCCCACTCCTTCCAGGGTCTCCACTTGGTTACAGTCATCCCAACATTTAACAAGGGAAAAGCATTCTTTAGATAGATCAGCACCTAGTTTCTGAGATTTCTCTGTGAAGACCCTGTTCGCCCATAGTTGACTTTGACTCAGAAAATCAAGGACCTGAGGTTGATAGAGGGAGACCATTGGTAAAGGTATGTCTTTCACCATCTCCCACACACTGTTCATTATTTTCCTTCCTTTTCATCCTTCCTAGGTAACTGGCCATTTCCACTCAGCCTTTACCTAACTGCAGCAGCACCCCAAGCTATGAGGCGTACTTACCACTGTGCCCATTTTTGCCCACTTCTACTTACATAAACAGTCCATAACCCGCGGAACTGTCAGCTGAAATTTAATACCATGATGGATGCCATGTCACCCACTAAAAGCCACACAGCGTCCCAGATTCCTTGAAAAGGACTCCTAGACATCTAAACATTTAGTTACAGGGAATGAATGATAGGCATCTGATCACACTTGAATATGAGGGACTTTTATTCTGTTTTGAGGTTTTTAAATTTATTTTTTCTGTTATTATTAAAGTATAATTGATGAAAATTTTATACATATATATCTTTTTGGCAGACAGCATGATGTTTTGAGATAAATGTATATTGTCAAATGGTTAAATCAAGCTAATATATCTATCACCTTTTATATTTTTCTTCTGTGTTTGGAACATTTAAGAACTTTTTTTTTTTTTGGCAATTTTCAAGTATATGTCATTATTAACTACAATCACCTAGTTGTAGAGATTTCCAAAATGTATTCATCCTGTCTGAGAGATTGTACCCTTCAACCAACATTTCTCCTCTCTCTCTCTATATATATATAGATATAGAGAGAGAGATATAGAGAGAGATATATAGATATATATATAGATATATATATGCACCCTATTTAGTCTAATTAGATGGGTAAAGTTTCTCTAAGTGAACTTTAAGTGAGCTCTGAAAGACAAGTAAAAGTGAAGGAAAAGAGAAGGTGGCAAGAAGACAGAATCTGTCAACACAAGGAGTAGTTCGTGTATCTGGGAGGGCAGGTGACATGGTATATTTAAGGAGATGAGATGTGTAGCACAGATGGCTGTAGCACAGGGAAGGAAGCAGCATGAGAAAAGGCTGAGAAGGAAGTGAGAAATAGAATTTGAAGAATATTAAAAGTGATCATAAGGACTTGAGTCTTCATCCCAAGAGAGAATGGAGACAGACTTAAGCATCTTAAGTGGACGACTGGGGCAGCTAGCTGGGTGCTGGCATCATTCACCGAAATACAGTGAGCCAGGTACATTGCACATTGAACCAGGTACACTGAACCAGGTTCAGCTCCTCAGATAAATTCAGATTTTGGCATTTGAGTCTGAGAAACAGTGAATGACAACTAGGCCATTGGATATATGAACTGGGGCTTATAAAAGATATTGACTACAGACATAAACTTGGGAGTTACTTCCCCAACATAATTCAAGTCAAAATCCTGGATAGGCTTAGTTATAAACACAAGATGAGGGGCTGGGGATTTAGCTCAGCAGCACAACGCCTGCCTGGCAAGCACGAGGTCGTGAGTTTGATTCCCGGTACCGGAAAAAAAAGAAAAAGAAAAGATGGACCACAGCTAAGGCTTGAGAGATGAAAACAAGAACAAATGACCAGAGAAGGAAAAACTTCAGGAAAGAACTGAATTACAGACAAAAAAGAAAAAAACAGGAAACCAACAAATTCTAATGAGAATTCATTGTAATAAGCTCTGAAAAAAATTATGCCTCAGTAATATGGATATTATTTGAAACCTTAGCAGCAGTCATGTCCATAAAAAGTAGAAAAAGAAATCAGTGGAACATCAGAAATTAGTGACAGTGATTATTGCCAATTCCTTCAAGAAATCAGGCAGTATAAAAGTGACAGGGACACATGCCACTACCTAGAGAAGAGTGTGATTAAAATGTGATTTTTTTAAATAATAATATCAAATACACACCAAGTACATTTAGTAGGCCAGGAACTCTTCTAACTCCTTTATACATACTAATCCCAGAATGCCACCAGTTCCATGGCTACTTCCCATTTTTAGTTTGGAGAAAGTGAGGGACAAAGCAGTAACTCCCCCAATGGTGAATAGTCAGTAAGTGGCAGATCCTGAAATTCAAAGTCTGAGGTAACTCACCAACTAAGCCTCCTAAGCATAGTTCAGTGGGGAACTAGAGGCTACAAACTTTGTCTTTCACCAATAATTAAACATTCGGAACATACTCCCAATTTACTTGTATTTATTTGTAAGTTATAGACTGTGCCAATACATGATGTTTGATAAAATACAATAAACCCTGAAATAAATGTATGGGATGAAAGTAAATATAAATAGAAAGTCTATGATTTTCTTTTTATACTCCGTGGGATCACCATATGAAATCACATTGGAAATAACTCCACTAAAAGGAAGAGAATAGTTTTCAAAAGAAAGAACTGAGTGCATTTAGTAGTGTCTATCACTATGTAACAAACTAGCACGTATCACTAGAGATTTAAGACAAGACATAAGTAGGCTTATAGTAGCCACCTGTGGAGTCAGGTGTGGGAGAGTGAAAAAAGGCTACATGTGCACTGGAGATCTGAAGGATCCAGTCAAAAGTGAAAATACTAGAGCTCATGTAGAGTCCTGTGGGGGTCCACCTCAGGAAGCCAAGGGGTCAATTGTGGAAGGCTAAAGAGTCTGGGGGGACAGATATCTAAGGCGAAGGCAGAGACTGGAGCTCCTCCGAAGAAACAGAAGAAGCCTTTCTTCTTTGTTCCTTTTCACTCCATCCAGGCTACAAGCCTATTGGTTGGGACCACTCACACCAAGAGTAGGTCTTCTGTCTTCAGTGAATTCATTCAGTCATACCCAGAACTGTGCTAAGCCAATCCACTGGGAATTTCTTACTCAAGTTAACACAATGGTTAACTATCATAACACAAGCTTCGTAGCTTAAAATACTCATTGGCTCACAGTCCTGTAAAGGAGGGAAAACCACCAGACAAGTACCTACAATATAGTAAATTCATGGAAGAAAATGCTTTCCCAGGTGAAAGAATCTTTAAGGCTGTGTCACCCAGACCTATTTCATAAAGACAGGTATAGTGAGGCTTAGATATTTAAGTAATTGCTGACATTTTACCTTCCCTATATCCTTCTCACTGAAACCTTCCCTGACCTTTCTGTTTCAGGTTATATTCCCCATCTCCCAGCTTGCTTTATACTTCTGCATACCACATACCACCACCAAACAACCCTTATTATATTTTACTGTGTTTATTTTGTTCACTGATTTTATATTTTATTTACCACTAGGCATCAGTCCCTGGCACAGTGCCTGGCACATAGGAGATGCCCAATAAAAATCTATTGAATAAACAACTAGTGAAATAAAACCTAAGCAGCCAGGTGCACTTTCTACCACTCTACACTATATTATATTACTACTTACTGTTAATAAGCATTTTGAGTTTCTATTTTCACCATCCTTATTTTGACTATATCAGAGTATCCACTTTTTGGTGGTTAGTTATTATTTCTAATAGGACTAAGAGCATGTCTCTTATTCACCATTTAAAGATGTCATCAGGATATTTGAAAGATCTAAATCATAAAGTAAAAATTTATTTATAATTAAATTACATGAGCTTTACATTCTAGAACAGTAATGGGCTTTAAGCTACTAAAAGGGCTGAGGAAATAAAAATAAATAAATAAATAAATAAATAAATAAATAAATAAATAAATAAATAAATAAATGGCCAAGCACTTTGTATGTACATCCCTGTGCCTGCAGCACGCTGGCTGTCTTGTGATGAGATTCTTCTTGACTCTTTGCTTCTGAACCTTCACATCTCAGCTCAGGCAATGACTCTGCCTAGAAAATTATGTCACCTGCCTTCCTCACCCCGGTCCACACTGCTCTCTTGAAGGGGATAGGTTTGAAGATTTGTGTTTATTGTGTATCTTCATGGCAGGTACATTGGTTTTTACCAAAGAGTGCATTTCAGATGCTTGCAGAAATTGAAAATGATTGTTAAGGGACCAAGTCTCCAGTGAAAGTTACCTTTCCTTCGTTCAGTTACTAGATCTGCAAATTTCAATCTTCTCCCACAGCACTTCTGCTACTTCTGGGCTGCAGTCAACCTATTATACTGCTCTTCACCTGGGTATCCAAAAGGCCTAGCCTACAGCTTGGAAATTTATGGTAGAACTCTTGATTATTTTTTAATAAAAATTGAATGACTGCAAAGTTGATGGGTTATACAATGCCCGCACAAAATAAATGTTGAACAATACAACATACCATCTGATTCACCTGAAGAATTTACTGTACATTTCTACACCAGGCCAGATTCAGTCTTTTTTTCCTGGGTACATTTCATAGCAGCATCTCCTGCTGTGACCATCTGGTCCATTTGATGTAAATACTGATTTGGCAGATACTTCAGGGGCAGGGGAATGGTTGTGGGAATAAGATGAAGTTCAAAAATACTACCACCCAAAGGATAGATTGAAAGCCTCTCATTCTCTGGTTAAAATTTTTAAATGACATTGTCCTTCTCAAACAAAAATGTTAGTATTTTTACAAATTGCTGAATTCCCATTTTGAGAGATTATTAGAGCTTGGTTTGTCACCTCTAAGTAGACTCCCAGCTGCAGGGGGAAAGAAAGCTATCAGAGAACGTGTTGGCAACTTAACACATAGAAAAATCTTTTTACTATTAACATAGAATATGTCCTTTTAAAATGTCATAGCATTAAGTAAATTCAGGTACCTTTTAAAAATGCACTCAAAAGTACAGTGTTTCCAACAAATGTATGAATGTAGCCCCATTTTCAAAGGCCACTAAAGTGAGCCCTTTTTTTTACACAGAAAATGATGGCTGGTGCTACAAAAACCATCAAATAAACATTCAACTTAAATCAAGCTATTTTTAAACCCATTCAAGATGACCTTTGTTCAAATATCTATAATTCTTTTTCCAAAATGAAAGGTATTGCTGTAGTTGTCTATAAAATCATTAATTTGTGTCTGCTCTATTCAGGTGCTGCTCTAAAAAAAAAAAATAATAATGGAATTATCAAGCTGCTCAGAACAAAAAATACCTTCTGATTGTCAGTTCCATACTCTAAAAAAGCAGGTTAATTTCTCTGAATCTCACAGTTGGAACTTTCTAACACTGACTGGCAGTTTCCACCTAGTGATCAAGGCAATTGACTAAAATAAATTATACATAAAGCTGAAATTCCTAATAGTAATAAGGCCCCTTCATGTGATAATCACGCCAGCAAAAGCATTCATCTGTCGGTTGTAACTCTACAGGGTCTTGAAATCATCTTGTAAGAACTACACATCCAGAAATGTTTTTGTTTCTACTTTCACAACAGGTCTAATGTGGCAGTATTCATAGCACTAGGCACAAAGGAAGTACTCCAAATGAATCCACTAGTTGACTTACTGAGTAAACCATTGGTATACCATTGGTACACACCATTGGTATAACAGGCATGCCAGTGCAGTTTACATAACAAAAAGCTGACAAAGGTCTCATTACAATATCTTTGTAATAATGTTCATAACTGTTAGCCCACAATTATGAACAACCCTTAGTATATATGTGGTGCTAGGTATAGAAAGGTTGTATAATCCTGCTCTTTTGGAGCTTAAGGTGAGGTGAACTCACCTATGTAAAGTAAACAGGGAAAAAAATCAGCATCATACTACTGGCTATAAAGAAATTTGTAGCAAAAATCTATGCATAAGGAGATACTTGAAATACAGAATTTGGTCAAGAGCTTAATGGTTAAGAGTGATTTCATTACAGAGAAAGGGGAAAGGTATTCTAGGTGGATTTCTTGACTAAGCAAAAGTCTAGGTTGAAGGGAACACAGCTAATGCAGAAGTAGTGATTGCTGTGGTGAACCACTGGTCTTTTTACCATACGACCAAGGCATATATTGTCCTGGATGTCAAGACTTGCTGGACCACAGCTCATAACCGAGCTCCCCCTTCACAGCATCACTATCAGCTGAAGAGGCCCTGACCCTAATGTGGCAGCAGCTCACATCCACTGCTTCAGGGTTCAGTGTTGTACAGTTTCATTCCAGTTGCCCCATTCAGAGCATTTCTGAAGAGCTAGTTTGACCCCCGACTTCCTCCTGGCATTGGTTGGGGCCTTTCATAGGACTTCATCACAGCCCAGCACCTTCACCTGTGCAATCTCGCTGCCCTGACTTCCCTAGTAGGTGTTAACCCAAAGGACACATCCCAGTAAACAGCCTACTGGTAAATCTAAGTCTGTTTCTCCAAAGACCCGTGCTGTGACAAAAGAGAATACTAAAAAGACCAACCTGACTGCATTCAATTGTAGGGTATCGGCATTTATTCATTCAACAGGCATGTAGGGAGTGCTATTCTGTATCAAGCACTATTCTAATGCTAAGAACATGGCAATGGGAACAAGCATCTTTTCTCATAGAGCTGATATGCTGGTGGGGAAAACCTGAAGGCATACAATGAGATATCAAGTGATGACATTTGCTGGGACATAAAAGCAGCAGGGCAAAAGGGAAGGTGGCACGTATGATTAGGAGTACATAGGCCTTCTGTAGATAGCTTTCAATAGAAATGCTCACTAATGAGGGGACATACAAGAAAAAGCTGGTTGAACTCATGGAATGATTCTTAACAATATCTAGGAGGCAAATACTACAGACAGAATGAACAGCAAATGCCAAAAAAAGCCTGTGTAGAAGTGTGTGTCACATGTTTTGGGAAGAAGAAATGCGATCAGAGTAGTGTTAAAGTGGAACAGTGAGATCATATAAGGCTTTTAGTGGAAGGAACACATATCACTCTGAGTGAGAAAGGAGATAGTGACAGGTTCTGACTAGGGTGGTCCCATGATCATATTATTGTTTTAAAAGGAATGTGAGCCTTCCATTCATGAAAAGAAGAGACTAGGAAATACTGGAATGACAATGACATAGACAATCTACCAGTACTCCTGGTTTGCCTGAAATTGAGGGGTTTATTGGTAGAATCCAGGGCAATTCAATATAGTTGGTCACCCAACTTCAATCTAAGAAGGTGGTCATGTTCAAAACATAGTCTGAAGGAAAGTTTTGGATGGTGAGGGCATAAGCTAAAACACAGGCATCTTGAAAGTCAGAAAGAGGGGTTTGGATCTTTCAAACATTAGCTTGCCATTAGTATTCAGACTGCATTGCACTTTAGAAAGACTAACCCTAAGGTAGTCTTTCATCAGACTATTTCTCAGGAGATAACTTGAACTTCAACATCATGGAGCAGGTGCTGAGCATGGGGATGGAAGGGAAGGAGGCACAGGGTGGTGAATGCGGCGGTAAGTGGCCAACAGCATACAGAGTGGAAGTAGAGATCCATGAGGCAATTAAGGTAGGGATCATGCTGATGATGAGGGAAATGTGAAAGGAAAAAATCCAACCTGAGTCATATTTACTTATTTTAAAAAGGAAAGGAAAAGAAATGTTCAGCCTTGTGGACTAGAGGTAAACAAATGGAAAGGGAGTTGGCCATCAGAAGCAGATTAGTGACCCTAACAGGAAGGGTATGGAAAAGACCAGCAGTCAAGTGGAGGAAAGGGTGTCGAACATTAGTGTAGCCACAGAGATAAGTAACTTAAGTGAGTGTACAATAGCCAAGTGGATGGTCAGTCGCACTATTAGTTACTGTTATTCCACATTGTCATTTGGTAGTAAAGAGCACAGGATTTTGTGTCAGAAAAGCTTGCTTCGGTTCCTTACTGAAACACCTACATAACCTTCTATAACCTCTGAGTCTAAGGTTGTTGACTTATAGAGACACAATAGCACCTGCTTAATGGGGCCGTGGTGGAGAAAACTTGGCAAAATCAATAAACTGTCTGAAGAATCTGCCGTGTAGAGCGCCATCTTTCTTCTTAGCAATTTTCCATGTTAACTTTTTTCTTCCCCATCACCAGAACCTCAAAGGAAATTTTTCCCTAATTTAGAAAATCTTGATTTCTAGAACTTTGGAGTGATAAAGAAAATGTCAAAAATTAAACGTTTATCTATTACTATCCAACCTTCTTTCTTCCAAACCAAAATGTAAAACTATGATATAAGAGTTTAAGGTAAAATTGGCCACAAACTTTTAGCATTAGAAAATTATTGAAATTATTATTAAATTTCTAAATTATTCAGAAAACTTTTAAGGCATTAGGAAAAGTGTATGTTCATACCCGTTATTTATAACTCAGAAAAATTTGCTAATGAAAGAAAGGTTCGTATCAACCAGGTATTTTTCTTGCTTTTTGCTAGAAATGGGTTTCTGTATCTTACTGCCGTGAAGGATAGAAATTCAGGGGTAGAGGCGAAAAATGACTAGCTTTAAAATATCTTATGCACTAGATCTAGAAGTTAGAAAATTAAAACTTTAAACTATAACCAGTTAATTAATCTAAAAGCACATATATAATTTGGCACACCAGCTATGATAATTTTATAAGTGAAGTTTTTCCATATTAAAATTAATGAATTAAATGTAGCTCTATAAAAGATGCTACAATAAAACTTTTCTACAGTTTTTCTCTCAAAAAATCCTTTTCTTTTTCTTTTAAACACTCATTCTTCTTTTATCCAAAAGTTTTCCAATTACTAGTAATGTCACATATTTCTTCTTGTTGACCCATCATTTTTTCACATTCTACAAATATCCTCTTTGAAACTAAATATGGAAAATCTTGAAAATTCCATATAGACCTTCAAGTTGAAGAATGAAATCATGCGTCTTTCAGCTGAACACAATAGAGATGTCGCTAAATTAATCATGAAGTTAGAGTATGAGGCACACAGGGAGATGAATTTAAGAGAGTGTGCTCACTAGGCATGGTGGGGCAAACCTGCAATCCCTGGGAGGCTGAGGCAGGAGGACTGCAAGCTTCACTTCTGCCTGGGCAATATTTAGTAACTTAGTAAGACCCTGGGTCAAAATTTTAAAAAGAAAAAAGAATTCTTACAAATGACTGGGGGTAGGGGTCAGTCCTAAAACACTGGTTTTGATCCCAAGTACCAGAGAGAGAATGCAGGGAAGGGAGGGAGAGAGCGAAGGGTGGTCACATCTGACATGACAAATAGACCCATCAGAGTGATCTGACCCTGTGCCACAGCCAGCTCCCCTGAAGCCGTCCTGGAGAACAGACGGACCCCGTCAGAAAGAAACCTTTTCCTAATGAGCATTTTAAACAGCAATTTTGTTCATTTGCATTTCTTTTGTCTCGTAAAGTTCAGATGAATTTGTCCATATTTTGCATTAATCTCCATGTTATTGACGCCCACTCTGTATCTTCAGAGACTATGAAGAATAATCTATTCCACTAGGTTCTCGTGATGTGTAAATTAGCCCCTAACAGTACACAGGTGCATTCAGGTGAATTTGGCACATTACAGGTAACTGTATTTGTGTGACCTCAGCAATTCAGTACAGGGGAGTCTCTGAAGTTTTCACCCATTTCCATTCTGAAAATGGAATGAATTTTCCACTTTCAGTACAGAATGTACAGAATGTCTAGGCAAGAACCCTGTACGAATAATTCGTACACAAGTCCAGGCAAGCACCCTGTATCACGGAGGGTGCAGTCATGTGGAAGAATTAAGACAAAAATAATGTTCAACATGAGACAAAAATAACCTTAGTAACATGGAGGTGTGTGGTAAAATGCCATGAGGACTCAGGAAAGAACTGGGACCTAAACACATGTGGTGTTTCTGATAAAGGCACTATTAAAGCAACAGTAAGCAGTGTTTCTCCTTCTTTCTCTTTCTCTATGAATATACTGCATTTCACCTATAAATAAATCATACCCCTTCTTTTTTGAAAGATGGATTATAATGGATACCCTGAAAATGAGGGGTTATATTTTCTTACATTATTAAATTACATCTAAGCAGTTATTTCCACACTGGAGACTGGAATTTAGCACATGTCAAGTTACAGATAAGGCCAAACCACAGTCTTATATAATAAAATATAACATGAGAAGTCCTTAGACTATGGGCTTCTGTACCTCATTCCTATCGTAGCAGTCTAAGTCTGACCTGCAAAAGTCTGACACAAATGTTGCCTTCTGTAAAATCAGAATTCACATTTTGTAAGGGGAAATACTAAGAAATTATAGCAGTTAGGAGTCTTTTAGATCTAAGGAGACAGGTACAACAAACCTCTCTCTCTCTCTCCCCTCCTTTCACACACAGATGCTCGTGTGCGTGCGTGTGCACACACACACACACACAATGAATGAAAAGTTGAATAATAGCCTGGTTCTACTTAGTGATTCTAGAGAATAACAAGTAAACCTACAGAATCCTAAAGTCTCAAATGAGATTCGATGAGTCTGTTGTGGGGGGTGTGCTATAGGGGTGGAAAATGTCTGCACATGGATTGTTTTAAACTCTAAGTCAGTTTTCAAAAACGCCCAGCGCAGGATTGGTGCATGCTCTTTGGGCTAAAGTACTGCACCAGGAAAGTAACATGAGGAGCTCTGAGATACTCAGCATTGTGTTACAGTGCGTTTCAATTTTATTACCTGCTTTTTCCATTTTTCACGAAATTTTAGATAAGGAAAAAGAAAGACTTTATTTGTAATGAATAAAACCAAAAATGCAAAAAACTATACCTTACTACCTTTCAGCCATTAGGAATTCAGAAATTTTCATCAACTTTTAGAATTTAATGGAACATAAACCCCTAAATATAGAACATTAGACATAATCCTATTTGTTTGTTTTTCCCCAGAACCCTCAATGTAGAATATTAGATACAACCCTATTTGAAATGTAAGATGGCAAAAATGTAGATAGCTTGATTCTACTAAAAGAAAAGTGTTAAGCCTTTCTCAAAGCTCTTTAGTAAAGTTATAAAATTTAACTGAGTTTTATAGTGCTATTCAGTGCAGAGTCTCTTAAAAAGTCATCTTGGTCTCGCTTCTAGTACCACTGAATTACAGATCTATTCAGATGGATGTTAAAGTGTAAATGGTTTTTTAAAAAAACTGGAATAGATTGTCTTTTTGAACATTGATGTCCCTCTTGGTGTCTTAGTTACTTTTCTCGCGCTGAGACAAAATACCCAACACCCACAAGTTAAGGTAGGGAAGATTTATTTAGCTCACAGTTTGTAGACTTTTCAGTCCATAATCGGCTGGCTCCAAGGCAGGGTAGCATGGCAAACAGGCATCACAGAGGAGAGACTGTTCATGGAGGCAGAATCTAGCAAAGAAAGCAAGGGACAGCCACAGTTCTGTCCTGTATCTCTTATCCAGGCTACTTAGGGTCGGTAGCACTCACACCGTCAATCCTAGTGCCCTTGAGCCTAGCCCTGCACCATGAATCAATTCCAGCACCACACACTCTAGATCCAGCCACCTCTGAAAAAGCCCCACTTACGACCACATGAGACCTTGGGGGACATGTAGACACAAGCCATAACATTTGGTGATACCTTAGTAAATGAAAGCCTTCTTAAAGTTCTTAGATTCTAATTGTTACAACCTTCCTCTTGAGGAACTTGCCATGTCTGTGTACAAAGTGCATCCACCTTAACTTGAAAAAAATAACTGATGCCTTTTTTATTGGTTTTCATAGCAAGAGAAGTTGGGCGACATCTGCTTCTCCCTCCGCTACGTTCCTACTGCTGGGAAGCTGACAGTTGTCATTCTGGAGGCAAAGAACCTGAAGAAGATGGATGTGGGTGGCTTATCTGGTAAGTCCATGGTGACTATTGATTCTTTTAAATGCTATCTCATCATAGATACCAAATGTTTAGCACACATGCTGCAACTCCTCGTGCCTTAATTGATTATAGTTTTCTCTCCTACGGTGCCTGGAAATCGTCTCTGAATCCACCCCAACACAGTGCCCACAGGAAGCCACTCTCCATTTATCGGAATTGGCATAGAAAGCAAAATCTCCTTCACTTCTTCATAGCCAAAGTTTCAACTCTTATTTCTATGTCATTGAAATCTATTCTTATAAAAATAATGCCTGTAACAGAGAATGGTCTTCATGAGATTTATTTTGGTCAAAATTTATCATATTAAAAATAGTGTTTAATCTGAGATGTTTTAGCTATTTGATGGCCTAACAGAACTTTTGTAGTACCATTTTATTAAAGACTCAGCAGTTCTAGTACTTCAGGGATAGTGAATCCCCACAGTAAAGCAGTTAGTTCTATAATTTAGAATGAGTTTGGGGAGAGACTTTTAAATTAAAAGCTCTGTACAACCCACCATAATAAAATATAGTGTGTAAACTACACTCTTGCTCCAAAACAAAGTCAACTCAAGGACTTGCCACTTCCATGAATTAACATAATTTTTTTCTCTTCTGTATGATTAAATCAATTATATTTTTAATGTTCCAGTAAATCATTAAAGTGTGAGGAATTTTCTTAATATGCCACAAGGTCACTATAAATAGATTATAGCTGTCGCTGTTTCTGGCTATGGAATTACAATGGATATTATGCATTATTCAATGCTTTCTCTAATAAAAAATATTGCAAACTTCAAAAGGTCAGACTAATGCAGCATGGCGATTTCATACTCACAAGCATAACAGCTAAAACTACTAAAACTTAAATTTTCTGCTTACTGACCCACAGAATTGTCAACCAAATTCTCTTGGTACCTAAATTTATTTCTTATTGTAAATAAGTCACCTGGGGAATCTGCACTAATCCTTTTGTGTCTCTACAACCCTATTTCTGTTTTTATTGCCTGATATTAGCATAACTGAGTGAATTTAAAGCAATGAGCACATTTTCTTCTAAAAATATAAAGACCAGTGTGCCTATGCGAAAAACATGAAGATAGAATTTTAACTACAGTAACAGCTCACCTTCAGATTACTACTTAGTATCCTGAGGAATCTTTAAACACATTTGACTTTTTTTCCTTTCCTTTGGTTCAGCATCCATGTGTCTTTAGTAGCTCTTTTGTAACCCTCTGTCCTGTGTTCTATGCCAAACATCCATGTGATCATCCCCTCCAATCACCCATATCCATATCCAGTACTCTCCGAGTATTCTTCCTTTGTCAACCTGTATCATTCAGCAGAGTTCCAGAGCAGCTTTACCACCAAGCCACAAAAGCTTCAGGGCCCCTCCTTTTCTCTGGTTTCTTTCAAAGTCCTATTAAAGAGCTCTCCTGGTCATAGATAGTTCATCCATCACTGTTAATTGTAATCCTCTGTCTCTTTCCACCCTGACTTGCCCATCATCATCCATCCCTTCTCACTCAGTGATGTCAGGGGCTGCAGGCACTTTCAGGATTTGGCTAGGGGAAAGGTGGGTCTCGCAGGGTATATCCATGTAGCTCACAGCACACCTATGAACAATTAGCTTACTACTTGCCATTTGGGCAAAGGAAGAGTATCTAAGATGACTCCTACTATCCATCTAAGATGACTCCTACTATCCACCACTCTGACCAGCATTGTGACATGAAAGAAGCAAGGCCAAGGTGAGCTCCGATTTAATACTCATGATTTTATATCCTTTTTTCTTAGAAAAATCAGTACAAATATCTTAGCTTCAGAACTCACACAACCTGTCTGTCCCCACATTTGAATTACTTTGAATGATTTTAATCAATTATTACATATTAAATAAGGATATTTAAATGGTAAATATTCTTGAAGAGCTCTTATTTTAAGGGCATTCTGCTGCCTATGGAATTAAATCATAATGACTAATTGAATGATGTAGATACTTTCAGACGATGCAAACCTATATCTCACTTTAACCAATAGGTCAGCACACTCATCTTCAAATAAGCTGTACAACTTGCAGCCTCCATTTCCCCTCCACCCTATCCCACTCTTTTTTTGTCACTACAAGGGCCTGAACCCTGAGCCTTCAATTGAACGACAGCCCAGGTCCTTTTAATTTTGAGACACTGTATCACTGAATCCCTAAGTTGCCTATGCAGGGCTAAAACTTGGGATTCCGCTGCCTCAAACTTGCAGGACTACAGGTGCAGGCCACCATGCCAGCTTGCCTCCATCCTTTTAACACGTGACTTCCTCCCCTGGAATCCTGCATCATCCAACAATGTCTAGCTAAGTCTTACCCATTCCTCAGGCACCCTTGAAATATAAGCTCCTCCATTCATTCAATAGATAAGTATTGTGTTCCTACTTTCACCCAGGAGTTATCAACAACTATTTTCTCAGTAGTGGACAAAATAGTCAGAAAGGCCCTGCCCTCCTGCAACTCGCCTTTTAATGTAGGGAGACTTAATAGAAGCCAAAGAAAGAAAAAAGCACACAGTATAACAAGAGGAGAAAAGTGCTAGGGGGAGGAAAAGCAGGGAAGTAGGGTAAGGGATTCTGGGGAGCGGGCAGGGTGGCGTGGTGCGTTGGTAATGTTCCAGACAACAACCTGCACAAGGGGAGACAGAGAGGCTTGGGGTCATCTGAGGAGAGCAGAAGTTTTAGGGGATGTGATGCCTTTTTCTGATCCAGCCCAGCAAAACAAATCTTTGTCTTTTTTAAATGCCACTAGCAGTTTGTTTACACCCCTCTAACATCACGCTTCTCCCTCCCTAGACTGGGTTCGGTATTTATGTCTCCCACAATGCTCTCACTGCCTGGTGGCACCGAGCATAGCTGCTGAATGACTAATGAATTATTTACAAAGAAGCTATGGCCTGGAAAGACAAGTCTTGCATTTCAAATTTGTTTAACCTACTTACCATTAAAACAACTTTAAGTACTCAGATGGTCTGTCTCAAAGTAAGTTGACCTATGTACAAGGAAATCAAAATTATATAATAAGATCATTCCAAGTAATTCAAATGCCATTTGCTGAAATGGTTAGTTAATTGAAACCAAAGTGGGTTGTTTTGCCAAGGTTTAAACTCTATTCTGCTACAATAGCAGAGCTGTAGACCAGCTAAGCTTGTCATTGTGAGATACAAAGAGCTGAGATTTACATTATTTGCCATATGCATATATGATAGAGGTAAGAATTCTTGAGTGGCAAATGTTAAATTAGCATGAGAAAGAAATGAACTAATTGACATAGATAAGCTATTTAGCTCTTCTAAATAACTAAGCCTGGGTTGTAGTATCTATAACATTGAGGCAGTAAGAGCGCCGTATTGATGTGCTTACTATGAGAAACTAGAACTAAGAGCTCATGATTATTATTATAATTTTATATTGGTAATTTTATCAAATCTGGGGATAAATATGAAAATGTGATAAATATGAAAATATGTCAACCAATGGATGATTTAACCAACTGTTTGATTCAACACTGGAAAATCTCATCTGTTGGATACATTTGAATGATCAATCCAGGTAGACCAATAGGCCCCTATTTTACATAAATCCACTAGTGAATTAAGAGAAGGTAAGGAAACAGCCAACAAAACATTTTTTAAAGTAATTTTTCTTACTACCCCCTGAGAGGGACAATGGGTTTCTTTCTTTTCTACTATTTTAATTTAACATGCACCACACAAAGGTTTTTCTCCTTGCCAAGATATCTATGTAGCAAATGATGCAAATTTCAGCCCTGCCTACAATGGCAAGCTTACCTGCACTTTGCACATCTCTGTAACAGACTCTTGCACTTTCCATCTTAATATTCCAGTGCCCAAGTGTTTGGACAAAGCAGTGGGATCTGTAAACCTAACCTCTCATAGTGAGATCTTAAATCTTACAAGCTACAAGTCTGTTCTTCAGAAGTTAGTGCAGTAAGATATAAGCAGGTTTCTTTTGGCTAGTACTTAGAGAAAAATTAACCCTTTTGCCTGGCAAACAACTTCTAGCACTTCTTTATTTTCACCACCTTTTACACATCTGTGTATTAGCGATAAATCTCCCTTCAAGTAATGAAAAATAACAAGTATTTTCTATTTGTGCAAATTTTAAGAGATGTAAGAGAGTGAGGGCATTAGAAAAGTTGAGAATTCCCAAAGCTGTGAGATAGTTTTGAGCTTGTTAACTTTTAATATTCAAATTTATACCTATGCAAACTCCCATGTCAGAACAACCTTACTCCTAATTGAATTTCTTGTTGCAACAATTATCACAGCAAGTATGTTCCTCAAGTTTTGTTTCGATTTTTGTCTGTCACTTGCTATTTTCATTGTTGTTGTTGTTTTCTTTTTGGTCATCTTAGAAATATGAGACTTCTAAAATACAGATTTAATGAAGAATGTCTAGACTGTTCGGTTTGGGCTATCTATCACAAATTAAATTAAATTCTCCAAGCTTCTACTTAAGAATATGGCTATTAGAAGACTAAACTTCTAAATCAGCAGAATGGAAGTGATTAAGTAAAAATTCTATTTTTCAACTTAAACCTGGAGGTTATTTTAACTACTAAAATGTCATGTTATTAGTTATAGAATACTTTCTAATTTAGAAATCCTTTTCTAACTTGGTTTCTTTGTGTGGTTCTCATAATAGTCCTGTGAGGGGCTGGGGATTTAGCTCAGCGGCAAAAGCGCCTGCCTGGCAAGCGCAAGGTCGTGAGTTCGGTTCCCGGTACCGGAGAAAAACAAAAAACAAACAAACAAACAAATAATAGTCCTGTGAGACAATATTGTCAGCTTTACCAGTGAGAAACTAGAAGTAGCATCTCTGAGACTTAGATAACATAGATAAACTCTCTTGATCCATGTGGCACATAGACCAATACATTCACTGCTTGCAGTTGCCTTCGCAATTATTAACATTCAAAGTCACTTGATTTGTATGTGGGACTAAAGTTCAGTTCCCCCAGTTTCTGATGCAGAACATTTTCCAATACATATTCAGCTTCCCCACAATCCCCACGTTAGAGGAAGCAGGATTTTCCATGTCTTGCTTGCTGCAAGGTCCCTCTACTGCTAGGAGCTAAAACATCAAGCAAAGGTCCTCAGAGAAGGTAAGGCTAGAAATGGAGGTGTCAAGGATTGTTGGAAATCAAAGCATTCTTGGAAACTAGGGAAATATTCATATTTATAAACCCTTATGAATATACCCAATTAACTTGAGTGCTTCTTGTCTTCTCAGAATCATGAATTAATTTGCCGGCCTCACTTACGGCTTCTGGCAAGTTTTCCTTATTGCTCGGCCCAGTATGAAACAGAGCGCTGTCTCACAGACCTGTTCCACTTCCCTCGTTCCCTGAAGCAAGCAGAGTCTTTATAGATTTTTTTCTAAGTGCTTATATTGCTAGGAACCATGACAGATCAACAAGGACAAAGAGTTTGCAGCCTGCGCCCCTTGATAGAAGTTCCTATTTGCCCATATTGCAAAAAACAACAAAACATGTCCAGCGTGCAGTGCCAGGAAACCAGAGATAAAGGACTGAAATGGTTTGCATTTATTCCAGCAGGCTCCTGCACACAAAGAAGCCAACGGGCGAGGTCTCAAAAAGGGGTCAGGTCAGGGGCCCCTGAGGACCGGGGGGAGCAAGAGCAGTTGAGCAATCCATGGTTGGAAGTGTTTTCCACCATCCTTTCTCTTCCATCTGCCTTGGGCTCCACCCCGGTCTTCCTGGCCACACCTACTCTTGCCTTATCGCTGGGAAAAGCAAAAGGTAGGCCTGAGAGAGAGAGTCTCCCCAAGCATCTCCTAAAGAGAAGGACAGTGAACTTCAAAAGTAGCAATTACTTGAAGGAAATAATGGGAAAAGAAGAAAGGGGACACAGGGTGGTAAAGGAGCCAGTGTACATCGGACAGTCATGGTTTGAATTACCTACTAATGCCGGGGCTGTAACACTTACTCTGTCTTCTCAGTACATTCATTCTCTTCTTTCTGCAAGATGCTATTTTTGAAAAACTGTTCATAGCTTTGTCTTTTCTGTTGTCCCAGAATATAACTGGAGAAATATAGCCAGATTTAAATGTTCAAAATCGTTTGGGAAAGAGCAACTCACCCACCCCAAGGACCCAGTAGGTGCCAAGAAGAAAGTGTGAATTCATAGAGACAGATCTTTCCTTCAGGCAGTAATCATCAGGATGTGGTATTTTGCCTAAGGCCATCAGAATCACACAGGATACATAAAATTTAAGATTTCAAGGATTACCTCCAACCAATCTATGGAATGGTTCTGGGGTAGGAATCTGGAAGTTGCGTTTGTAAAAAGCCTCTCCTTCTTTGTTCTATATTATTCCTATGCAAATTAAATTTGAACACTATGTTTTAGGTGCTTAAATGCTACATCATAATCTTAGCTGAGATTCAGGTCAGTCAACTTCCAAATTAGAACTTTTTTTTTCCTGGTGGTATGGTGCATATCCTTTGCCTTTTATACTGGAACTATTTTCATATAAGAAGTCTTATTTCTTTCATCAGTTCAGTATCCTCTTCCTTGAAAAATTACTTTGCCCTTCTGACTAAACAGCTGCCCCTTTGTTTCTTCACTGTCTTCCACTGAAAGAGAAAAGCAGAATTTTCCTTTGCATACTCTGTAGTCATTTCCTGATCTTCTTCACCACCAACCTTATCTGTCCTTCCATTGGTGCTGACAGCATAATAAGAAAAAATGCTCCAAATTCAATTGATTTCAACTAAAAGCCACTAATCTGGGAGCTGGACCAACAAATAAAATGGTAAAAAACTTATTTGAGCCAATTAGATAGGGATATGCAAATTAATTGGCCATGATATCAGGGTCAAGCAATAATATGCAAATAAACTGGCTTCTTATTGAGCTAATGGAACAGGAATATGCATAATAAGTTGGCTGTGATGTCAAAAGCTTCATCATAATTTTAGGCTTGAATGTGATAACATAAAATTCAGAGACACTTCAAAATGCTTAATTACAATATTGATAAAATAACGCAAATCCCTAAGATGTGAACAGGTTGATCTAAAAAAAGAAGTAATTCTTAAAACTAGTCATCCTAAAAATTGAGTTATTGAAAAGGTTTATAGCTAAGCCCACTGCAAGTTGAGACGCAGGTGCAGTTGCTCAGGTATTGGTGCCACAGAACAGAGAGAAACGCTGTGCCTGAAGGACTCGTTTTAAGAAGCAAAAGGGAAGAGCAGTTGTGGGCAGGGCTGGATTTGAAGTCTAGATAAGTGAACAATGGGCTGAAATGTATTAATTCAGGAGAGTTAGTACAAAACTCTCCAAATAAGTCCCTTAGCCAGCAGGTTCACATCCAATCGTTCCTACACAGCATGTGAGTGCCTACTCGGTGCCGGGCACCATGCCAGCCCCTGTGTGTACTAGTAAAAATAACAGCAGACGCTTGCATAGCACAATATGAACCTGACTCTGTTCTAAATGCTTTACACATGTTAGCTGATTTCATCCCCATTACGATCCTATAAGAACAGACTGTTTTTAGTGCCATTCGATTGATGGAACTGAAGTACAGAGAGGTAAATAACTTGCCCAAGCTCACAGAATTAGTATTTGGCAGAGCTGTCAACCCCTGTATTCTGTCTTTAGGCTCCATAAATAAAATATCACTCCCAAGTCATTATCTTTTCTTACCCAACCTGGAGAGCAGGTAGCTGACTACCTGGTATAGTTTAAAAGATGTCCCCAAATTCTTCTTGATGCCAAATATCCTTTATACCCAAATGAAAAGTTCTATTATGGAGTCACTAATAAAAATCAATTGGTTTGTCACTTAATGTTATTTGTTCAACAGCGAAAATAGGATCAATGAATCCATAAGACCAGATAGTGAGTGTTAATAGGTTATTTCTTTGCTGAAAACGACCCTGTTCATTTCTCCATGTGTACATGTTGGTGTTGTTTTAGTGACTGGTACACACAAGAGGATGGGAGACAAAACAGTGATATCCCAGCTGTACGAGGGAAAATGAGGTAGTGGAATATATTCAGGAGAGGGTCCAAGTTTGAGGAAACTGAGTGCCTTTTAGGTGGAAGAGAGATGGTAAAGAACATCTTTCCCTACTACTCAGATTTATTAAGGGCTGATTGTGGAAGGGAGTGTCTGACACTGTAGGGGAGAGATGACAGTATGACCTGAGAGTACAAATGCTTACCTCCCCTGTAAATTGCCAGGAGATTTTTGTGCATCAAAGTTATGTATTTAAATATTAAGATGAAAGAAATTGAACTAAAGTACAACATGAAATTGGACTTGCAATACAGGCTAACAAAGAAAATACAGCTTAGTGAAAAATATTAACAAGAGAAATCCACAGATGATGAAGCAGACATAGTGAATACCAAAGAGGTTTGTGCTAAGATATTTTCACTAGGAATCTTGGAATGCCCAATTTTGAAGGTGACATAAATGTTTCAAACCACTGAAATGTCAAAATCAGGGGGCAAATGAGAAAACAATCTTATTATGTTGAGTAGGACAAAATGTAGCAGGTGATATAGTTTGGATCTTAATTGTCCCCCAAAGACCCATTTGTTAAAGTAAGGCTTGGTTCAGGCAGGGTGACTCGTGCCTGTAATCCCAGCTCTCAGGAGGCTGAGGCAGGAGGATCATTGCAAGTTCAAGATCAGCCTGGGCTACAAAGTGAGCTCAAGGCCAGCCTGAACTGCATAGTGAGACCCTGTCTCAAAAAAAGCCAAAAAAAAAAAACCCAAACAAAAATAAATAAAGTAAGGCTTGGTTAGCCAGTCTATGGAGCTACTGCAGAAGGTAGAAAATTTAAGAGGTGGGAACTAATTTAGGCCACTGATGATGTGGCCTTAAAGAGGATACTAGAGCCCCAGCCCTTTTTCTTTTTGCTTTCTGACTACCGTGAGGTAAGCAGCTTTGCTCAGCACACAGTCTCTGCCGTGATGTTCTGCCTTGCCACAGGCCCAAAGCAACAGAGCCAACCAGCTACTGCCTGAAACCTCTGAAAGCATAAGCCAAAATAAACCTTTCCTCCATGTAAGTTACTTGTCTCAACCATTTTGTCACAGTGATGGAAAGCTGACTAACACAAGTTCCACTGTAGACAAACTTAGGAATCATATACTGAAAGGAAAAAAAAATCCAAATTAAAGTATGGAATTAGTAAATAAATCAAGAAAAATGTCACATAGAACCATTGAAAACATTCACCAAACATGTTGATACCTGCAAAAGGATTGATGTCCTTCCAGAAGACTTCATAAATACAAGAGAGGGGAACTGCCCTTCATCCACCCAAGCCTAAAGCATTTTTGTGTGTGGAGTACAGTCGGCGAGGTATGCTCACCTCAGGAAAGCAGGAAAGACTGTGGTGTCAGATGACCTGCTACTAGAGGAGACCTATTAAAATAGAGGAATAAGGGACAGTCTGTGAGGACAGGCAAAGAAGATTGGGACTTTGTAGTCTGGAAAAGGAAAACTGAGCAGAGATATGATTAAAGTCTGAAAATCATGAAAGGCTGGAGTAATATCTACCTGTTCATCACATCCCACAATACTAGAATTAGGAAGTGACCTTGATGTTTGAAAGAGAATAGATAAAAGGGAAGCCCCATTCCATATAATCACAAAGGTACCTTTCTACTTGAAAATTCTTTGTCAAATTTTCTTTGCTATTTTACAGTTGAGTGCTCAAAAAACTGTGTTGCTCTAGGAATTGGGACAGATTGAATATAAGGTGGATATAAATGCATGAGTCTGTTAAAGGCTTAAAGGGGATACCTTGCTTTGTGGTGTCTACTTGCAGGAACCCCTCATGCCTTTGCATGAGGAGCCATTGGAAACAGCCTCATAGCTGCAAATCTCACTAGTCCAACCTGTAACAGCTCTGCCTGCATCCTTAGCTTAGCCAATTTCATCTTCTCCTGTCCTCCCACCATACAGAAAAGGGACAGGGTCAGAATTTTAACAGGTAGTTGGACTGACAAAAACAGAGACCCCCAAATACTTCCATTTTTTTAAATTATATTCAGTGAGCACTTTTGAGAGATATCACCCATATTCGGCAAAGAGTTTTTCCTTAAAAAAAAAAACTACTGTAAATATGTAACTAAAGTTTGTGCTGTTTCTCTTCCTTGTATTATGCTATAAGGTTCTGTTAGTAAAGCCCGTTCAAGATGACAAAAACATGAAAAGCTGTGAGCTTCAAATACTTCTGTGACATTCAGAGAAATGAAAATACCAAAAGCAATCATTTAAAAATTTATACTTTATTCTAGTTAGCTCTACTTTCTGAAAGGACATACTATTTATCTTTGGTCTTTTTAATCCCTTATCCCATACCTCAGCTATAAATGTGTCACCACTTCTCCATTTTTTCCATGGTTTTGCCACCTGCAGTCCTATCAGCTACTGAGAGAATACAGATTGTGTTCACTTATATTTGCCTAGAGCCCATTAATTATATGTTCAAGAAACAGACCTCAATCTACCCTACTTGAACAGCCAGTTATAAATTTTAAAAGTCTACCAATCTAACTGCTTACTTTGGCTTCATCTCCCAACTGATCTGACTTTTTTCCATTTAATAAAATTCTTTTAGCATCATATAGTAGTAATATTCTGATAGAAATAAATAACACCAGAAAATACGGTATCATTTTCAGGAGATTTTGCTTTATTCCATCCTTTTTTCTCCCCTGTAATGCTCTGAGTGGTTTAAAAAGAAAAGTAACAGACTATCTTCAAGAGATAAAAGAAGAGAGTGACACAGAAATGCACACATTACTGTAGTTATACCTCAGTGACTGTCATAGAGACACATTCCAAGGAAGAAGCAAGGGCAGAGAATGATCCCTGGGCAAATCTTTCTCTCAGCATGAACAGATCAGACAATGACTCAGCATCTCACTTGTCCACTACTTTATACACGAACCCCTTATGAAAGGAAGTCAAAGACCATAACAGCTACTTGTCTTGTGGAATTACTAATGGTCTAATTTTTACTGCACATTATTCTCAGTAATCACTGGAAAAGTAGGAAGCATCTTATCATTTTTTTCTTCCCACAAATAAATGATTCCAAGTGTTTATTTTGGAAATTGACTGTTTAACATCAAAATATGGAATAAGCACACTTATATCTTCTGAAATGCTGATATTACCTTTGCCCAAAAAAACAGCAATAGAATTGATTGATGTAAGAATGCATAGATTTAAAGTTACTGATGTAAACCAAGAATATTACAATGTAATTAATTAACAAAGGCTACCTAGCAAACAAAAAAGCATCAAATACACATTCTGTGGTAGCGCACTAGCAAAGCTAATATACATATATATGGAATTGCAAGGTTACATAGTTAGGTACTGATAAGTGATCATTTGTTGCTATTGTAGACTGTATATCCTCATTTAGAAAACAAATGCTTCCACAAATAACACTGCTTTGATATTTCACTAGAATTTTAGTTTTAAAATTATAGAAAGTGCTGGGGCTTTAGCTCAGCAGCACAGTGCCTGCCTGGCAAGCACAAGGTCGTGAGTTCGATTCCCAGTACCGGAAAAAAAAAAAAAATTATAAAAAAACGCAAGAAATACACTTAAAATAACCCATAAGCCCCCAATCATTTTAATATGTAAAATAAGAAATTAAAAACTCAAGCCAATCCCTCTACTCACTTCCCATTCCTCCCAAAGTCCACTGTTAAGGATACAAGTTGAAATTTCGTAAGCTTTCAGGGTTTTTTACTGCCTATATTAATTAAACACATACATGCAAATATATTGCATTTTAAGTGGTATTATAATAGATTATTGCATAATTTTTTTCACCTATAGCAATATATAACCAGGATTCTTCAGAACAACATGCATAAATCTTCCACAGAATCCAGCATAGTATGGCTTAGATATATCATCATATATTGAGTAATTTCTTTATAAATGTAAATTTATGAGGAAAACTATTTAACTTCACCAAAGGAATTCAAATATGACCTAAAGAATAATGTGTTCTTGGGTAAGAAAAAAAATAAAGATGTCATTTCCTCCCAAATATCAAAGCTATAAATGAAACTAAAAGAAGGCAAACTTCCACTTAGCTGAGGCACAAAGCACTTGCCTAGCGTACAGGAGGCCCTAGGTTCAATCCCAGCACTGAACAAGAAAAAGAAAGGAAAGTGAAGAAAGGAAAGAAGGAGAGGGAATAAAGAAAAGGAAAAGAAGGAAGAAAATGGAAATAGGGAAGGGAGGGAGCAGAGGGAAGGAGTGAGGGAGAAAAGAAAGGAATGAAGGAAAGAAAGAAGGAAGAAAACTTCTCTTCACATAAACAGTTAGATGTTGAATGCAATACAAAGGGTTCCTACACGTTAATAAGAACAAAGCAATGGGAGAAAATGTGCGTGTGTGTGTGTGTGTGTGTGTGTGTGTGTGTGAGGGAGACAGAGACAGACAGACAGACAGACAGAGTACTCAGGACCAAAAGTAGAGCCTCAGGCAAACTAGTCAAACCCGCCACCAAGCTCTACACTCAGCCCCTCCAGTTTTTAATGTTTCTGTAATTTGCTTGCTGTTGCTTCCACTGGCTTTCATTGCAGAGAAGTAAAACGTTACATTATGCAGTCTCATCATGCATCTAAGAAAGAAAGGATTTTGAAGTAAAATGCAATTACCCTAAGTTCAAAACCTGAAAATGTGTTGCTTAAAAAGACAACCTGAATTGATTGCAAAGAGTACCAAAAAAGAAAGAAAATCAGGTCATTAGCTTGTACATTTTCAGACTTTCATCAACTATGTTTGCAGGAGTTTGAATCCATTAAAACACTCAATCCAGCAGCACTGTCATGATAGGAACTTGAAGAGACATGACAGTCACTGAAATTCAGAGTTAAAAGTTATACCTTGACAAAAGGCAAAGTGAGCACTTTTCAGAGATTTTCCCAATTGGTAGACTTGATTGAGCCACTTAAACATTTGTAAGCTGCTTTTACCAAAGGTTGCCCATCCAAAGTGTTTACACAGAAAACATACTGAATTTTACAATACCATCTTTAATGCAGGGAAATGCTGTAAATGAAACTAGCCTAAAGAGTTATATGTAATAGTAAAATTCTAATTTACTATAACTGGAAGTCTATTTTTTGTTGAAATATGTGTTCACATTTTATATAAGAATTTCACTAAAAATCTCAAAAATCAGGTTAGTGGCAGTGATTTCAAAGGAAACAGTGAATACTTATGAATTATGCAAGTCTGGACTTTCATTTTAATAACTTCATTAAAATATAAAAACCTTAAAAGCCTTCCAACAGGAATTTAACTTTATAGAATGCTTTATATGTGCCCTGACCTTGCCAAGAGGCACACCTAAGGCATGGTTTAACAGTTATTACAGGGCAAAGCCTAATAATAAATACCTATCTGAAAATGCCAGCGTTTGTCCTTGCTTCCTTGGTCTCCAGTAGAGTTGTAACACCCATAAACAGACCCTCTCCTGAGACACAGCAGGATACAGCGGAAAGGGAAAAGCAACCGCAATGCAAAGCCTGGGTCTAAAGCCCTCGACCTTTCTGATCTTCTGCTTGTTCATCTGTAAAATTGGGGTATTAAAGACAGCCATGCTATTGAGTAAACAAGTGAGATAATGTTACATGGGTACTCTAAGTAGACAGTATTACTGTAAATGTTAGTTACTTCCAAGCAAAAGACAATTATTAGCTCTTACTTTTTCTTTACCATTCCCCAGTTCCAGGAGAACCTGCGTTTCACATGTGCTATATAAATAGGATATGTACGTGTGTTTTTAAAAGAATGCCTCTTCATTATTTTGCTGGTAGCCTTCGCTTAAACTAACCTAAGAGGACATCTGAAAAATAACCAGGAAATTCTCCTCCCCTCTCCTGTTACTATTTGGCTACAATTCTCAGCACGTATGAAAACAAGACCAGTGCTATATTTCTCAAGTAAAGCTGTCCCTCCGTGGTGGACCATCAGTTCCCTCACTCTCCCGTTTCCCCACAAATACTGAAATCCAAGGATGTGCACATCTTTTCTGAGAAATAGGATATTTGCCTAAACCCTATGCATCTCCTCCTGTATGCATTTGTCTAGATCATATTTATTATAATTCCTAATACAGTAGAGATGCTATGCAATAGTTGTTATACTGCATTGTTGAGGAAATAATGACAAGAAAATGTCTCTACATGTTCAGTACGAGTGCAACTTTTTTATGGTTTCAATCTAGAGTTAGTTGAATGGTTGGATATCTAGAGGGCTGACTGTAGTTCGTTTCCACCTTCAATTCTGTAAGCTACAATTTGAATTATTTAATGTACCACAGTCCTCTTCCAAGTACTTCTTTTATGATAACGGATTCAACACAAACACAGCTAATTGGACCCACAAATAGGAATAAAGAGGAAGAATAGAGCCTCTGCCATCCTAATTATCAAGTCAATACCTGTTTGCTGGACAAACTCTTTTCTCTAAAATGAAACACCCACAGATGGAATCTGCCGCTGCTATGTTAAACTGACTAGAAGTGGCAGGGCCTAGTCTCAGAGCAACTCCCCGTTGTCTTGCCTAATAATTGTGCCCCAGCTAATAAATACCTAATTGGATACATTATGAGTCAGCAGTCACTGTTCATTGTTGAAGCATAATTGAGTGGTCGAGATTTCAGCTTTCGCTGGTCCCTACAAATTCTCAGATAGTCACACGTAAAATCAACACCAAAAACAAGAAAAGCATCCCTGTAAACTCTCAGATCCTTGCAAGACCCTCTGACCTTCTTTGGCTTGTTTTCCTCTGGCTAAAATTTCATTTTTTATATCAAACACGTCTGCAGGCTGTTCCCACCCTGTCATTCACAAAAATAGAGAAAACCCAGCTGGACTGTACACCTGTTCTATAGTCTTCACTTTCAATGAATTGTTCAACTTGCAGGGAGGAAAAGCAGCTCAATTAAAAGACTACTAAGAATCTGGATAAGAACCATGAAAAACTACTGTTTCTTCATCTCACATCAGAAATGATCACTCTGTGTCAGTTTGCTTTGCCATTTGGCTAATTTCTAAATTTTTCCACATCAGTAACAGTGTTCTCAAACAGTTCCTGTCGCCAGCCTGACTGGAGGTTAAACCAATTGCCAAGGAAACATTTTCTGTGAAGCTATAAACCTGAAGACACTCTGTATCTCAGACTCTAGGGATAAAAGTGTCAGAGCTGCACAGGATATGAAAGCAGATAGGAGCACAAAATTATGAAGTACATTGCAGCCCGATCTTCCAATGGAAAACTCTTCACCCATGTACCGTGATCAGGGATGCTTTTATTTTTTAAGCAAAGTTATCTTTAACATTTATATAATTCAGTACAGTAAAATTGAAGAATTATGTAAGTTTACCCTAAAGCTAAATGAAAAGACACCATTCTCAAGCCAGATTATAGATAGAGATGTATATTTTAAGACTTACCCTCATGGTATTATATCATGTATAGACTTAGGTTCTTATAAATGCCACTTGAAATTTTGTTTTTTTAATCCAAATTAGTCCATCCATTTTAACTCAGGAAGAGGAACGAGTTATGAAAGCTGCTAGAACTAAATATTTGCTTGCAAGAAAGGCATTGGGAATGAAATTTTTTTTCCATCTATTGAGTCAGTGAGCCAAAACATATTTCCATTTATTTCTGTCTCTTCTTGGTATGCGTGGTTCTTGCCATTGCTGACTTCCCATTTAACTTTCAAAATGATTTAATTTGAAATATAAAACAACAGTGAAATCCTATTATCAACTGAGATTACTCATTTCAAAGATGACGCTCCAGCAACAGGGCTCCTACACTCTTGTACTGCCCTGAGGGACCTAGCACACTGCATTCATTTCTGCAAGCACAGACACTGTTAGGGGGACAGACACGCACTCTCTAAAGCAAATCCAGCAGGAAATCAGGGTTATGAAGAAGCCAGTGACTCCACCAAGGAATAATTCAAGGAGTTGGAGATATTTAAGCTGCAAAACACAAGACAGAAGCCTAACTGCCAGTAAACATGTGGAGAAAAAATTGAACTTACTCTTGCTAACACTACAGATCTGATTTGGGACCACTGGGCATAAGAAATAGATATCCACACTCGGTTCTTTCAATCTGAGTTCCTACGCAAAGCCTAGCAGTGAGCATCAGGTATTGGATCAGGGTCAGTGACCTACCCACCTATGTAGAGTGTGTGGGGCCTAACCTGTTAAATCTGTCCCTAAGACCACTCATTCTGTGTGAGAATTAAAGCTCTAAAAGATCACATCTGGTCTAAAGCTAACATCAGTACATGGAACTATGCATCTGTTAAAGATAAATCTATCCCCACCAAGAGTGATTTTATTTCTTCTTTAAGATAATAAGAATGAGACACCACTAATGACTAAAAGCATTTAGTCAATGCTTTCTGTGCTAAGCATTTATTCAGTTTTATTTAAACATCCCATAACCCCATAAGGTAAGTATCACTGTCTCCAAACACAAACGGGAAAACTAAGGTTGGAAAATGCAACTTGCTCCAGGTCACAGGATGAAGAATGGACAGACCTCAACTCCCGGCTCCTCCCTCTCTACCCACACCTACCTGTTTGCCCACTGTCTAGACTGCATGCCCTGTAATTCCAGTTGGCCCTCACCCCCATACCTACAGACCTCAACTCCAGAAGACAATAAGTAGATCTGAGCTACAAATGACCATCAATTGACTCACAGTTAATACCCTCTATGGATTATTCTGGCAAAGTAAGGATCTCCAACTGTGTCTGCAAACGCCAACATGCAGATCCATGCGACTTCTTAGGTAAACCGCAAGTGTCCTAATCAGCAAAATAACAACTGATTTTTATTCATCTTTCCAGGATGCTTCTTATTTCTTCTGGAAAGTAATGTCCAGAAAGAATTTATGTTCTTTTCGATGACACACACGAAGAGGGAGGGTTAGTGTTTGCCAGTTTACCTAGAACAAAACACAGCAGCCGTAAAACAATGAGCTGAAGCTTCCTAGTGGGACAACACTCTCATTCAAGCTCTGAGTTCCTGTGCAGTTCAAATTTATTTTTAAGCTTTCAGAAGTCATGTGGCAGAGATGTGAGCTACAAAAGCATCACAGTATCTTGTCTTTTTCATTCCTCTTTTTTTTTACTTTGTAAAAAAGTCAAGAAGATGAAAAAACAACAACAGAAAAATAAAACACTGTTAAAGTATCTGCTTCTCCAGGACACTTCACAGGATATCCTAGCCCCGTCATTTTTATTCTTTACCTCTGTGCCTTTCACATTGTTTTCACTTGAACACTGACTGCTGTCCTTTGATTGTGTCCTGCGAATCCCTCTTCTCATCTGTGAGATGGCTTTTTAATCATCCGTGCTGCCGAGCACCCTCCGTTTCCCATTTTCTGTTTCCATGATTGCTCTTACACTGTAGGTGTCTGTGGCTTTTGCTCTTTGAGCTCTTTTAGCTAGAGACTATCCCAAACTCGCTTTTGCATGGCCTTCATCTCAACAGTGTTGAGGAAGGAAATGAGATTAAAATGCAAATGCTTCATCTAATCTCCAGTGTTGGGCACATAGAAGGAAATGAATTGAACTAGAGTCAGAACAAGTCATAATGAAGTGTATATATTAAGATACAATTATGTCAAAGTAAAAATCTCCAGGTTATATTAGTTTGTACACATACTGACTGCACACCTAACTATGATGTTAATCCCAATGGTTGATGCTCTTACCCATTATGTTATCCTGCAAAGGGCAGCAACTTTTAGATCCAATATTGCAGTGAGTTCCTTAAACAGAGGCGATAATGGGTGATGTAATCTAAACCACCATGTACTTAAAGAATGAATGAGAAATATAAAACAAACTCTGGAGTATTGACAATATTTCCCAAAAGAGTAATATATAAGAGGCTTTCCCAGACAAATAGATTTAAAGTTTCATTCCCAACCCTAAGTCATCTTGGTGGCATAAGGTGTCCTGTGATCCCAGAGGGAGAGGAAGCTGGGTCAGCAGCAGCCCCCATATTCTTTTCTCTGGCTGTCTCCAGCTTCTGTACCCCACTCCATCTGCTCATATTATGCACTCTGTCTGGGCCCAGCCCTGTGTTAGGTACCTGAGATGCAGTAAGAAGGACATCATCTCTCATTTCTAGAGCCCATGGTCTCAAAAACAAAGGCAACCTATAACAAACATGTGCAAAACAAAATAAAAGGGCACAAACTTTATTGAGAAAAAAATTAGCAGGATATGAAAATTTGAATGACAGTTTCCCTCATCCAAAGGATGAAGACTGATTTAGGAGTTAAACATCACTCTTTGCTGAAAAGTATGTATCTTTCCCCAAAGTTATATACTTTTTTATCAAAAGAGAAATTATAGCCAAATAAATAAACATTTTATAAAAAGAAAAGTGGTTGAGAATGGGAGAATATCCCTTCCTACATTCTGTGCTTGTATTACTAGCATAAGTTTGTCTACAAGATCAGATGTCTTCAAATATTGATGATATCTACTTATCATTAAAGCTCTTGGAACACACTCTCTCTTGTATGTTTACTTAAATGTAGCACATTTACTATGGTAGTATAAGAAGAACATTATTAACTCATTTAAAGGCAAAAAATAAAAACAAAATAAACATTTTATAATTATTTTGTTAGTTTATTAATGATAAGTATGTTTCCTTCCATTTAAGATATTAATAATTATTATTATCTTAGTTAATATGCCTCATTTTAAAAATACATTTAACTTTGTGATATGGCAGTTCACAAGTAGAGGGGGCTGGGAATGCAACTCCATGGTAGAGCACTTACCTTATATCACTAAAAAAGCAATAAACAAGTACATTAGATTCATCTCACTTCATTTTAGAGAGGGTCCCATGTGAAAAATACCTCAACAAGCACATGATGTTTATAATGTAGACTTTGTTCAAATATTAACCAATATTTAACTAAAATTCTTTTTTTTCTTGTTTTAGTCCACTTTTCATCCTGAAATAGATTGTCATTTCTGTCTCTAAGCAAAACCAACACAGTCAATTGAAGAAGGAGGTGTCTGCTCTGCCATACTGTTACTTTTCACTCCCCTTTGCACTGTTTTCTTCAAGTACATGTCTTTTTTCAGGAATCATTTTAAGTAGCACGCTCATTGTGTGAGAATCGGTTTGGGTGCAAATAGTATAAGCTATAAACCAATTTAACTGCACTTGTAAAGTGCAGCTCATAGAAAGGTGCCAAAATCAACTGTACCCTGAGACCCCCTGGCGCCCCCACCCCTCCCACACCCCTCAGGGAAGCCCTGAGACTGTGTGGGGATCAGGCCCAAAAGAGGGTACACTGGCTCCGCACATCAGCCAATTTCTAGCCCTTTCTTATTTTTAGAAGAAAAAAAAGGAGAAATTCTAAATATTGTCTTCATGGAAATCCTATAATTCCACACTGGAAATCACAGAATCCTAAAGAGTTCTAGTTTCTAAACTAAAAGTCTGCCAGCGGTACCACAGTTTCCTTTCATTTCCTTTCCTTTCTTTTTTTAACCACAGACTTGAAAATATTGCTTTCATTTTTTCCCTTTAAAAGTCAATTACTTATTAACTTCAAAAACCAGAGCATTGTAATTTATCAATATGATGCCTTTCATGTAAAAATAGTACACATCCTAATAAATACTTCATATATTTCAGAAATACAGTTTTTTAAAGGAAAACTCAGGTTTTTAAAAAGTGCTAAACAGATGAGTTTCAGAACTCTCAATATCACAAAAGGACAGAAATAGCAGGATGCTTAGCCTGAAAGCAGGGAAAGAGGTGGGCAGCAGGGTACAAGGTCACAACTATCTGAAGAACTATCCTAGGGACAAGATATGGAATCATGAACTCAGTGTGTGTGCATTAAATACCTCTCTGCTCCATGCCACAGTGGGCTAGGCAGGGGAAAGAGGTACAGAGATGAATAAAATGTGATGCCTATCTATGAGGCACTTGAAGCCAGCTCTGGGAAATCCACTTAGAAATAATGTGTGTGACTTAGAAGTTGACACACTTATTCTACAGAAAAAGTAAATATTTTAGGCTTTTCAGGCCACGTGATCTCTTACAACTATTCACCTCTGCTACTGTAATGCAAAAACAGTCAGAGGCGGTTAACAAATAGGCATGGTTGTATCCTAATGAGTCTTGATTTATGGGCCCTGATATGTGAATCTCATGTCATAAAATATCAACCTTCTTTGGCCCCACTCCTACCTTTAAAAATGTAAAAACCTTTTTAGTACATGGACTGCAAAAATATGCAGCGGGTAGATATGGTCCACAGACAGTAATTTGCTACAGTATTTTACAGCAGTGCAGAAGAAAGGTGCTCAACACCAGTAAAGGTGTCATGTATGCCTCCTGGGAAAGACTAGGGAGCATACAGCAACTACTGAGAAACGAAGTTAGAGAAAAAGGCAGGGTCCTGTCAAGGAAATTGAACCTCATGCTCTGCAGGTGGCTGGAAATCTTTATGAGAATGGTCAGCAGTAAAGAATTCTATGATAGCAACTCCAGCTGTGGAGTCAAACCTCCTTGGGTTAGAATCCCAGGTCTTGTGACCCACCACGCATATGACCTCAAACTAATTTCTTATCCTCACCAAACCTCAGTTACCTCTTGTGAAAACATCAACAACCCCCACCTTATTGTTTGCTGTGCTCCACTACCTCACCTGTCTGCTTCACTTCACATAGTAGTGTAACATGGCTTTCATTGCTAACTTGTTGTTTGACCAAAGCACCTGCTTTAGACTGCAAGGCTGTGTCATCATGGATATTCACCAAGTGCTGGGTGTCTGACTCTGTAGTTACTGAATGCAAGGGGCAACAGTCATAAAGTGAATATGCCCCTGCTTTATTCTATAACTGTCCATGCTTACCTCTCGCTTTAGAAGATAAATACATCACACCATCGACTAAAACTTGGAACAAAGGTATTGAGGTAAAAAAGGTTAATCGTTCTCTACCCAAGAAGCTTATCCATAATAAGTTTATTTTCTTGAATGAGTTCTAATTACACATCATTTTGGTACATGACCTTTTCCTCTCCCACTGTGATGCATTTCCTCTATGAAATTTTTTTAATCTAAATGAGCAATTTCCCAGTTTATATTACTTTAAGCTTAAGGTGAAACAAGATGTTTCCAGTGCACAATTCATCAGGATCTTTTTAATTTAAACTCAGAGGTAAGATAAGTGGCCCATTATGTGCATAGAAAACAACTATATATAAGCCTCCTGTGGAAACTGCCAAAGACTATGTTTTACTACCCTATATTGCATTATAAATTATGGATATAGCATTCATATATACATTAGATTTCCAGGATTCTTGTCTCCTTTTGAACCAGAAATCAATAAAATTTATGTTGACTCTGAACCCAAATTGTTCCCTATTGTTCTTAGTCCATTCATTTATGCAATAAATATTTATCAAGTACCTACTCCGTCCCAGGTTCAGTTAAGTCTTTCTTTTTGAAATATTCATATTATAGGGGCTGGGGATTTAGCTCAGCGGCAAAAGCGCCTGCCTGGCAAGTGCAAGGTCGTGAGTTCGGTTCCCGGTACCTGAGAAAAACCGAAAAAAAAAAAAAAAAGAAATATTCATATTTTATTAATGCATTTCTAAATAGCTTAAATCTTCATTTGTTTTCTACTATAGTTGTGAATTATTATGACCTATACAGAAAAAAATTAATAATTCTAGTGATATGTAAAATAAAAGAATACACGGGGTTATTGAAATCACACAAAGATTTTAAGAAACACTGTCCTAAGTTTATCATCCTGTTTTCCTAGAGAGCATAACTGTACCCTGAAATTAATCTCATTTACATGTGATAGAGTTGCTTTTGAAAACTCAGACTTTGGCCATGCTATCTATGTTGTACCAACAACTTACTTTCCCTTTCTTTTAGCTCTGGAATTTTTTAAGACTAATTATAACCTAAGAATATCTAGAATACTAAAATGACATATAATTTACTTAATATACTCAATCCTTTATTTAGGAAAATCTTGTCCTTTTCTAAGGAATGCTTGTAATCATGTTCTAAAACATTTTATCTCTCCAAACTTAAGTAAAATTAACCAGAAGATTGTAATAATGAAAAAATAATCTAAACATATATAATATCTAAAAATAAGATATATTTTATTTCCAAGGAAAATTTTATCCAAGTGTGACAAGATCCCCTAGAAGTTGTTCTCATTTATTAACTTGTTAAGCCAAAAAGGAGAGATAATATTCTTCAATGCCATATAAACATTTTAATAACATAGACTAGAATTACTTTATCTAAAGTCATGAGGATAACTTAGTATTTTAGTGAAATACATGCAATACATACAAGATGTAAAGACTTAATCGTTAAATAGGCGCATAGTAAGCACATAAAATAGCCACTAAGTTAATTAAGAGTAAATCCAATTTAGTATTTCTTGTCCCTTCTTTCTCCCCTAAGAGTTGTATTCACCCATTAATTAAAAAATATTTATCAAGCACTTACTATGTGTAGTTCTTCATAGTAGTACAAGTAGGCAATTTTAAAAGCTGAGCATACAGCAGTACAAATAGGTAGAAACCCTCCTTCAATAAAATAACATTCTAGAGGGAGATAAACCATTGTAGAGGGAAATAAAATATAAAGCATGTTAAATAGTAAGTAGGAGAGGGGAAAAAGAATGTTCCTGAAAGTGAACAGATTCTGGATGTATTTTGAAGGCAGAACAATCATTTTTTTCTGTAAAAAAGAGTAAAGAATTAAGAATGAGTGCACTGGTTTTGGCCTGATCAACTAAAAAATAAAGTTACTAAACCCCAGGGTAGAGAGATCTCAGTAGTAAGCTGCAGAAAGAAGGGACAGCACAGGCTTAATTAGGGATATGCTAGATCTGTAATACCAATTAGAACAACAAATGGAGATGTCCAATATGCAGCTAAACACCAAACTATTAACTTTTTAATATATCTAAGTGTATCCATCACCATGGAATACTTTGTTCTCTTATTCCTAGCTCAATCATGATGAATTTCTCTTGTTTATCATTCTGGCATATTTAGAAGCTGCTAGCTAGGATATCTCTCTCACTTTCATACTATCCAGATCTTACAGCTCAGAGGCCATGAAGCACGGAATTTTCCCCCAACATCATGTTTAATCCTCAATCCTAAATTTGCATTCCTTTTTTAGGCTACATACTCTACTTAAAATGCCTCCCACATTATCAAACTCAAATTTCTTTCTCTTAACAATTTTTCCCTCACCAACTGGAAGATGCTCAAGATTTGATCCTATATAAAATCCTTCCAATCCAATCTAGTTTATTAACAGATTCCTTTCCCAGGACAAATCTAGAAAGTTTTAAAAATATTCTAAGTGTGACCTAGTTTAAAGGATCATCAATTGTTATATAATCTATGGCACATAAATGCAAATTCTTAAAAATCCAAGGAAAATAATCTATTGGAAACAGCTATGTGATCTTTTTACTACCCAACAGGCTAGATTAGGTAACCTACTATGCCAGTCTGTAGAAATGAATTTTTAAAGAAAATAATTGTTTTAAAAGAATCAATCAAAGAGAGACTAATTTAAAACAACTTTGTGTTCCTGTTCTTCCTTAAGCAGAAGTCTGCATCTTGATTTGGCAGTGACTTTCACACTATTCTGATCCAAAAACTACTTGTGAACGTCAGCAGCAGAAGTTTCCAGCCACACTTGCTATTAAAAACAAACAAAATACGACCCAGAGTTGAGCAAATGCTTCTGACGAGACACTAGTTTAACACTAGTCATAAAATTCATGCCAAGAACAAAAGTTTAAAGATTAGAATCTGGATCCTTAGAGATTAGCCCAAGGAACTTGCTGTAATGTCCATACCAACCTGAGGACCATATTGGGGAAGCACTACATAGAATAACTAAAAATGGCCACTAGATGAATTTACAGCCAAATCGGGAATGTTCTCATGTCTTACTTGCAAGCAGAGCCTAGGGAATTTATAGAAGCCATGGTAATGACCCTCAAAATCAATACCCATAGAAGTGCATGTTTGGAAACTAAGCTAGGGTCAAAGTGTTGCTTTTTAAAACAGAGGTTGGAGGTGACAATCTGTTGTAATCAAAATTTTTCCCTGATGATTTTTATCCTGAGAAAAGAAATGCATTTAATTCTAGTGCTCCTGTCATGTTTCTGACAATTTATGTCCTCATTTTCAGTTCTGAGGTTATGGTTTTGTAAATGGTCCTTAGGCCCAATAAGTGTATCAGCAGAGAATTTTTTTCAGTGTATTAATCAAAATGCAAGGAAGACAATGGGATATGCTTGAAATAACAGATCACTTGATTACTTAATTAGGTTAACAAGACTGCCACAAAATGAAATTCTGTCATTTTTTTTAAACCCAGTTGAAAGTATTTCTGTGTAATGTTTCAAAGAATGAAGAAAATTGGCCTTTTTGAAGGTTACCAAGAGGTGAATCTGTGTATATTCCAATGAGTGCTCTGAAAACTCTAGAAATACAGATGGGCTTTGATGATCATCTTAAAATTTCAAAGAAGAGTCTATAGTACACAGTAATACGCTAAATCCATATAAGGCTTCCTGGTGTTCTGTGGAAAGTCCTAGTTGGCCCAAGCTTTTGGATTGGTTCAGACCTTTATTTCCAAGATCAAAAGCAAGCTCACAGCCCTAGAAAGCTGTGATTTCAAATAAACTTGTTATATCTTTTCCCTCTTAATATAGTAAACATGTATGTGTTTTTGTTCTAAAACCTTACTAAATAGAACTCTAACTTTGACAAATATAATTATTAAGAGGATACTAAAATTATGCAAAAGGAAATATGGCAGCAAAGATAATAGATATTGCTAAGGAACTACTTGATGTGCTTAATATTTTACATGCACAATTACATTTTATCTTTTTTTTTTAAAAGAGTAAAAGAAGGATAACATAGTAATAGGGGACTTACCAAATTACAGAAAAAGTGGTAGGAAGTTATGAATTATTTTACCTATTGGTATCTTCAAGATAGTTTCTCAGGAAAGCAAATAGACAAATAATAGTGAGTTACAGACAAAAGTGGTAGGAAATTATCAGTGGTTGTTGTACTTTTGTATCTTCAAAGTGGTTTCTAGAAAAAACAAATAGAGCTATACATGAGTGATCAATTAAATAATCATTGACTATTCTCAATGGTTGTTGTAGGAAACACAGTAACAAACATATATCCATTTATGAAATAGCATAGGAACAATACAAACATTACAGAGCTATGGACAGATTGGTAGGAAATTATCAATGGCTGCTGTAGTATATGTTGGTATCTTCAAGGTGGTTTCTCAGGAAAACAGATATGCAAGAAAGATCTAACAAGTAGTTACAGCCTAAGGGTTGTGAAAAATAGCATATTACCTCCTCACCAGTGACTCCTTTCACTGAGGTGTAACGACTAGAAGGAAGGCCAAGATTGAAAAGAAGGACCGAGAGGCTAACACCAGTGTCCAGCAATACGCTGTTTACTTTTTCCTCTATAGTCATGATTACCCAGGACTCCTCCATGGAGATGACATTCTGGCCAGAGGGACAAGGTAGAGTATGCCCTGGGCCCCTTCATTCCTGTTGGACCAGCTCGTAGGAGGGGTCTGAGCTCTGGGGCCTTTGCTTCAAAGGGCAGTCTGACCTTTAGTGGTCACTTTTACAGTCAGGGTGTGGCCCAGGGGCCTTCTTAGGGCAGTCCCTCTTGAGGTGGCCTGGCTTTTGACAGCAGTAGCAGATGAATATAGTTGTCGAGTTCTTCTTGGGGCCCCAAGAATCAGACTTAGGGTCTGTTTCTCTTAGTGCTGCAACGAAGGCAGCTGTTTTTTCTCAGTCTCTTTGGTTTCTCTCCTTGGCCTCCTCCTCCTCATGGCTATAAAATACTGAGGAGGCAATTCTTACTAACATCTCAAGTGAGCTATCTGGGGCAAAAGCCATTTTTTGTAGCTTTTTTCTATTATGTGGGGCTGACTGAGTAATAAGTTTATCTTTAAGAATAATTTGTCCCAAAGCGCCTGCCTGGCAAGCGCAATGTCGTGAGTTCGGTTCCCAGTACCGGAGAAAAACCAAAAAAAAAAAAAAAAAGAATAATTTGTCTCTCTACTGAACTGGGACCCAGGGAAGTATGCTTTATCAACGCCTCTTGGAAGCCATCTAAGAAAGCAGAGGGGTGTTCTCTTTTTTTTTTTTTTTTTGGCCTCCATCTCAGCCGTCAATGGAGCACCCACACCAATCGTCTCTCCAGCCTCCCAGTGCATTGGGACCCTGCAACCACTTAGTGTCCTCTCCCCAACCATCAGCACAGGTGGCAGAATATATGGATGAAGTCCTTGGCCCACAAATCATTCTCAGTACCATCACGTGCAAAGTGTCCCAGGCAGGTAACCTAGACACATACCTTCTCCATGAAGGCAATTCTTCAAAATCTGAATATCGGGCACCCATGTATACATTTTATCTTTGCAACAAACCTGAGATAGTCATTATTTACAGGAAATAGATGTAAAAATTTTACATAACTTGCCAAAGGTCATACCAGAGAGTATATAACTGAACCAATAATCTAACCAACATCTTCCCACTCCAATTTCTGTCTTGTTTTATAATTTGTAAATCTGAAACCCCCTTTTCCAGAAACAATTCAACATCTTTGGAAAACTTTTAGAATTGACCACTTTTATCTGAAAAAATTATACTTGCTATGAGAACTGACCAAGAATTTTAATTTTAATCATGGCCTTTCTTTCAACATTACTTCTATGCCTGCTCTTCCCCAAAAGGGGGGGAAATAAGCAACACCTGTGGTTTAGATTTTTTTGAGAAAATATCCTGCAAGACAGGTAGGGATCAGAATTGAAAGACACTCTTTGGCTAAAGTTTAATATGATATGTGTTCCTTACATATATACCTCATTTAGTCAATCAATCAGCAAATTTCTATTATTCTTGTGTTTGTTTCTGGAGACAAGCAAGCTCCCTCCTAAAAGCTAAGAAGTCTCAGGTAGCAGAACAGGAAGATCAGCTTCCCTTGAAGTGCCCCATGTAGACTTTGTAAAAAGTCTTCCCCTCAGTCCATGAAGCTCCTAAACATCCACACCAGACTTCTTTCTGGAACCCCTTCAGATTTCCTATAGATCCTTAAGCTATGGCAATCCTATATGTAGGGTCCCAAAACACAGAGCAGTGTAGCATGGACAGAATGCAAAGCTCAGCGAAGAAGATTAACACCACACATATCTACTAGAATAGAAGTAACTTCTATCCTATTCAGAGCTTTCTGTCCACCGTGCATGTGCTTAACCCTTGATGACTCCCATCTCCTTTCATTTCTAGGACAATTCTAGGCAATGTGTCATTATCAACAAGTAGTTGAGATACTATGGCCTAGAGATGTAAAGAATCTGCTGTTCATTCCTTTAGCTATTTCATCAAACTTTCTCCCATAATTGTGTAGGTTGCTTTTATTTTTGTTTGGTTTTTGTTTTGAGACAAGATCTCCTTATGTAGCCTAGGCTGGCCTTGAACTCATGATCCTCATACCTCAGCCTCCTGACAGCTGGGATTACAGGCATTTATTACCCAGCCAGGAAAATTTACTGGCTTTTACTTATGAAATATTGATAGATATTAACCTATAACATTATTATTCTTAATTCCTTGTTTTCTGCTTTAAAACACAAAAGTTTCAATTTTTTAAAGTCTAGATATGCATTTCTTTTACTCACTCCAGAAGAAACTACTCTTTGTTCAAAAGTAAAACTGTATGTATAAACTTTGCAAAAATCTGTAGCTGAGACTTTCTCAAGTTGCTATTGATCAGATAATTCTTCTCAGATCTCTTTGACGAAGATAGAAGGACCACCATGGTTACAAAGTGCAGAGCAACAAACACCAACGTCCAGTTAACAGCACTTCATTGAAATGCAGGAAGCATCTGTGTGTACTTACGTCCTATTTTAGCACACAGCATGGCCAGGGGGTTTGAAGGATTTGAATTCTGAATTTCTGTTAGTATAACATCTGCCAAGAACAAGCTTTGAATGTACTACTTGTCCCTGCAGAGAAAAATGAGGAGCTTATCATGCAGGTCTTTGTCAAGATTATACCTACACCTGTTGTCAGGCTAAGGATTTAGATACTGCTGGATGAAATGCCGGGTCTGCTGAGTGAGGGTTAGGGAGTGTAGTTGAGCTACAAATTGCTTGGAAGCAAGCTGATTTTAAGTTGCCATGGCAAAGAAAATGCACACAATGAAAAGCTTTTACATTAATACTCTCTACATCTTGTTATGATAGGATTGTCCAGCTGAGGGGCACTTTTTTTGTACTTCTACTGACATGACCAGATAAAATAATAAACACTAATTACAGAGTATTATAATGATTTCTGGGCTTTGCCTCTGAGGGGCGTATATCTGACTAGGTAATTACTTCTCTGACAGATAGTCTTTTATGTGAGAGTTAAGGATGATGAGACTAGTTTATTACCTTCTGATGAGACCACGGGGGAGGAAGGTCATGAGGTATGCTTATTAAGACCATTTTAGTCAATATGTTTTTCAATCAGTTGTCAAGGAACCCATCACCAGTTAAAGAAATACTGTGTTTGCAAGTGACATGGTGATTCTCAGCTGTGGGAGCCTGTTACTTCAGGGAAATGATTAAATGGTAAAACTTCTCAGGTTGAAGTGGAAGGCATTTTGTGAATATAAAATGCCTTTGTCTGTAATGCTCTGCTATTCCACAGAGGACCAGTTTCTTTATTTTATTTAAGTTCCCTGAGAGATTATTTTTTCCCTACTGATTCACATTCAAGTTCCTGTATTATTTAGGATAACATTTAAGAGATAAACTGATCTCAGGGAATATAATTACAAAAGTCCAAAAGCACTTGAATTTGTCAAGAAAAAAATTATTTTCTAGTATATAATAAAGAATGCACTAAAGGGGGAAAATATCAAAATGGGATTATTCAGAGAGGAAAAAAGGAAAAGAAATCTAAATAATGGACGATGGAAGAGCAAAATGGCAGACCAGTGATGGCTCCTCACAGAAATATCAATTTGAACAACTATCCATATATGAAAACACTTTCATAAGAGCAAATTAACTTAGAACTTGGTCATAGCCCAAAAAGATGTATTGAGCAGGGCAAGAAAAACAGTTTTATATTACCCACATTTGACTTCCCCAACCCCAGGCAGCACTGCATAGAGAGTCACTGTCCACTTGAAGGAATGAAAGAGAATTAAGCATAGGACTTTGCATAAGTCTCCAAACTTGGCCCAGCAGATTAAAACCCAGCACTGGGCAGATACATGGCCCCTAATTCCAGGATGGAATGAGCAGACCAAGTCTGCCCCTGTGTTAGACAGGAACCCATGGCCTCTGTGAAATGGATTTAAATTCCTGCTGAATCACCATTGGCCAACTTTGGTAGTCTTGGTTTGTCAGCAAACCTTAACAGCCATGTGAGTCAGATGTTCCCCAACACTGCCATCCTTGATAGATGAAGGATTCCAGTCCAGCACAAGAAGCCTTGGAAGTCATGGCATACCAGCCTGGATTGTAATGACCATTGTAGTACTTGGTTTAGGACACCCTCTAGCACTGCAATGGTCCTACGCTTAAAGAATACAAGAGACTTTACCAAGAATCACTGGCCAAGCTTACTGTTGGAGGACATTCCCAAAGACAAGTAGACTGAAAATATAATAAGTACCCACTTATCCAATGCAGAGTTATTGATGAATGACCTCAAGAACCAAGAATGATCAAGGGATGAGGACATCACCAAATAGACAAGTACCAGCAATGGACCCAAAACAAATGGAGATGTGTGAGCTGACTTCACAAAGAATTAAAAATAGTTACTTTAAGGAAGCAGCACAAACTAAGGAAACACATAGAAATAGTTCGGGAATTATCAGAGAAATTTAACAGAGTGATTGTAATAATTTTAGGAAATCAAACAGAAGTCCTGAAGTTGACAAGTATAGTGAATGAAATGAAAAATGCAAGAGAAAGTATCAACAACAGATGACACCAACAAAAAATAAATCTGTGAACTCAAAGATAGGTTATTTGGAAATAGAGGAGAAAAAAAGAAAACTAAATGAAGAAAGCCATAGAATTTATATGTTTTGGATTCTGGTCAGTGGTTGTGAGTGTCCCTCTAGTCCACGTCTTCTGAGTGCCTTGTCACCATGCCTCAAAAAATTGAGGAAATCAAGAGTTTTCTGCTCACAGCCAGGCAGAAGGATGCCACATCTGTCCAGATAAACAATAACAAAGATAATGTGAAGCTTAAAGTTTGATTCAGTATATATTTTACCCCTTGGTTATCACAGGCAAAGAGAAGGCAGAGGAGTGAAGCAGTCTTCATCCTTGTCACCAGAGTTGGTAGTAAAGGAGCTGAAATGAACCAGACTGATGTGAAATATATTTTTAAAAATCTTTAAAAGTAAAATAAAGGAATTTATTTGAATACACCAAAATAGTAAATGTGTAAGTCATAGGCAACAAGACAGAGTAAAGAAAGATGAGGGGATAGACACTTTATTTTAAAAACTAATAGCACAAAACTGTTCAAACCTGGAGAAAGATACAAATGTCCAGGTACAGAATGTCTCTAGTCAGATTTAATCCAAAGAAGATTAACCCATGACATATTATAATCACATTGCTAAAGATCAAAGACAAAGAGAATCACGAAGGCAGAGAAAAGAAGGAAATAACGTATGAAAAAATCTCAATGACTATCAGCAAAATTCTCAGAGAAAGCCATAAAGAACAGTAAGATGATATATCCAAAATGCTAGGGGGAAAAATTTTCCAACCAAGAATAGTATACCCACAAAAACTATCCTGCAGAAATGAAAGAGTAAAGACTTTCAAAAAAGTAGAAGAAAAAGTTGAGAGAATTCATCCCTACTAGACCTATCTTTCAAAAAATGCTAGAAATGTTTTCTTTGAGTTCTTCAAGCTCAAAAAAAGGATGGTGATGGATGACACTAAAACACTTGAATGTACAAAAAATCACTGGTAAAAAATACAGTCAAGGGGCTGGGGATTTAGCTCAGCAGCAAAAGCGCCTGCCTGGCAAGCGCAAGGTCATGAGTTCGGTTCCCAGTACCGGAGAAAAACAAAAACAACAACAAAAAATACAGTCAAATGCAGAACACTCTAACAGTGTGATGATATTTAAATCACCTATATTATTAGTACAAAAGTTAAGGCTATGTGAATAATAACTATAATAATTTATTAAGGGGTATGTATTATAAAAAGTAGTAAATTTTAGCATCAAAAATTCAAAAAAATGAGTAGTGGTAAAACATTTCTTTCTCTTTTGCAATCAAGGTTAGATTGTTATAATTTAAAATAACCCACTTTATTTAGATACTTTACAAGTCTCATTATTACTATGAAGCAAAAACCTATAGTAGAGACAGCAAAAATAAAAAGCAAGTTTCTTAGTTACTTTTTTCTGATTGCACCCAACACCTAAAGTTAAAAGAGGAAAAGGTTTATTTAGCTCACAGTCTGTAGAGGTTTCAGTCCATAATTGCCTGGCTTCAAGGCGGAGTGGGATGGTACACAGGCATTCTAGAGGAGAGATAGTTCATGGAGGGGCAGAAAGTAGCAAAGCAAGCAAGAAAGCAAGGGACAACACAGTTCTTTCTATCCCTCACATCTTATCCAGGCTACTTATGGAACGTAGCACTCACACCCTTAGTCCTAGTGCCCTTAAGATTAGCACTGCACCATGAATCAATTCCTTTGTCACATACTCTAGATCCAGCCACCTCTGGAAAATTTCATCTATGAGATGAGGCTTTGGAGGGACATCTAAACACACGCCATAACAGCAAGGAATCAAAACTAGAGAAAATTACTTAACCACAAAGAAAGACAAGATAAAAGAACCTATACAAAACTAAAGTAGAAGTAATAAATATTTACCTATCAGTAATTACCTTGCATGTAAATAGATTAAATTTCCCAATTAAAGAGTGGCTTAATGAATTGCAACATAGGCCCCAAATATACTCCCTACAACAGACTCATTTTACTTTTAAGGACAAGTATAGACTGAAAACGGTAGCCAAAAGCAAGAGTACCTATAGCTAGATAATATAGAATTTAAGTGAAAAAATATAGAATTTAAGTGAAAAACTACAAAAACAGACAAAGAAGGTTTTTATGTAATGATAAATGAATCAATTCAGCAAGAGAATATAATTATAAATGTACATGTACCCAACATTGGAGCAAATATACAAAGCAAATAGACCCAAGTGGAGAGGTAAACTGCAATACAATAATAGTAAGGAATTTTGACACCCTACTTTTAGCCATGGACAAATCACCTGAATAGAAAGCTAACCAAAAATCAGATTTAAACTGTTCTCTTCACCAAATGGACATAACAGACATTTATAGAACATTCTATCCAACAATTACAGAGTATAATTTCTTTCCAACTCTACATGTAACATTCTCCAGGATAGGTCATATGGTAAGACACAAAGCAAATCTTAATAAATGTAAGAAGATTCAAAGTATAACAAGTATCTTTTCTGACCATAATTGTGTAAAATTAGAAACCTATAACCAGAGAGAAGTTAATAAAAATTACAAATACTTGGAAATGATACATTCTCCTGAACAACCTATGTGTGAATGAAGAAATAAAGAGGAAATTTTGAAATTTTCTTGAGACAATGAAAATAAAAACATATGATAATATGCCACAACTTCTGCAACACTGCAAAAGCAGTTCTAAAAACACTAAACACCTACATCAAAAAGAACAAAAATCTCAAATGAACAGCCTAACTTTGAACCCCAAGAAACAAGAAAAACTAGAAAAAAGTCATCCCAAAATTAAAAGAAAGTAAATAACAAATGTTAGAGCAGAGGAAAAAATGAAATAGAAAGTAAGAAAACACAAAAAAAAGATTAAGGAAATTTTTAAAAAAAATTTTTAAGAAATAAGATTAACAAACATCTACTTGGACTTGCTAGGAAGAAAAACAAATCAAACATAAAATAAGATGTGAAAAAAAGAAACATAACTGATGCAACAGAAATATAAAAAAGATTATAAGGGACAATTGTGAATAATTATATGTCAAGAAATTTGATAACCCAGAAAGAAAGGATAAATTCCTGGACATATAAACCTACCAAGATTGAATTATAAAGAAATAGAGTCTAAACAGTCTGTAATGGGTAAGGAAATTGAGTCAGTAATAAAGCCTACAATCAAGGAAAAACTTGGAAGCTGATGGATCCACTGCTAAATGTTACCAAACATCTAAAGAATTAATATAGTTCTTCACAAATTATTCCCCAAAAATTGGAAGGAAGGAAATACTTTCATACTTGTTCTATGAAGCCACCATTACCCTGACACCAAAATCAGACTAACACACCAGGGAAAAAAACACTACTGGCTTGATTAACATAAATGCAAAAATCCTCAACAAAATTATACCTAACTGAATTCAATAGCACATTTAAAAAATCATTCACTACTAGTAAGTAGATTCATCTCAAAGATGTAAATATAGTTCAACATGTACAAATCAATAAACATCATACATCACACTAACACAGTGAAAGACAGAAACCATATGATTTATTTCAATAGATGCAGAAAAAGCATTTGACAACTGTCAATATAGTTTAATGATTAAAAACAGCAAATTAGTTATGATTAGAATGTACCTCAACATAATTAAGGCCATGTATAACAAACAAAAAGTTAACATCAATAGGGAGAAAACATGAAATTTTCCTTTAAAATCCACAACTACATAAGGATGCCTACTTTACTTAGAGATATATATATCCTGAGAACTATTTCAGTAAAAAACTGTTAGAGCCAGTGAATTCAACAAAGTTGCAGGATATAACTATAAACATATAAAAATCAGTGATCCTTTCAATAAACCAATATTATTGAAAGGAACAGTTAATGCTTAATTTTTTTTTCTTTTTAATTTTTTGACCAATTTTGCATGGTTATATCTGGTAATATGAACAACTAATTTGAAGACAACAATATGTAATATAACAACCACTACTGAATTCCTATCATCCTGTTTAGTGAAATTCTGTGTCATTTTCTAATATTTTTTATTATTTTTTATTCTCTTTCAAAAGTAAAAAATATAAAAAATTAGTGGTGTTTCTAAACTCTTAGAGCAAACTATTTGAAAAAGAAATGAAGGAAACAATCATGTTTCCAACAACTACAAAAAAAAAATAAACAGGAATAAATTTAACCAAGGAGGTAAAAGATCTCTACAATGAAAACCATAAAATATTAATGAAAGAAACTGAAGCTGCACTAGAAAGATATCTTGTACTTGTGAATTGAAAAAATATTGCCACATGTCTATACTACTCAAAGCAATTATAAAGATTCAATGCAATCTTTATCAGAATACCAAAGACATTCTTCACCAGAATAGAAAAAAAAAAATCCTAAAACTCGTGTAGAACCACATAAGATTGCTCTGTCTGTTCAGGAACTGGGGAGAAAGAAAAAGCTGTGGACAGCACACTACCTAATAATAAAGTCTACTACAAATCTATGGGAACTAAAGTAGCATAGCCCTGGTAACAAGAACAGACACACAGATCAAAGGATCAGAGCAGAGGACCCAAACCCGTACATTTTCAGCCAATAATTATCTATAAAGGTGCCAAGAACAGACCATGAGGAAAGGGCAATCTCTTTAGTAAATGGTGTTGGGAATACTCAATATCTGTATGCAACAGAGCAAAACTGGTTGGCAGGGCACCAAACCAGTGAAGCACTTCCGGGGAAGTAGGCGCTCTGGATGCGCTGAGCCCTGCTGGCAGAGCGAGGAGGAGGGGCTGCGGTGCTGTGTCCTCCTGGAGCCCTGCCGACTGCAGTCCCTGTTCCAAGAGTCCAGACAACCAACACAGCAAGGGTTCACACTGGTTTCTTGGCGTCTTGTCAGGCGGAAAGCTCTTTAATGTCCAGGCAGACAGAAGCGCATTGTGGGGGTAAGGGCAAGGTAGGCCCTGGGCAGGGGTCACTGGCAGGTGTTGTAAATGTGGACTTGAAGTTTTATGGCTTGAAGCGCACTACGCATCCTGGCCTCCGGCCCGTCCACCTGAGCCACTTTGTCGTCCAGGGGGATCATTCCCTTTGTAGGTGCCCTCCAGTTCCGGGGGAGGTGCACAGGACAGGTATCAGTCTAAAAATCCTTTTCCAGTCCCACCTCTGGCTCCTACCCACACACTTCTTCCTCACCCTGTAGTTGCTGAATTCCTATTTCTCACCATATTTTTTTCTCAACATATTTTTAAAAGTCAAAATGGAAAGTAAGACATTAAACTATGAACCACTAGAGGAAAACAGGAAAAAAATATGATTTGGGCCTGAGTAACTACATTTTGACTATAACCCCAAATGCATAGTCAATAAAAGCAAATATAAACAAATGTGAATACATCAAACTAAGAAGCTTCTGCACATGAAAGGAAGAGTGACCAGAGACAAACTATAAAATGAGAGACTATTTGCAAAGTAGGAGTGAATATCCAAAAGATATGAGGAACTCTACTCAGAAAGAAAACCAACAACCTCATTGCAATGGGCAAAAGACATTTTTCAAAAATATATATATCGCCAATAGGTATATAAAAATGTGCATTATCACTAAAAAGAGAAATGTAAATCAAAGTCGTAATGAATTTAATTAGACTTATTTGTTGAAGCTACAGCTTTCAAATTCTTTCATCTCCTAAAGTGACTTCCAAGACTACTCAGATACATGACAATAAAAAAAGTGCAAAGAGGAGCTTTTACACTGCAGTTCTCAGTTCGTAATTATTGAAATACCTGTGCCTTTCTAAAAGATGCAAATCCCTCTTTGTCTTTATTGTGTTGGTGAACTACGAAGAATTCGTTTTCAAAATACCATGAACACTAAATTGTGCAAGATGGCCCCCAAGCATATAACCTGTCCATGATCCTATCTATTACTTACAAATTCTCTGGAGAAAACAAGATCTTACAGAGGTATTATTTATGCCCTAATTATTCAACCAGAGGATTACCCTCTTCTAGGGAATTTAATGATGAGGGCAGACTTTGAGATGATTTTCTTTTCTTTTTGAGACAAGTCTCACTGTGTAGTCCAGGATGGTCTTGAACTCACTATGTAGCCCAGGCTGGCCTTGAAGTCATAGCATTCCTCTTGCCTCAGCCACCCAAGTGCTGGGATTACAGGAACATGCCACCATGTCCATCTTGAGATGATCATTTTAATCAGGAAGGATTTTCACAAATAAAGTAAAATGAGTTTTCATAATTAGAGCAAAGTCTCCATAAGTACAACATTTTTGTATTTCACTGAGTGCTGAACTATACAATAAACACAAGTGAAGGCAAGTTTCCAGCTTTGAAAAAATCCAAGAGATTCAAGTACTGTTATTTGCCTTAAATATATGCTCTTTGCCACTGCTTGTAGAAATGCTTGTGTGTAAAAAAAAAATGTTAACACAAACTTTATACACAAAATGTAAACCAAACTTCATATGATTAGATTTAAATGCAAAATGACTCTATAGACAGCATCTTCTATGTCTATAATCTCTAATGCTTCAATATCAAAAATAAGACTAAACAGTTTAATGTTAAGGAGAAGTAGAAACTGGTCAACAGAAAAGCATAACCAAAGAAACCAATATCTCAACAAGCATAAGTATGCTTAAAATTCAGCTTAACTCTGGCATCTAAAATATATGTGAATTTCACACAGACAAAAACCTATAAACAGCTTTACACTGTCTGAATATGTGAACTTTAAACTCAAAGTTATAACACAGAGATAAAAGAGCATCTTTGACATCAATGACGCTAACTTGGGAGACCCAAAGCACCATGTACTTAAAGCTGCAATGACTTTATACAACATCATTTTAAGTTTTGAATGAAAATAACATCCACAAGCAAGAATGAAAGTTGATTCCATGTTGTTGGTGGATGTGAGAAAATATCATCACTTATTACATGGTAAGTTTAATCAGCTTCTCCAGAATTACATATATGTCCTGTTCCTAATCTATTTGTTTAACACTGAAATCTTTGAATTATTGTTTGATTATTTAGTTTTTTCTGGTAATAGCTATACTCACCAAGCAATTTATAATAAACAGCTAACATCAGGAAGGGAGGGGGATAATTAATTGAGTTTCAATTTAGAATAAGCTACTGTCAAACAAAAAAAATTTCCAAACTACAGCATAATCAGTTATATAGGAAATGAGCTCTCAGGATTGTTTATATAATTTGTTTTCTATTTGTAGATGCTCAATCAAGGTTGATGTATATTCATTGATTTTTGAAATCTGATTAGCCTTAAAAAGCCTAACAAATCTTTATGCTCATCCTCAACCCCAAATGTCATCCAAAATTAAAACTGCAGTTATGATACCCAATTACCGGTGGCATAGTGCTAGGATTTTCAATTCAAAATGATGTCAGGGGACAATTATAAGCTAGTTTTTTTTTTAATAAGAAGGCCATTATGGGTTTTAGAATAATTGGTATATTAAGCCAAAGTTACCAATTATGGGAACATTAATCAACTGTGTTCAGTTACCTTTTTTTTTAATTCACAAAAAATATTTTATATAGTATGAGCATACTACCCAGAAAAAATAAAGCCAAGAATAGAATGTGTCACTAATATCTTAGGTAAGAACATGTAGCGAAATTCAAAACTCCCCAGAGGTTGCTTTTGTCAGACCAGGATAAAGTGGCCTATCTTTAAATGAACAAGCTAGAAAATCACGTAGTCAAAAGGAAATCAAACTTGCTATGGATATCCAGGCTGAACTAAGATGAAAGGTGGTACATGGTAGTGGGGTGAATGTCATTGCTATGGGCTCTGACAGTGCTACAGTGCTACAGAACTGCTGTTTTAAAATTAGCATTAGCTAATACCAGGGTTGAATTATCCCTTAAAGTTGACTAGGCCCTGCTATTAAATAAAAATTACTTTAAATCATTCCCGATGAAACATCCCACGTGACCTTCCAGAGAAGTAATTTCATTCTTAACAAACAAAATGTATATAAGTACATTTTGAAAATTCTCAAGGAAGAGATTCCTTTAGAAATACCCATACAGACTTCTCTCCAAATTTTTTGGAGATTTTTTTCCTTCCCGTTTATTCATTTGTTTTCCATTGCATAGACTCTTCCATGCCTGTTATGCTTTTATGGCTGACATTCCCTAGTGGTTGGATGTCTAAAGCTATGATGACTAATTTCTATAACCTAACAATGCTTTGCAAAGATGTGCAGTGCTGTCTCCTGAAGTTTGTCATTTCCAGGCACCCTTCATGCCTGACCCAGCGCAGCCATAGAATGTACAGATGCCCTTGCGGCATGCTCGCACTGCTTCCCCTCCTGTCACCTCCGACCTCTCCTCTCCTGCAGTCTCTTCCTCAGCTGAGGTTTCCACAGTACTGCATGCCACTCATCCTTCCTGCTGTCTTTCCCCAAACAAACCTCACATATGTAAAAGACAGTCTACTGGAATAATAACGTATCCCATAATAAAATCATTCTGAGCACGTGTGACACAAAAATGTCTGCCCAGTCACCTGCCTGTATGAGCTCAAGGAAATGAATTTAAAATCAGACACAGAGATCGCTGAAAACCACAGACTTATATTTCAATTGGTCTTTTTCCGAATTTGTCTCAAGTCATCTCCATTTTCAGCACTTCTGCTGTCTCTACCCATCCTTGCCCACCTTACAATCATTGCATATTGTAGGTAACTAGTTTCCTCCACAAGGGGAATATTTTTGCACACATTATACATTTTCTCTTGAAGAGACAATACTCTGAGAGAGCAGTGAGCTGGTAGAAATCTAGTGATAATTCACAAATCAAGATCTGCCTTTTCGTACCTTAGTTAAATTTTATGGAGAGGGAACTAAACAATACCAATCTCAAGTCTACCATAACCAGAACAAGAACTATGGGCAAGTCACTTCAATTGTCTAAGCATCAATCTCTCAAGGAAAAAAATTAAACTACTTGATGTTTCAGGCTCCTTTCATGTTTAAATCAATGAGTCTATTCTGTTTGGTTTTTTTTACTAATTTTAGAATGCTGCCCTAACAGATGGAGTCACTGAAGAGAAATAAAAATTTTAAATAACTTTTCAAAGGAGACTATTTAAAATCACGTATGAACACTTTAATATTTGTGGTTAACAACACTGTTTTCTTAGTCTTTCTGTCCTTTCCATAAGCATTTAATCAAAGATAATACACAAAAATCTATTTTATATGTATTCTACAGGGATAACAGTTAAGATTTCTTATTTTAGAGGAGTGTATAATGTCAAAAAATATTTAAGAGATTAAAATGTCTGGTAGATATACCTTCAGATTCCTGTAATATCGAATTATGTAGAGATCCAGATTTCATCTTTAGCATAAAAATAATCCTGGGAATTAGAATGGTTTGATCAATACATGTAGTAATTAAGTGAATGTGTATAGAATGATTTAATTACATAAATTTCTGTTGTAAAGAGAAAGAGGACCCATGAAAAGTAACAGACAAGTGAATAAATCCACATATTGAGCATGTTTTTCTCAACATTATTTACAATAACTTGATCAATGCATGTAGTAATTTCCATAGGAAGTTTGGGGGTGGTATCGTGTGAATATTTTAGGTGATATACTTAATCTAAAATCTTTGCTGTCCCATGAAGACCATCAGCTTTTCATAAATATATAAATACTCTTTTGTAAACACAGAAGGGTTTGCTGGGCCTGGTGGTGCACACCTATACTCCCAGCTCTCAGGAGGCTGAGGCAAGAGGATCATTGCAAATTCAAGACAAGCCTGGGCTACAAAGTGAGCTCAAGGCCAGCCTGAACTGCATAGTAAGACCCTGTCTCAAAAAGTACAACAACAACAAAAAAAATACCCAGAAGAGCTCACACACCTTGTGCACACTTACTTTTCTTTCTACCTAACTGTAAAAATATTTAAACCTCTGTGTGTGTGGCTGTAGGAGGCTGTATGTGAGGCTGAGCCATAAAATGCCTGTATACTCTTGTAATGCTGTCCTTGTTGCCTTGGTCAGCTCTTTGTCACTCTGGGGCCTTTACTGAGGTCCTTTTCCTCTTCAGCATATACACACATGCTTTGTCCAGCTTTGTTATTCAAGGGGAGAAGAAAACCGAAGGCAAGAATGGTATGTTTGAGAAGGTGTGAATGTTGTAGTGGTGGAAATTTCTAAAAATTTTCTATGTTCTACTCATAGGAAAGCCTAGCAAAGAAGCAGTTATTTCAGTCCCAACTTCTGGGGCTATAACTAGCCCCAGGGGCTGTAACTTCTGGGGCTGAACATAATTCAAGGACAGGATCTGATCATGTCCATCATACGTGATCCCAGCCCTGTTTTCCTAGGCCTGGGATATATGCCTGAGTCCTGCTGTTCAACACATTAAAAAGCAACCCATCTCTGGATAGCATCAAAGGTGTTTCTACAGTGCTAGAAACTCTGAGGCTTCATAATGTTTAGAAAAACATGCTCAATATGCAACTTACTCACTTGTCTATTGCTTCTCAGGGGTACTTTCTCTCCCTACAGCAGAAGTTTATGTAATCAAGTTGTTCTCATACACATTCACAAACTCTGACAAGATGTAAAAATGTGAGAAGCAATTATGACTAAAGAGACATGTTCAAAGGACTATCAAATACTGTTCTAATCAAATCTTCTAGCAACACCTGTGTCAATCATTGTATAAACACACCGAATCAATACATATTGTAACTATTCTAGTATGAGCTATCTATCCTCTACCCAGTCTCATATCCTATCTGATAAGCCCTAAATTAAATAATATAGCCAGTGAAACTGAGAACACTTCATTCATTTAAGAAAACAGCTTAAGATACTGCTATTTGCTAAGTACTTAATATGAATCAAGTACTGTGCTAAGTTCTTTACAGAGAGCAGTCCATCTAATCCTCACAGTAAACCTGCGAGGTAGGTACAATACTTACCATTTTACAGATGAGCAAACTGAAACTTCAAGAGTTTAAATAACTCGCTCATAAGTGTGGATGGATTTAAATCCAGGTCGTCTGACTCATAATTCATTCTATACTACACCCTAGCTGCAATTTTATGTCTGGGTTGCTTTTGCCATTTATTATAAAAGGTTGCCACCCCATCTTAATTACTTAAAGAATATCAACCCTCAGATCAACCACAAGTAATAGCATGCATTCTTAAATGGAACTGTGGATGTATTGAAAGTATTTGGCTTAATTTCTAAGTTCTCAAAGGAGAATCCAAAGTCTTCAATGTTTTTCAACACAGATACCCAGTGCAAATTTTGTCAGTAGGAGCAAAGATTATTTTTAAAGCAGGTGTTTTCAATCAGTGCACTGTAGTGCATTCAAAGCTCCTGAGCTTCTGAGATATTTGTTTAAAATGTAGGTGCCCTAGCCCACCTCAATGATCCTGATTCAATACTCTGCTTATAACGTCTCAGACATCTGCTTATGAGTAACTCCTGGTAATGCTAATGCAAAGTCCTAAAGAAACCACCCTTTGAAAACACTAACTTAAAGATTGTTATGGCTTGTGCCTAGATTCCCCCCAAAGCCTCATGTAGTCACAGGTGGGGCTTTTTAGATGTGGCTGAATCCAGAATGTGTGATTGATTCATGTTGCAACGGTGGGATTGAGGGTGCTAGGATTAACGGTGGGTGATCACTAAATCAGTCCGCTGATTGGGTTGCCACCACCCTCATCCCTGGTAGCCTGGACACAAGATAAGGGAGAGAAAGAGGCTTGTCTTCTCCTTCCCTTGCTTGTTTTTGCTTCTTCTGCTTGCCGTGAACTGGTTCTGCTCTGCAGCATCCCTCTACCAAGTCACCCTGCCTTAGAACCAGCCAGTCATGAACTGAGAGCTCTATAAACTGTGAGCTAAATAAACCTTTCCACCTTTTCCTTTGAGGGCAGGTGTTTTGTCTCAGCCACAAGAGAAAAGTAACTAAGACAAAGATATGCGACAAAAATAACAAAGGACAACAGTGGTTGTCAAAACCAACAGGAAATGGTTTCAAAATGTTGTCCCTAATTCCAGAATGTATACATTTAGACACCAGAACCATATAACTTAAAATCTTTGAGAATCTCCCTAAAAAATGGGGAAACTTAATAAGAAATGACACAGTCCACAGGTCATTAACTTCAAAGCAAGTATTAGGAAGATGGCCATGAGCTAAAGTGGCCCATTTTCATTATTCTCTGAATGTAGAAAAGATTTTGCCAAGAGCGGAGAAAAAGAAAGACATTATCTTTTGTATTCATTGAAATAGAATCTTTAGTTGATTCTCCAATCATTTTGAGTAGACAGTAAGAATTACACATGATTATACCACTTAGGAAAGCCATAGAAAGAAATAAACGGGTTTATTTTTATTCAGAATGGCTGATTTGTTGTGATCAGAAACCAACGAATTTTAAAATACCGATTCTTGCAGACTTGCCCATGAGGTCTGTGAGACAATGTGTAGAATGTTAGATGTCACAACTAAAATGAGGCTATCACTACAGCAATTCGCAGGCTTCATGGCAAATATCAATCCATTGTTGAAAACTCTCCACTTCACATATATTTTAAACTTTTACTAAAAATGTGCCACATTCATACGACATGAACAGCACGTATCCCCATAAAATTCATACTCTTTGAAGAATGAATGAATGGGTACCAATAGACACCTACTATTGATCGTTATTTCTGCAAAGAATTTCTTCTTTTGTAAGAGTATTTCAGTAACTACTGTGCTTCAATTAAAAAACATGTTTGTAATACTCCAAACAGACAGTTTTCCATGGGAATATGCTTTAGACAACAATTTTTAAAAATAACAATTACAAGCTTTTCAAGAAAATTCATTTCCTACCTTACTAGCAAAATCCACCTCAACTTTTTATCACTGTGATGAAACCTATATGTAACAAGAAATTATGCAATGATACAGACTTTGTAATTTGTACCGAGACTGTCCACTAAAAATTATATAACACACCAGATAATACAGGTTGCCAATACTTAAATGAATATATATACTTGTTCACAGCATTTGAGAACAGGAAGATGGATGGTATTTCTTCACTCACCAACTGGTCACACATATGGTATGAAGTTTACATCAAATATGAAAGACACAGAACACAGAAAAAAAATCAAGATAAATAAACCAATTTAAGCTGACTCACAAGTGTTAAAAAGATAACCCTTTTCGTCTAATACATAAAACAAAGATTAATGATTTAGTCAATTTAATCACAGTAATGTCGCCCAGTTAATATAGAAAAAGAATATATCTGTCCAAACTAGTTATGCATGGGCAATTCTGAAGGCATTTCTTTAGGCTTCTCTGTCAGCATGCTTGTAGCTTTTTCACACCATGCCTGATTTCTTCTGCTCTTTGGGAAAGAAATGAATACTGAGGAGCTCCCCAGATGTGTTCCCCAGTACTGCGCCACTCTGGGGCAGGAAAGACCAGAAACTGTTGCCATGTCAGTATATTGCTAGTTTCTGACAAACCCAGAAGCTACCAAAAAGACAGCATTGGAGAGGTAATACGATTCCACGTATTTGTATGCAGTCTACTTTAATGCTTTACCATCTGCTAACATGTATATTTAAGATCATACAAATACATAAGCTGTTCACACAGCCTAGATAACTCAGTGATAAACACATGGTATACACTTAGGGTATGTGATGAGGTATTAACTTGGATTGCAGCAGAGATGAACATGATCTGGAATATCACTGAAGCAGTTGTGAAAGTGGAGATACTGTTTTTTACAGTGGAAGAAAAAATTGAAGACAGTAAAAAAAAACTGCTAGAATTGAATTATAGGCAGAAAGTCAAATAGTGTGTCAGGTTTAACCTGTGTATGCAATTGATATCCTGGCACTGATAAAGACAGATTGTCATGACGGGATATAAAGCAGAGACAGTAGGATGATTCAATAGCCAAATATGAACCCATTTAAATTCATAAAGATCAATACGAATCAGAAGCTAATGACACATAACCCACCCTTCATCCTCACATCTCCTCTTAAAGGTTGACACACTTCAGAATTCATACATTTCTAGCTGCTTGACTACTAGAATAGGAACTGATCTACTTGGCTTATTTTATGTTAAGGAAAACTTGTTTCACCTCACATTGATACAATGTAATATCTAACTAAAATTTATCAGAACAAGTTCCCACTACAACTTTTCAAACCTCTAGTTGATAGCTGATATATTTTCATTCTCATTAATCTTTCAAATGCTAAAACATCTGGACCATAAATTTAATTTCACTAGTGACATGTCTGCAAGAAAGTGGTTTCGTTATTAAATATATTTGGTCATTAGATGGATTAGCTTGTCTGCCTAAAATTAGCTCTGTGATTATTATTAGGAATATAATAAAGCTAAGCAGATTAATCTCATGAAAATCTTGGGGCTGGGGATTTTAGCTCAGCGGCACAGCACCTGCCTGGCAAGTGCAAGGTCATGAGTTCAATTCCTGGTACTGGAAAAAAACAAAACAAAACAAAAAAAAAAATCATTCACTCATGAGAATCTTAGAACACAAAAACTTTTTACCACATGTTTTTATTTTATAGCCTTTTTAATGCTAAGATGACTTTAAATGGCTGATATGTGTCAGCCATTGAACACATTTGTGATGTAAAAGAAGGAGAGAAAAGAAAGTGGTAAAAGGGAAGATTGGTTATAGAAGAGACATAAATCAACCATGAAGGGGCTGGGGATTTAGCTCAGCGGCAAAGCACCTGCCTGGCAAGCGCAAGGTCTTGAGTTCGGTTCCCGGTACTGGAGAAAAAACAACAACAACAAAAAAAAACCAAATAAATAAATAAATCAACCATGGCTACAGTTCAGGATTCCTCTGAAGGATTTATTTGTAGATGAATGAAACTGCTCCACAGTTAAGACAGACTCTAATAGTAGTCTAAATCTTCTCGATTCCTAGAGATGTCCTCTCATAACATATATGGAACATATACTTTACTCCAGAAATATAATAAAAGGGGAATAAAAATACAGGAAGACTATTGAGAGAAAAATCAATTTAAGTTAGTACATGTATCAAAAATAAAATAACATTACTTTTGAAGTGTCATAGCATACTCAGTTACATATTCAAATTTTCCAAATTAATCCTTAATAAATTTAAGAAACTCGTCCTGAAGGTTCACAGGACAACCACTAACTTTTCCTCATACAGTGCTGGATCCAACCCAGGACCTCACCTAAGTAGACAAGATATACAGATACATAAGAATTTACAGGATGGGTGTGGTGGCTCATGCCTTTATAACCCCAGCACTCAGGAGGCTGAGGCAGGAGGATTGCTGTGAGTTCGAGGCCAGCCTGGGCAGGAGGTGAGTTTGAGGCCAGCCTGAACTGCATAGTGAGACCCTGTCCCAAAAAGACAAAAAAAAACTTACAAGACTGGCTTACAATGACCTCCCAGAGTCAGCTGTGGAAGAGTGCAAAAGGTCTGTCTGCACACTGGAGATCTGAAGGATCCAGTCGAAGGCCTGGAACTCAATGTAGTGTCCTGTGAGAGTCCATAGCAGGAGGCTGAAGGGTCCGCAACAAAGGCTGACAGGTCTGCACTGGAAGCCGGGAGATGATATCCAAGGAGAGGGGAAGAAGTAAGCCTTCCTTCTTCTTCATTTCCCTCTTACACCATTCAGGTGACAATCCTCCCTAGTGTGGGTCTTCCTCCTCTGAAACACAGGGAAATTTTTTGAAATTGCCACTGAATGGATTTCATACTGTAAGTAGACAGAATACTAAAGACTACACTCTGAGTTGATACCACTTGCTATCTTGTGTTTAATAAATTGATTTGGCTTTTTAAAAAGTACTGGCTTAAAATACCTTTTTACTTTTATCACGTGTGAGGACCTTGGGGTCAATACCTAGCACTACCAAACAATACAGAGATTAAGGTAATGTTTCCTGACACAAATTGACATATGAATTTTTACCAACCATACACATGTATCAAGACATCTGCAAACAGAATTTACTGAGGAGGAACAGTGTTTAAAAAGTGTTTTAGAACACTTTTAAATTGCTACTGGAAAAAACATATAATATATGGAACGGGCATGTATTACAAGGTACATTTTAAGTTTTTAAGTGTAAGAAAGGAGAGAACTTGATATTGTGGTTCCAAAATTTTACCATTTAACAGCAATTCCTTTAATAATATTCTTTCAGAGCCCTCATAGCTGCTTCCCTTCCAAATTTCTAATCTAAATCGCTGTCCAGTTCAACATGACAGTACAAATAGCCAGTCGTCTCACTGTCTTCTGTATTAGTCAGTTCTGACATTAATACATAATCCAGGATTGCTGTGTGTGGTTGGTTTCCTTTGAGGTCCCACAATTATGGAATCCTATTATTTCAAAGACATTTTTTCTTGGTGAATTAAAAAAGGGCAGGGATGAGAAGGAATATTTATCTCTTCCTTTCAAGTTTTAAAAAGAATTTGATATGGTTATTCTTAAATGCAGAGGGTTGTATGACATTTAACAAGTTGTCAGTGATAACTGGATTTGCTTTTTAAAATTTTGTCTTTAGCAGATAATCTCAAAGAAAATAAAATTTCAGATGTGATATTCCTTTACTTAGATGTTACATTTAATTTTCTTTATAAGTCTAATTGTTCAGATATACTGCCAAGAATGAAAAATAAAACCTTCAATAGCTTTATTTGATAGTAGGAACAGTCTATATTGTTATTCCATAACAAATCAGGAAAAAAGACTATATTTTATCCAGTACTGATGATCACTGATAGCTTTAAGATTTTCATATACAAATGAAGAAAGAAACTATAATTCTCCCACAGAAGAGATTTTTAGAGTAATGAAGTAGCCTTCAAATTTGGTGGAGCTTCAGAATCATCCAGTGGTCTTGCCAAAATATAGATTGCTAGCAACTCCAAGAAGTCTGGGAAGATAGCCAAGAACCTGTAGGTCCAAATGCCCCAGTGATGCTGGCTCTGCTGATATAAAACCACACTGTTGACAATCACTGGAATAAAGGATGCTTCTTTGTCCCTTGACTTGCATTAGAAATTTTTTAAACTAATCAATGACATCCACAAGAATAATGTTGAAGAGAAGCTTCCATAGATCTTTAATCACCTTCAAATCATCTCTGTTGAACAAATCAAACTGATGAATAAAAGCAAAGAATTTGTCTGACCATCTTTTTCCCTACAATCAAGATGACTAGAATATACTTAATGCCACCTTTGCTCAGATCTCTACTTTTCCTTCCAGAATACCCTAGTTATGATGTCTTCATCAAACGCAAACTTTCGTCTCTACTCTGAATCTTCTTCGCCTGTTCTTTATGTTTATGAACATGTTGTCACAGAGGGAAGTAGATATAGAGGTGCAAAGCAAGTTACTGAGTTGAGCCACAATTTCTCTACCCCAATGAAGATAATACCTACTTTTCCTGGTTATACTGGATGGCTGGATTAGATGATGTTTGTATGACATCAGACACAATGCTTAACACACAAGAAGTTTCTCCTACCACTGGAAAAGGAACTTCCTTTCTACCTTCCTAGAATTTCCAGTTTTTACATGTTATGACATTAATAATCTCCATGTCATCTGCTCTTCATAATATCTCCTGCCAACCCAGAGTGTCTTAAGCAGAAATTGAGCCAATAAAAGATGTTAAACAGGGTTTTCTGGTTTTCAGAGGGTAGAGAAATACAAAGAGGATAAATGGATATTTGTTTATAAGGAAATACAAGGGCCAGAAATCAGAGCTATGGAATATGGTGGCTGTCCTGATCGCCTCTTCTGACAGAACTTAGCAGAAGAGACCACATAACAGGTGAGAGGTGTGGATCAAAGGCATTGCTGAAAGACAAGCTTTGTTCACCTTTGAGCTCCCTGTTGTCTGTGTTATTGCCATGTTTTCATGGGTCTCTGTAGGGAAGTTAGTTACATGGCCCGTGCATGAACTGAAAAAAACCAAAGCAAAATAATAAATAAGCATCTTACTCCTATTTTACCCCTTCAAAAAATATCACAGTAACCGACAGATTCAAATCATCAGTCCTAGCAAGTTTGAAATATACTCTATAATCAACCATCTCTATCCACAGATCCCACATCCCCACATTCTACCAATCATGGATCAAAAATTTTTGGAAAAAGGATGTGTGAGCTTTTTTATTCCCTGTCATTATTCCCCAGCCAAAACAACAACAATTTACATAACATTTACATTGCACAGTATTTAGTATTCTAAGTAATATAGAGATGATTTCAAGTATTTTGGAATATTGCCAAGGTTATATGCAAGTACTACACAATTTTATATAAGATATTTGAGCATCTTTAAGTTTTGGCATCTATGCAAGTCCTGGAACCAACACTCCCGCAGGTACCAGTTAGGGATATGTCATAGGCATGCTAGCTCTAGCTAACAATGAGACCTTAGGTAAATCTCAGTTTCTTGCATCTGTGACTCTCAAATGTCAGATGGATACAATGCTGCCTGGCCAGCCTAGCTTTCATTATTGTTATACTATGTACCAAAATTCTTTGAAAAGTAAAACATTAAATAAGAGCCGATATATTACAGTATTGGTGTTCAATAATGATAACTAGAATCAAGTCAGTGTTTATGTAAGCCACGTAATAATATCCTTATGATGCTTTCAACTTAGGCACCCTGAAGTCAGGAACATAGGAGCCTTGGTGACACAGCCTTGACAAAACCCGGGCTTGCCTCTTCTTCCACTACTAGAATAAACATCTTTTCCAAGTGCTTTTGTTGGTTAGCAGATTTCTGTAGAAAGAATTCTACTTTGCACTTTATTTAACTTACCAATAGGATATTATCACATGAAAGAAAGATTAAAAATAGTAAAATCTCAAACTTCTTAGGAAGAGATTAGCAGGACATCCTGTCCCTCGGGCACACTGAGTGTGTGGCCTAGTGCCGGTTGTCAAATGCTTGCTGCCCTTCACCAATCTTCTGGGGCTGGATTTGATGCCCCAGTTTAAGTCAGTCTATACCCACCTGTCATAAGCTCAGATAACAGCAGATTCTCCCATGATCATTTTCCATCAGCCTGCATGCAAACACCGGGGGAATATAACACCTCCCTCCTTGCCTGAAGTCCAGGCTGGTTTCTGGAGCTGCCATATCCCACTCGGCCAGTAGGTGCTGCCATGGAAACATACTAGATTTTTAAGCATAGACACCAATTCAAAGTTTCAAGCTTTGGGAGGAAAAAAATCTGGGTTTCAAATTTGATGAAGTATTTTCCCCCATAGTAATCTAAAATTGGTCAACTCTGAAGACTCTGATTTCTGTCCTTCAAGCTAACAAGACAGCCTGAAAAACACACCTCTCCAATGGGCAGCCTAAGACACAGATTCTCCCAGGTGCTTCCTCTGTACTGCAAATCTAAACAGCCCCCTAAGTTCACTCACATCAATGCCAGAGGCATAAGAAAGGAAACTAGCAACAAAAGATCAAAAGGAAACGAGCCCAGTAAAGCTCCTGACTCCCCAAGAGCTGTTTTGATGTAGAGATTTCTATGAAAGCTCATTAAATCCTCAGTGTATGAGTCAGGGCTTAGGCAGAATTAAAATGAAGATAATAAGACACCGTAGTCATCCATACTGCCTTATTTGTAAAGCATTCAGTAATCAAGATTCTCCATGGAAATTCCACACAATTCCCCAACACATCAAGAGCCTGAATTAGCTTTTCTGCTTAAACCACCACCTAAGTTAACATCTCTATATTTGGGAGATACTGTTATTTTTGCCATACCGCTGACCACAAACAATCCTATCAAAAAAGCAATTCAAAGCAAATTCCTCTTTGTGATGAGGAGCCAGGTGAGTCATCCTCGTGAAGAAAAAGTAGTCCCCAGATCCCATGGATATCCAGTCCATCTGAGGAAATGAAGTCGTTAGGTGACAGGTGTGTTCTGAGAAAAGCCAGCCTGATTAGCTTGGTTTTCCCAGTGCTTTCATTTTCTGGAAAATTATCATAAGAAAACCTATGCTTCAAATGGAACCTGAACAGGAATAAACCTTTGTACAGTGCTCGTCAGTATTCTCCAGAAGAACAGAACCAGTGATATGGGGGTGATGTGCAGGTGCGTGCGTGCATTGTAGAGAGAGAAAAAGTGAAAGTAGGAAACACACCCTAAGGAATTGGCTCACCGAGTTGTGGAGCCTGGCAGGTCCTGAGTTTGCACAGTAGGTCACTTAGCAGGAGACCCAGTCTTCCAAGACCCATCCATCCAAGGGTCGATGCTCAGTCTGACGACCCTCTATTGAGAAGATTGCTTCCATATTATAGGTGGATGGGCTTTATTCTCTTAAGGCCTTACACTGACTGGAAGAGGCCTGCCTAGTAGCCTTATATTAACTTAATTACCTCATCAAAGACCCTATCTCCAAATGCAGTCCCATCCTGGGGTGCTGGGAGTGATTTCAATGTATGAATGTGGGTGGACACAACTCATCCCATACGAAATCTAAATAGGTTTTATAGAGATTACAAAGAAAAGAGAGAGGGGACTGGGGATTTAGCTCAGCGGCACAGCGCCTGCCTGGCAAGCGCAAGGTCTTGAGTTTGAGTCCCGATACCAGAAAAAACAAACAAACAAACAAAACAAAGAAAAGAGAGAAATGGGGTAATTTGGTGAAGACACTTATTTTTCGGGGCAGTGATTCTCAGGGCGTGGTGCTGGGCCCAGACCCATCAATACCCGCTGGGAATTGTTAGCAGTGCGCATTTTCAGAACTCACACGAGATCTGAATCTGTGAGTGGGGGCTGAAAGATCCATTTTCCATAAGCCCTCTAGATGATTCCAGGGAAGGCTAAAGTTTGAGAACAGCTGCTCTAGAAGTTTGTGTTTTTTTTATTTTGAGATTTTATTTTGAAAGTTTCCAACCAATAACAATGTGAACATTGTCTAAACTGTGCTTTTTTCCTTAAATATATTGAGTCATATTTTATAAATGGGCTTTGAATGCATTTTATTCTTGTAAATTGCAAATTAGGCGAGAGCTCCAAGGATAAGTATCATAACAACACTACAATAAATCCTGGCCTCTGAATACAGCTTTCATAGGGTAAGGGCAAGACTGTGAGTACCCAATAAAGCTAATTTATCAAGTACCAGGGCAGTCTAGTTGCTGTCTGTCTGGTTGGAGGCCTCAGTTACCTTATGCAAGCCCTGTGAACGGCACACTAAATTAAAACGGTTGAACTTAGTAAAATTTATTCTACTCTTCTTCTTAAAAATGAAATACTAAACCCAGAAGTACCGAGTAGTCAACGCATCATCCTATGTCTTCAAAACACCATCCTCTGTCCTCAAAAGACCATGGCCCCAAATATTAGCCTTAATAAATTCACTGGACAACGAACAAACCTCTTGCCATCCCTTTTGGAAATCTACACTATAGGATCAGAAGCAAATGTTCTAATTTACCCGTGAGTCATTGCCAAGCCATGGTAGATGGTCAGATATACAAACAAGCATGCACCTGAGCAACTTAACTAGAGAAGTCAGCTTCCTTTGAGAAGGAACACCAGATACACTATCTGGTGTTCAGGCCCATGTCACCGAAGGTGGAGTTTCTGTCCAGGAAGCTTGCATCACTTACCTAACACAATTCTTAGCCCCTAAGATGCCAGATGCCATCACATAGTACAACTAGAGCTAATACACATAATTATTTATATAAATTATACACCAAGAGTTTGCCAGGTCTTCAGCATAAAAGATTATTTGTCGAGCCTGCTTTATACATTGGTTATCAAAAACAAAAAAGATTGTCAAGGAACCTTTCCCGTTGGACTGGAATCTAAATGTACCTTCTTGGGGACACCCTGTCACAGAGTGACAACGGAGGGATTAATATATTTGGGCAGGCCCTGAATGAAGGAAGCTACAGGGCTACTTTGCAGCTGCAGTATTTAACTGTGTCCAGACGGGACAGAGAGCATTCTTTCACAGAGCAATTACGGCAGCAGCCGTCACCGAAGAAGCTGATGTTTGTTGCCACATGAGAAAGAGCAGCCCGGTTTCTGAAAGCCAGCTCTCCATCACTTTTAAATAAAGTGTTCGTCATCAGTTTTCGAAGGAACTGGAGGTGTTTGATATGAACTTCCTTTTACCCCTTCCTGATCAAATGAAGTCCGCAGAGGCTCCGCACACTCGCGTGCAGTGTTGGCACTTTTTTAAATCATAGGGCATCACAGAATCAGAAGTGTTTTTAAGCATAAAAGTTTTCAATTTCTAATATTTCAAATATGCTAGGACTCATATTTCCTAAGGTTCTTAGTTTAAAAAAAAAAAAAAACAAAACAAAACTGGGCGTGATGGCGCACGCCTGTAATCCTAGCACTAGGGAGGCTGAGGTAGGAGAATTGTTGCAAGTTCAAGGCCAGCCTGGACTACAAAGTGAGCTCAAGGCCAGTCTGAACTGCATAGCGAGAATCTGTCTCAAAAAGACAAAAAAAGAAAAAAGCGAGTATTTAAAAAAACAGGCATCTTTTTGATCAAAGACTCATAATTTAAATGTTGCTTAATTTAACTAGCATTATATAAGGTCCTACTCTGGGCCCATCTGTGGGAAAAGCAAAAGTTGATTCATTAAACATTTTTGATCTATGTTATATCTCAGCCATTATGCAGTTTGACAAATAAATTCCTAAGCACAAGCACTCAGAGATGCCTGCCTTCAAGACCTCACAGGGAGGGTAAAACGTATATATTTATTAAAGAATGCACTCAGCTGCAAGTAAATAGGCAACTTGGAGATGATGTGTTCACACAGAGTCAGAGTGCATCACCTGTCCTGTGATGCCATCATGGACCTGTGCTTTTTCATTTTTTCCTGGCTCCTTTATCCTCATATACTAGTGGTGGCAGACCTATGGCACGCATGTCTGCAGCAGGCTGGTTGTACCACTGAAAGCGATAAAGGGTTCACCGTCACTGTCATGTACTATTCTCTGCTCATGTGATTATTTCCTTATGGTACAGTTGGAGGCCATGTCTGTTCCCGCTAAGCCTTCCCCTTTCATCAGGGAAGATATTTCCCACACATTTCACTCAGACTTCCCTTAGCTGTTATTAGGCAAACAGTCACAGTGCCGCTTTTGTCTGAAAGGTTAAATGAGGAGCAGAAACCGAATCGTCATGGCTGGCTCTTAAGTGAAATAGCATAGGAAATAAGTGACTTAGAATAATTCACACGGCACTGAAAGGGGAGAATGAAAGCCTATGGGACCAAATGGGACGCTGTTAGTGTAATTCTGGAATGAGAACATGAAGATCTAGTTGAAGGGTTCTCTTCAAATGGCTTAGTGTGTAATAGTCTCTGTGAAAGGAAAACATCACACACAGGTGGCAGACACTACCTAAACACAAGTCCTGTGTTACACTACATTACGATGAGTATGCCACATGTAAAGGGCTGCCCTGGGGAGTCTGGAAAGAGATATTTCACCAGGCATGGTGGCACATGCCATAATCCCAACACTCGGGAGGCTGAGGCAGGAGGATCACTGTGATTTTGAGACCAGCCTGGCTACAAAGTGAGCTCAGGGCCAGCCACAACTGAAGAGCGACACCTGGTCTCAAAAAGACAAAAAAAAGATATTTGGGGCTCCTACTGTTTACACTACATAGGTGTAATCCTCAAAAATGGCTAAAACCTGAGACTGGAATTTAAAACTATAATCTGACATTGATATATCTGTCTACAGAACACAACATCAGTTTACACAGATGTCTTCTCCAAAGTTGTCTCATATGGCCCGACTTTCACCTTATTCTATACCCTCTGTAACTTCCAAAAACTGTTTCTTGAGTTAGTCTCATGGCCAAGTTGGTGGCAGCAGAAATGAGACTGATCTTAGGACAAAAATGTTTGAAGGAAGCCAGGATATAAAGCTAGAATCAGTTCAGGGGCTGTCATTCCTCTCAGTCACGAGTTAGTGCTGGATTCTGAGTCAGAATCTAAGTCTGAATCCTAATTCTGCCGTTTACTAGGGCGCAACCTTGGGAAATCGTTTAAGCGCTCTGTATTCTTCTGTAAAATGCTCACATTACCTTCCTTTCAGAACTGACAGAAGAAAGGGAGTTAGTGTTTGAAAGTATTTGAAAAGTACCAGGCACTCATCACACGCGTGGAATGTCTGCTATTTTGGTGACCACTGTCATTATTCTATGCAGAGGCTAACTGCACTGAAGTTAGCAGAGGCTAACCGTTCAGAAGTCATAGAGTCCTTGACTCAAATACTGACACTGCCACCATCTCTGGAACCTGGGACAAGTTAATTAGGGGTCCTGAGGCCTCAGTTTCTCCTTCTGTGGAAAGCGAAGGTAATACTTCTTTCACAGGGCTACAGTGAATATCAAACAAGATGACGTGAGAGTACTGAGCACAAGTCCTGACAAATAGGTGATTTGTCTTCTTTTTCCTTTCCATGACTCATTCTTTTATCTGGATTTATCACTGGAAATCCCCTGGGGTTGTTTCTTGCAGCTAATCATATTCCTGTGCTTCTCCCATTCTTATTATTTGAATGAAACGGATTGGAACTTAGCACCATGAACCACCTTGAAAACAAAATGAGGTCAAACAAGTAGCCTTCTACAGTTTTAAGATGAGAAAAGGACACCCAGCAAATATGGCAGGGTCTCAATGACAGAGGTGGGACACTGTCACCTGCCCTGACTCTCAGGCATCGGGTGGTGGCACCACCAGCCCTCAGTCCACTCCCCAACCACAGCCCATGGGCCTGAGAAGCCGTACGAGCAAAGTAAGTCTGAAGTCTGACATAGTTACCTCTATTGGAATGGTTCCGATTGCTATATTCTAAGAAATGTAAATGCTAAGCTCAGAGCAGGCCCGATCTTCCCTGTGTACCACTGCCATCCCAATTCTCGACTTCACTCAAGGTGAGGCATATCTCTCACAGCACAGCTTGTGATTCCAAGGCACCTCAAAACCCCTTTGATGACCTCTCCTGAATTCAGAAGAGGACCTGACTTTCTACGATCCTTGCCTCTCCCAAGTGGGGAGAGATTTTCATTTCAGAGGGGACGTTTTGCCCTGCTGTGTACTCAGCAGAAGCACACTGCTTTCTTCCAATTTTTGGCCCTATATCTACCTTATTATGACCTCCTCTTCCCAGGTCCCTCTTCCTACAAACCAACTTTCACTCCCTTAAACTGCCTATGCACCACCACCACCAAAAGATGTTGCTGCCAGAAGTTGAACTGGGAACGGCAATGTATGAGGAATATTCCTCTCACCTGGCACCATTAGGCCCGGCCTATTACACTTGAATGTTAAGTAGCAACCACGTGTGAAGATAGCTTTTGGTGACTCTGAACAGGAGATGGCAGTAGCAGCCCAGGATGTGGATGCCCTTTCCCGGGCAGTCCTGCCTTCCCATCAATTGTCAGTTCTGAGCAGCAGTTTTGCCTGACCAAAACCCAAGGGGCTAAATAACGCCCCTGAGGTCCCGGTCCTTGCAGAATTTCACAACTGTCCAACCAGAAATTGCACAATTTGAAACCTGAACAACAACATGAACAAGATGGGCGCTGTTACTACATCTCAGGGCAAAGAAAAGCAGCATTCTCAACAATGAACAGATACTGCTGCTTAGCTGGGCTACAGAACAGAGCAGGGGTTTCAGATCTGTGCTATTCCTCCCGACACTGCGCAAGCTAGTTAGCAAGGTGAGTCAGCCTATGCCCTCATGTGGATTAGCAGGATAAGGAAGGCTTCCTCATGCACTTGACAAACGGTCAAAAAAGATAAAGCGGGGAAACTTGTCTTGCAAATTATGACATACTATAATGCAAGGAAGCCATTTTTATTGGTGTTATATCATTCCCTTGAATTTGTTCCTGCATCTCTAAATTTGCTTAGCTATTTTTTAAACATTTTTATTCTCTTTACTTTTTTTTTTTTCTGGTCCAAAGTTATATGGCCAGTTATATGTCCAAAGTTATATTGGCCATGGGGCTATTATTTCTCTGATAATTATAATTTCCTAGAGAGTTACGGTACACAAATTACTTTGTAATAGCTCTAACTCCTTTGCTTCATCCTGAGTCTACAATTATGCACTAGCCCATGCTCTTGTCATCTACTGCCTTGATTTATGAAACCTTCTGTTCTCTGATCTCATTTCTTACCTCCGCCTCCTTTCAAACTTGCCAAATGTGGCTGCAAGGTCAAATGTCTCATCATTATAGCATTACAATTTCAGGTGTAATCATTGCTATCTTAATAAAGCAGACAGTTAGTTCCACAATAGTCTGTATAATCCACAAGATAATTGCTCTGCCTTCACTATACAACCCCCGTTTTATGCCTTGCTATGATTCCATAACCACTATGTTGTGATTTGAAATATCTATTAATTTGGCTCATGTATTAATTAAAATTTTATTTCTAGCTAAATATGAGATAAAGTGTCATGTATGAAAAAGAAAAATATAATTAATCTTAAACAATTTTACCTGGAACAAAAACACTGGAACCAGAAAGTTTACATTCACAGACCCTTTTCAAGGGTAGGGGGAGGGTCCTGACACTTAAAATTATTGCAGAATCAATCTGGTGTTCTGGTAATATATTTATGAGATGTGCAAGCACACAAAATTTTTGAAGTCATTATTAAGGCAAAGATAATATTTCCCTTTGGTCTACTTGCTATCCAGAGTGAATTTTAGCCATAATAAAATTATACCTAGTCAGGTTCTTATACCTGAATGGCCAAGAGGTATAGAAATTTCCAGAACATCCTACTTAGAGAGCAGGACATGTAATAAGACTATAATCTAAAGCCAGGCCTCAGTTGTATTATTTATTTTGCCACCTTGATCATTTTTCTGCACTCATTTGGCTTGCAGGCATAGACATTCCCTGTTGATTATCTCGGCTTGGCAGTGGGTTTCTGCTACACATTTTGATTCCTAATATGGTAGCAAGAGAGGGTTTTGTATGAGTTCCAGGGAGTTTCTCTGGGCCTGTGGAATGCAGCGAGGAAAGAACCACACAGAGATGAAAACATGAGCATTTGCATTGATAAGGGCAAAATGAAAGAGAGAATAAAAAGGATATCTGTCTTTAAAAAGTTTTTTTTCCTCTTTTTCCGACTACTTTCTCAAGTAATATAGTCTTATATAGGAAGAAAGAATTAATGCCATGTTCTTTGATTGCCCACATTTTCATGACCATTGCAAAAATCATTTTGCAATGCCTGAGTTTTTTAACATGGGCAATTCTAACCAAATGAAGTTTTCATCATCATCAAAGTTTATGTCCCTGCAGCACCCCCGTCACCCTGCCCTGCAAATTAGCCACATAATGGTGAAATCTGAGAGCATAAGTACTATGTTCCTGAGAAAGGGCACTAGATCCTGTTGTCTCTTCCCAGGATACAAATTACACTGTCTTAACTTGGTAGCAATACGAAGGGATGCTAAACAAGTCACAGAATATAAATATTATGTACTGCAAATCTGTCTTATGATAAAAAAAATCAATCAACAAAAAGAAATAAACAAACAAGAAATTACTTATCAATATTTTGGAGTTCACTACAGTTTTTCTCTGGAGGTCATAAATTAGTTCACAAAAATACTCATTTGGTAAGAATTCTTTAAATGATGCCTCCCAGATGTATTGTATTTAGTAATGGGCTCCTTTTTCCCTGACTGTATTTACTAAAGCCTTCTTTAATCAGCTACATTTGCAGAAGTGTAAGTTATTTTCACTACGTTTTACATTCATTCAATGTATTACTTTTATATACTTAAGAATTACAGGAGTAGGGTTGCCTCAGAGGTAGAGTGCCTGCCTACTGTGCCAGAGGATTGGGGTCCCACCTCCAGCACTTAAAAAGAAACAAAAAAAATCCTCTGTTTGCCAGCTATGGCTTCCAAACTGACTATATGAACATTTGAGGCTGTGTCTATATAGTTTTCGTGCTGCTATCCCAACAAAGACAAAATAAATCATTAATGAGAGACCTAGAAATCTCAAACATTCAACATGCTGCTAAAGATACGTGTGAAAGAATGGTTCTGGGGCTCGGGATTTAGCTCAGCGGCAAAAGCGCCTGCCTGGCAAGCGCAAGATCGTGAGTTTGGTTCCTGGTACCGGAGAAAAACCAAAAAAAAAAAGAAAGAAAGAAAGAATGGTTCTAATGATTCCCCAAATATTTTATTTTTCTGGACAACTCCAGTGAAAGACTCTAATTAAGAAGCAACAATAACAAACATGATTAGTCAGTATATTAGCTAGGCCCAGGATTGTTTGGAAAGAACGGAAAACCCCAGAATAAGCGTAAAGAAATTTCATTTCTCTAGAATGTGAACAAAGAAAGCTGCCGCGGGTCTCCCTCTATCACACGGAACCCAGGCTGGCCAAATCTCTCCACGTGGCTTTCATGGCATGGGCCATGTGGCAGCCAGGACTCCAGCCAGTACATCCAGAGAGGAGGAAAAAGAGAAGAGGGAGGAGAATCCTTTCCCTATACTGAAAATTTTAAATTCCCACATTGCACTTCATTTCTGTCTCAGTTGTCAGAATCTAACCTTGATCACCTAGAAAATGCTGGGAGATGCACCCTTTTATTCTGGGTGGATGATGTGCTCAGCTAAGATCTGGGATACTAACACTAGGAGAGAGGGGTAAAGTGGGCACTGGAGTAGGTAACACATAGGCTTTCATGGTCAGGTGCCCAGGAGCCTTGAATTGCCGTCATTGTCAAAGTCACACCGTAAACTATTTCCCCATGCATACTTTTGTGTAATTAAGTCATAAGCAGCTTTTTGTTGTTCCACTAACAAATATACATAAACTGTAGAAAATCTGAAGATGCAGATAATTAGAAAACATTAAAACAACCATAAACATATCATCCTAGAGATAAGTAAGATTAAAATTTTTTTAAGATTCAAATTTTGATACATATTTCCAGGAGCACTTTCTAGGCAGGCACTGTGTCATTAAGCTATATCCCCAGCTCCAGGAGTACCTGTATAGGTACAAATATTATTTCGCTAATAAAGTTAAGAGCATACAAAGTATATGATTTTTAACAACACAATATTGATTCCATCTTTCTGCCTCAATAATTTTCTCAAAATTGTGTAAATTAATATAGATCACTTTACTATATGATAATACCATAATTTCTAACCATATTGCTGAACATTTTGGACATTTAAAATTTTTCTATAAAGCACACTGCAGTTAACACCATTGTTACTACAATTTTGTTCATATCCTCCACTACCTTATTTAGGACGTAGTTCTCTGGTGAAAGACTATCTTAAGGTTTTGGTGTGCCAAATTGTTCTCTCATGTAATCATGTGACTATACCTACTGACCAATGGTATCATATAATTCTTAAGTTTTCATAAATTTGATAGACTGACATGTTGGTCTCATTTTTAATATGTGTTTCATTACAATTGAAGTTGAACGTTTTCCCTGCTTTTCTATTTGAGCTTATTTATCATCATGAAAAGAGACAACAAGAGAAAAAGGGACTTATAAACACAAATTGGGAAACACAAATTTCAGACAGAAACAAACAAGTCTTTAGTTCTTAAGATAAGCCTGGGCGCTAACCCGTGAATGACAAATACCGCAACAGGAGAGGGTACCATTTCCCTTTGAGGGGCAGTCAATGAAGATGCCCTCTGACTGCTTAAAGAAAAGTAGTCCAACTCTTTTCCTCCATTATGTATGAACAAAGCAGCCATGGTTTTAGCTCCTGTTGCATTGTACTTGAAGGACGTCCCTTCCTGTATGGGTCTCCCAACACAGCTCTTCCTTTAAGTAGACTGTCGAGCTCTCATTCCAGCCCAGTGGCAAGTAAAACGATTCCAAGTGGTTCAAGTTTCATCCAAGTAGTCAATAAACCACAAGATCTGTCTGCTCAACTATTTTCGTACCAAATGGGAAATCTCCAGTCTAAATTTGTAACATCTGAAAACAACTCTGTGCCTTTAAATATCTGGTGATGTGTCATATTTTCCCACAGATAAAGCTAAAGTGATGTACATTCAACAGCCAGATCACAACATGTCCATCAATCAGCTGTTTGTATCATTTGCTGACATTGGAAGGAGAGGATTTCAAATACCTATGCACATGCTCTGTACATGCGATTGATCTATTTTCTTGCTCCTGTGTTGTATAAATCACTCTGGAATAGTTCATTCTTTGCAGCATATTAATTCTCTCCTCATGCCCAAGAGCCAAGTATTAAATCAAGAAGTAATCTAAGAGATAATTTGAATACTACAGGATAATTCCCAATTAGACTGTAAGGATGAAACTTCCGATAATTGCAGGTCCAGGTATTGAGGTGCAAATAAAAATGGGAGGAATAAAATAAACATCATCCTGTACTTGCAAAGCCAAAAGTTAAATATTAAACCAAATTGCATCCTTTTCTCTGTAAGTCAAATAATTCTTTTCCATATACATAAGGAAGACAAATATATATTTTCATTTATAATTTAGGCTGGGCCCTTTATGATGATTTACTTGGAACATCATAATCCCTAAAGATTGTAAAATGTTATTGGGGTTTATCCCTCCTCCAGTTGTCCTGCTGGATTCTATTTTCTTCCCTCTATTGCTTTGTAGAGTCAGGCATCATTAAATCAACATGCAAAGGAAGGAGAAAATGAACATGGGTTAATTGCAGTTTGCACAACAGTTGGTACAGGTTATTGTGATGTAAGAATCCATTGTGCAAACCAGGAAGACAAGTAGTTTTGTGACTCTATGATCACTAAATTGGGTGTGCACTAGGAAATAGCAGCAAATGGACATGCTGTGTGTGTGTGTGTGTGTGTGTGTGTGTGTGTGTGTGTGTTGACAGGGTAGGGATACGTACAGATCCTTAAATGTCATGCTGTCAGAAGTTAGGAGATTTGGTCTTCAAGCATGGATCTTGAAGCAGCTATTACCCAAGCATGTCCCATTCTGGCAATCTAGCATGTTCTGTGTGATCTTCTCCCCTTTACTGCACAAAGAAGTCCTAATCCTGTACCTGCAATCTTGGAAGAGAAGTGAAACCTGTATTTCTTGTCAGCAGATCTATAGGGTAAGAAGAACACTATAAAAGCAGCTGTAATTCACGCTAGAGATAAAAGGAATACAACAAGTACAAATAAAGGGTAAAAAGTCACTGCCTAGGATTTCTAGAATTACAGCAGTCTTCTGAGAAGTAATACTTGTTGTCTCTGCCATTCTTAAGGTATAATCTTCAAAACCCTCAAGAGTGTCAGTGAGATACGCTCGCCATTTCTCTAGTGAGCATACATGATGGGTATCATGGACCACTATAGGACCATGTTTTTGCAGGGTCTTTTTAGGGTGCCAGTACATAAAGGACTTAGATATACAGATATATAAAGATGCCCCTTCATAGATTTTTCTATTATTTATTTAGAATTATTTGTTTACTTTAGATTCATTTTTAAGCTATAAAAGTAGTATGTGTTCACGACAACAAAGTAAAATGATCAGAAGTGTAGTCTCCGTACCTGATCTTTCCATTCAGAGGTAATCACTGTTCAACTGTCCCGTTGCACCCTTCATAATTTGTAAACGTACCTATATATAACATATATAAATGTTATTAGACAATTTTGCTTTTTTCAGGAACTGATAATGTTGACCCAGGAGGGATTCATGAGGGCAGTCTAGTTGGAAAGCAGTCTTGAAGCTCTGTGACAAAACACTTACATAAAGCACAGTAGCAACTGTCCATACCAAAGAAAAGAAGTTGTTGCAAAGCAGGGCCCTGAATGGCCCCCCAAGCCACTCCTTAGCTTTATCACTTCAACCTTTTAATATAACAACACATATAATCCTCTGTTATTCTGTGGTATGAATGGACCCCACAGTAGACATAGAAAGTGAATGTAGAATTTTTCCCTTCATAAACACTATCAGTTTTAATCTCTGTTCATAACTTCAGATATTTATACAAGTGAGTCTACTACATGAATTCCTATAAATTCCTGCATGTGTTCCTTTCCTCAGTGGAAATGCGTTCCTTTTCAGAGTTGATAGATGTTGCTAAATTGTCCTCCCAACACATTTTTCCAATTTTTAGTCAATGGAAGAGACAGTCTTTTTTTTAGCACTTGCTTGGAGGAAGTGCTGAGCTATGCTGCCACAGAACTAGTTCTGCTAGCTCAAGTCTCATGCTTACCCGTGCATAAACAGGGTCCCAGTCATGCATGCAAGTTCAGCTTTCTTGGAGCTCTGGGGAGCTCAAAGCAATCTGCATTATTAATACAGCTAAATTGCGGTAGAGCATAGGCCCAGGTACAGTGACAGTCACATTTTTTTTAGCTTTGGGGAATGTTCGTTGCTATTGAAGTCTTTCCATTCCAAATTCAAGGAAAATTCTACTGAGAAAGCAAAGTAGTAAGAGAGAAGAAACTGTGAAGGCAGATTGTGAGATGCTATTGTCAGGAAGATAGGCACAGAGAGAAACAAGGTCAGAAAACTATACAAGACACTGTGTACACACGGCCACTTCGGTGTCACGAAACAAGAGGTGTGGAAGGCATTTGCCTTAAAGCCCTTTGGGGAGGGCAGAGCAGCAAGGCTGAATGGCAAAATAAATGTGAGTTCCCTTTCGATTTTCCCCTCATGCTGGGATGCTTCTCAGAAACACACACTTTCATCTTCATGAACATTTTGTTTTTTAAATGTACAAAAACCCTCCTAGAAGTAGGGTTTGGGTTTATCGCCCTACTTTTCTGGTAGAGGAACACTTATTCACTATATTTTCAAAGATATAAAGAATAACTGATGGACAAATGACAGCAATGGCAATTCAATTTCAGATCTTGTCAAATATTTAAAAGTGCAACTAATAAATTAGTGCTCTCTCATACATAACTTATATTACAGATCAGAACCTAGAAATGGAAGGAAAAAGATTTCTGCTAAAAGAATGAGTAAAAAAATAGCAAGCCCTGTTAGTATTTTAAACAGCAAACTGTTAGAAATTTATTTCTGCTTTTAAAGAGAAGTGTGGCTCTGATAAGTTATTTTATACTGCGTTATTGATGATGAAAGGAAGCATAAACTTGAAAATTATTACACCTCCAATGAAATATAAAAAGCATCTTCTGTGGTCTGTAAGAAAACCATATTTGAAATCCTACATCATTATAAACCTCGAAAATACAGCAGAACTCCTAATACTTATATAAATTTTTCTATGCTATCCAACAATGGTAATATTTTTAACGTAATCTAAATTGTAAAGCATGCATCAGTCATCAGTCATCAAAAGTATCTCTTTGAAATTCTGAGGCAGCACAAAAACAACAAGATAATGAATATTTTCATGTAGTCTTCTCTGCTTCTATAATTTGTCTGTGAAACCTGTGTCTTCCTCCCAGTCATATTTTCTTAACATTTTACTTTTTTTAAAAATTAAGTTATTTGAGAAATGAGGGAGTTTTTTTGTTTGTTTGCCTGTTGTTAGTTGGCTTTTCTTCTTCCGTGGGATCCCACATGTGTGTAAAAGGGTTTCAAAGGAACTGCAAGGTCGTGCGGTGGTGCACCACGTGTCCTTCGGGTCCCTCCTGCTCTCCCAGGGCTGGCCTGAGCTGGCCCCTTCCCCACCTCTCCGCTGTTGGCAACAGCTTGACAAGGCCCCCTTGGATCTGGCATTGCCCATTTTCCTTCCAGCCTCTGTATTATCGCCAGTGACACCTCCCTAAAGCAAAAATCTCATCCTAATTATTTTCCTGTATAAAATCCTTCATTGATTCTCATTGGCTTCTCCTTGCCTTCATGATGAAATCAAATTCCTTAGAACGCCTCACAAGCCCCTTCAAGGCCCAGACTGCCTGTCCAATTGGCATCACTTGTCTTCATTTACGCTGGGCTCCAACTGCAACAACATTACCTCATTCTACATACGGAAGCTTTTGTAGCTGTTGATGCCCCTCTCACCCTCCCCTCAGCCCTCCACCCACCTCCTCCAACCTGGAGAAGCCTAACTCACTCTCCAAAAGTCTCCTTCTCAGGTCCTTGTCTGCACTGGAGTCTCCTAGAGCTCTTAGTAAAATGAAGGTGATTCTGCTTCTGCAGACCCAAGAAGGGCCTGAGGTTCTGCATTTCCAACACGTCCCAAGAGGTGCTGAGCTGATTCTAGAAGAAACTCACTCTGCCATCGCTCCCTTGGTGAAAAGCTCCTTCCCCCAAAAGCCTGAATAACCATCTGTACGATGTTATTAAAGCTCTCTGCCGAATTACAGCTACATTTCTAGCTCTCAAATGTGAGAGGTTTTTGTCCCAAGTTATTAAAAATAACTTCAATGGGTTTGGGACAAAGGGGTAAGGGAAAAAGAGCCTACTTTACTTTTTATTTTTTTAACATGCAAGTAAGTCTAGAAGCTGGTTGAAAGAGCCCAGACTTGTTAGACAGTACGAACAATTATCTTTGTGGCCTCCTGGAGCCTTCCCCACCTCCACTGCAGAGCAAGCAGAATGCCTGGTCTTGCACAAAAGAATGAGGAAAGAACGAAGGCCCAGGGAATAATCTCCAGCAGAGAAACTGGGCAAGAGGTGGTACAAAAATGTTAGCAGGGCTGAGGAGAAAGAAGATGAGCAGAAACAAACATCTGCCCCGGGTTTCTCCCATCATGTCATAAACATGACAAGAATTCCCGACAGTAACCACCCCAACATGGTAACCGATGGCCCTGAAACTGGGTCAGTGGAGTATCAGGACCTCAGAGATAACATTTCTGGCACAGCGTTTCTCAATGGTTAAGACACATTAGAATCACCTAAGAAATGATTTTCACAAAATGGGACTGTCAGAGCCCACTGCACACTAATGTAGAATCTCTGCTGATAAGGCCAAAGGGTTGGATGCTTATAATGTGAAGCCAGGATTGACAACTGCTCACAGAGGTATCACTTTCACTGCGTGGTTAACATCCCCTAAAGAGGCCTTAAAAGTGAACATCCAGCTTCAGCTTATGCACTGCCTAACTGGCCTCTAAGTCTAGTCCATTTTAGGCCAAATAAAGTTTGCCTCCCACCCATGCAGTTTTCCCCCCTGCGATTTTCCCTAGCGACTTTTTCCCCAGGGCTGAGAGCTTGGTGCTACTAAGGGCTCTTTAACAATTTCTATCCTTCCGTCCACATCTCCCATCAGTTTACTCCAGAAGATTCTTAAATGGTGAGAGAAAGTCCAGTGTAGAAAGAAGAAAGCTTAACTCATTTACAAAAGAAAGAAGGCTTCGTTTCCCTCTGCTAAGTCTTCACCTTTGGCCTTACTTTCCTGCCCCTGCCGCTTGCTCCTGTTCTCTGCTGCTCCGTCAGTCACAGGGCTGAGCTCCCTGCAGCCAGCCGCAGGTCAGGTGGGATCACACTGGCTAAGGGATCTGAAGGTTCAGTGCAGAAGTCTCCAGATAATGAGATTCAGTTACATTCAGAAGCACAGACTCCTCCAGTGTTGGCTGTCACCCTGCAAAACGTGGAAGGGCACGGCACCATCTACCTGACAGACCCACATGAATTCTCCTTGAATCTGACTCCGAGCTCCTCAGTTTTTTAACGAGATAAGTATAGATGAAAATATAATGAATACTCGTGTAGCCACTACACTAATGAAATAAAGCACAGCATATATCATCAGAGCGTCCTGCAGACACCTGCCTATCTTTTTCTCCTAGTCTCTCTTCAGAAGTATTGTTAACTTGAATTTGGCATGTGTGAGCCTCAGGACCTGTCTTCACATTTTATGTTTATTACTTCCATGTATGTGTTCATCACACACACTCTCAGTTTTGTTTTTACATTTTCAAGTATATAAATGGCATTATACTCTATGCATATGTTTTCAAACCTTATAAAATAGGATCACATTATATTATGCTGCAATTTGCCCCTCCATATTATTCTAGCAGTGTATCCAGGTTGGCTAATGTGCCTCTGTCACTTTTTTATGACTACAAAGCATTTTAAATTGGATAGTCCATTTGATCATTTGATAGCTATTTGGGTTTTTCCGGTTTCTTACTGTCACAGAAAATGCCACCAAGAACATCCCTAAGCTTGTCTCAATGTGCAGATGTGGGAGAGTACCTGTAGCACACTTACATACCAGGGGCATTGTTGGGATGTAGGGCCTGGGCATCACTAGCTTGCCTAGCCATAGCCAAATAACAGGCTGACTAATATGTAAGCATTCCTGTTGCTCACCCTCATCAGACCTCAGTTTAGCTACTTTAATGGTGAATCTTCTCTTAGAAAGCCTGAAGAGGGCAGCATATCCTGGCAGTTGCTGCTGCTTAGGCTGCATTCCAGTTATGGGTACCTCCCTTCTTTGCTTCTTGGAATCCTTTGACCTTTGCTAAGTCAGTTACTCTTCAACCCACTCTCTCACCTCCATCTGCTCCCTGGCAGAATCTTAGCGGGACAGATAAATATAACACTATCTGAACGTTCCCTCCCGCTTTCCCCTTCCACATTCCTCACACATTCTGCGTTTAACAGGAAGGGAGGAAAATAGGGACAAGTCAGTCTTGAATTAAAATTCTTTTTCCAGTTCAAAGTAGCATGAAGAGACATGATGTGAGCAGACAGCAAAGTCTTCCACCATTCTGAAGCAGTGGTATGTAATCTAATTAGGAGGCATCTCACACTGGCATAAACTGTGCTGATGGAAACTGGAGAAATACCAAAAAGTAAGGAAAGATACTGCAGAGTGGAACGGCTTTGTTTTCCATCTGGAATAGATGTATTTACCCCTTTGTCTTAGTTACATTGTGCCTGGTTCCCTAAGGAAGAAAAACAGTGTTTGATTTCCGCCTGCCTCCTAGAACGTCTCTCATTTTGCACTAAGCTGAAGACCTGTGTGTCGAGGTTTCCTCGGTGGCAATGCGGCTTTCAGAGATTTGTGCCTTTAAGCAAAGAAGAGGTGAATGCGAGCTGTGCTTAAAGATTGGCAGTTTAAGGCAGGACCTTCTGTTAGTACTTTCACAGAGGTGCTACACACCCAATCTGCTAGGAGCACTTTTCTGTTCTCAAAACCAGATTTTAAGATTTCATTCCTTTCCAGTACATAACAATTGTACATTTCAGACCTTATTTACGCTTTGAGTTTCTCACACCAAGGAGGCAATACGATGTTTACGCATATGGGTCTGATTTATTTCACTAATGAGTGTGGTCTCAAGTTGCATCCACTTACCTAAGTCTCAAGTTTATCATTCTTTATGGCTGAGTAGTACAGGGGAAGGGGAAAGGAAGGAAGGCAAAAGAGAGAAAATGCAAATTAGTTATACTATGAGTGACTCTTAGTTCATAGAAAAGGAAGGATTGTGCTTCTATCAATTGGAGAATTTTCTATGCCCGTATCTTGCACCCTGAGTAACTACTTTAAAGATAATAATATGTAATATATTTAATTATTATTGTACTCCTATCATCTTGTTGTGAAATTTTGTTTTACATTTTTTCCATAAAATCTGAAAATAAATAAAGTCATCTAAGGAGAGAGAATGGAACTTAGGCCAAGAAACTGGATGGTAAATGTACATGGACTTTAAAAAGTAATTTGTTCTACCTCAGGATGGGGTAGGTGGTTCAAGGAAGCTGTGTTGGCAGTGCTTGCCCTCATGTATAAATTCAGCTCTGAGCCTTTCAGAAGAGGTGCCCGGTGAAAAGAGGTAGACTCAAAGAAAAGAACCCATGCAGTTCCATTCACGTAAGTTCAAAATCAGAAGTAATCTATAGTCACACAGGAAACATTTCTAAATGTCATGTTCAAAGGGTCACAGTTCTCTAGCTTCTAAATGCTAACTTATTAACTGTCCGTATGTTTTTATAGCAATTGATTTTTCATATATTCACTTAAACTTATAAATAATTAAATAAATAGTGCTTATTCACTCAAAAAATACAGTGAGTGAGTGAATAATAAAATTTCATCACTGTCTTTGGTGGGAGTGGGGGAATAAATACGAATTGGTTTGGGATTGATTTCTTTTTCCAGTTATTAAATGCTTTCCCCCTTCATAGTAATAGATCAAACATTCTCCAAATGAGATCTGTGAATACTTTTGAATACTTTTTCAATCAGATGTGAACAGGTGTTGTGAAAAAAAAATACTGGGTTGAAGAATGCTTTTAAAAAGAAAAACAGGTTCTTTTAATGTCTTGGAGTCTTTTATATGCTGATGTGTTATATAAATCTCCACGACAGGACTCCTACAGCTCTTGTGTTTTTCAACTGTTTGACCAGAGTTCCTTTCTTCAAAGAATACTTCACAGGATTAAAGTTCATAGGATACACTGTGGAAAATGCCAGGACAGATATTCAAGGGCTGGCTACACCATTATTCCTAATCATTGTGACCAGAAAATTAAGAGATCCAATTATGTGTCACCCTTGGCTGAAATTCTTTCCTAGTGGAATGTCTGTCTTAACACACATAGGGCTCTCATGCTGGATGTTGTGGAAACATCTGAAGCCAGTCTATTCTTACTTTCTCCTGTGTGGCTTGTTTATTGTACTTGAGCACTGGAGGAATGTCTTCAGTCAGAGAGAGACATATTTGTAGCATTAAGCACTCTTTTATCAATATTTCCTAAAAAGTGCTCTGCCTTTTCAATCTGCAGCTGAGGTTTTTATTCCTCCTTAGAGAAAATTCTTTGCATGATGTTTGTGAATGTTTCCACTGTTTTAATTACTAGATCCTTTTAGGGGTATCAATTTTCCTCATATTGAATGCCTTTGAACTCAGTCTATTATCTCCTAATTCCTTTGTTCCCCTAGTGTTTACAAGTTATTTGTTTAGGTCATTTTATTTGAAGCTATATTCATTTTGTCTCTTGCTATATCAACTTCATTAATTCATTCTATAATTTTGTTTTGGTCTTCAACATCCTTAGTTCTGCAACCTTCTTGTTGCTCTATCATGTCCTCTTTGAGGTCATGCTTTTCTGAGTTTATGGTCTCATTAACTTGATTCATAGTACAAAGCACTTCTGAGGAATTTTGTTTTGTTCTTTGGATTATGTTTTCTTTAAAAGTGGGAAGTTTTATCATTCTTTCGCATGCTGCGTTCCTTTCTTTTAAGGATTGATTGTCTTTCTCTGCTTTTATTTGGGCACCTTGCCTTAACTTTTTTGGATATTTGAGACTGCCCATCTCCCTTGTGCATGCTGGGACAGTTCCACCTAGGCCTTCTCTTTTCCAATGACTTCTACTTGATTCCTCTTCTCTTAATTCTAACCCGTTTTCCCCAAGCAATGGCTTGAAGGATACACACTGCTGGGTACCATCATTTCGCTGTAGACTAAGGGGATGAAAGAGGAAGGTAAAGGACAAAAGGGCTGGCTATGCTGCACATGCCTGGCCTTCACGTGCATTAGAACTCCTGGGTGCTCTTTTCTCCTCTGGGATTTCATATTTTGAACTAAATTTTAACCTCTCTCTTCAATCAAGACATATACCCAGACTGAAGGAGCCTACTCAGGGTGGTTTTTTTTTTAATCATTCAACAAAGGTTAATGAGTCTCTCTTCTCTACAAGGCACTACTCTACTCTACTCTTGATACAAAGCTGTGTGAACAAATGGAACAAACGTCCCCTGTCTCGTGAGTTATTCCATGTGCTGTCTTTACTGATACCTGTCATGTCAGAAAGAAGCAGCCCATTTCTGCCCGGTGGCCAGTTCACTACCCATCAGACACCAGAAAGAAAAATAAGGAGAATCATTCTGGAGAGAATCATTAGCATCTCTCCAGGTTGGAGACAATAGTGAGATTTTAAAATTTCATCAATTCACTAATAAGCCTCCATGGGACACAGAGGGAGTGCAGGGTTAGAGATGTACTATGTCACTCCAGGAACTTCTCTTTTCTGGAACAGTACTCTGTGTGTGTGTGTGTGTGTGTGTGTGTGTGTGTGTGTGTCAGGAGTGTATACACACGTACATGTTTTGTTTTGTTGTTCATGTTATTAGGTTGCACTGTTCCCCTTATTTGGTATGTGGAATATTGTTGGCAAACAGGGAACTAGTGTTTATTGCTTTTGGTATTGTTTTAGCCCTAAGACAGAAAACAGGACAGGGAGACTTTCTGATGAGCTTGCTCTCTAGCACCTTCACTGGGAAACCCGAGTCACTCTTCCACCGCTAATTAAGCACCCTGCCTGTGCTCTGCAATTATAAGGTAGCCATGAACTAACACCATCTTCAGAATTATTCAAGTATTTTAAGACACAGACACAACAATGTCCCAACTTAGTTTCACGCTCTTGGACTAAAAAAAATATTCAAGGACTTAAACTTCAGAGTATTTCCAGGCAGTTGGTTAACCCTATCCCTGGTCTTGGCAAATCTGATTCCCTCATATCTAAAGAACACATTTTTCAGAACAGTTATTGAATTTCCTGATGCCTTTTGCTTAATCTTAGATAATTCCACAAGAATCTAGTCTTTCTGTACAGACCACCTATATAAGAGTAGCAGGCAGAGACAGGAAGAACGAAATAGTATGATATAGAAAGAAAACATGGCGGCTGGGGATTTAGCTCAGTGGCACAGCGCTTGCCTGGCAAGCGCGTGGTAGTGAGTTCAATTCCTGGTACCAAAAAAAAAAGAAAGAAAACATGTACCTTCTATAGTGTACATGAGACTAAGCATTACTCATAAATGTGTCCCCAAGTAAATCATGATTAACTCAGATAATGAGGAGAATATCTGACAAATGTTGCACTTAGTAAAGGAATTTTAATGTCAGTAGCTTGCCATTTCTTGTATCACTACCATGCCTCTAATGTAATTTGCCCATTCCAAAATGTAACCCTCAGCTAGTTGCCTTGAAAGCCGGTTACTGTGGAGCTGACAATCAGTATGATGATGACCTATTTAAAGGAATTTCTGCATTTCCAGAAAACAGATAACCACAGAGTGTGCCTTACAGATGAATCATGCACTTACCCTGAAAATGCTTCTACAAACAAATCCCATAGATATATGGTTGAGTGTGTGTGAGAGAGAGAGTGTGTATGTGCATGTGCAGGTCTGTTCATATTTAGGATTTCCAAATGTTCTCCTGAAATTCCAGTTGGCTTAAGGCATTCCAGGAGTTAAGATTGTAGGACAAATAACAGTCACAAAGATCTCTTTTCACTTCCATGTTAAAATGCATGGCCTTGGTTGTAGTGACTTCTCAGCGGTGTCAACATTTCTTCCATTTGCAGTTTGTTTTTTTTTTCTTGCTCAGCCTCTACTTTTTGAAGATTATCTAAGAATGCTGGTGTGTGACAGACAGGTGGTTGGTGAGGACTGAATTTTACAAACTGGCCATTGATGATTAGTTAACAAACTATGACTACTCAGTAGGTATCTTGATTCCCTTAAAAGCATGCCACAATGGCTGTACTCTGTCTTCCATTTGGTCTCCCATTTTTCTGTGAAACACATTTCTGTGATTGTATGCAAATCTGGCTTTTTGAATTTCTTAATGTTTTCCATTCATCGGAGTCCTGTTCTTTGTACAAATAGAAGCCTCAACCATTGCTTTTAATATTTTTTTTTAAATTCTGGGTATTACTTTAACGTGCACTTGTAAAAATTCCAGTGACAAAATTAAACTTATTATATTCAAAGAAGCAGAAAATTACAATATAAGTCAAGTGTTACCCAAAATAGGTCAAGTTGGTTGTGTAAAATATTGACTCCATTTCACAGTGTTGGATAGGAATGGTTTTACCTAAAAAGCATTAACAATGCTTAATGCATATGGCTTTTGATGGATTCATTTATATTTACTCAGAGGGATTAAAACACAGAGAGCTTTTCAATGTAATTCAGAGCCCATAAATGGTAGTTCTCTTAGAACATTATGTCTACCCTATTATTCATTTATTCGATAAAAATTTTAACTGGCCTTCTAAAATAGCCTTCAGATTAAGTAACAAGTTGTCAGTTGTTTGAAGTATATTCACATCCAGCATTGCCTAGTAAGAATTGGCCCTTTTGAAACCAGCTTTGGAATCCTAATCACCCAGAATGGTTTCAGACAAGATTCAAAGTCAGACCTCTGCCTCTGCCCAACAATTCCACTAAATTAATTCACTCTGCACTCTTTTGGATGGATTTTCAAGGCAAGTCATCAGCTTGCTTGAGAATATTTCCTCTTTGTCTAATCTTCATTCTTAGAGAAAGGAGTGCTCAGCATTTAGCCCTAGCAACCTTCTCACCCTGCAGCTAAACTGGGAAGAATGTGCACACAGCGTTCTAACCTCATCCATACCACAGGCAGTTCTTTGGGGGGAAAAGCACACACACATTTCACAGCCTTTCATTAAACAAATTTGCTTTCCACATAGAGCACCATCTCCTGAAAAATGATGTGGAATAGTAGCATTTCTCTAGAATGGTTTTATGGCTTTACTCCTTTTCTTTAAGAAAGCTCATGTCTTTAGATGCTGGCAATTCAACGCAAATCACTAATGTTCTCTATGTCCCTGTGATGTTATATGATGGTGATAATCTACTACTGATACCTGATGAAAACTATCCAGGAAATTATAAGGCAGGTGGGAAAAAGGCACAGTCACACTGCAGAACGGTAATATTTTTGTCTCTAACAAATATTTTTAAATTTTTCAAGTTGAGTATACCGACTCCTTACAATCATTCCAGAGGGTAACTTTTGTCAGGTTCCATTCTACCTGTAGCTGTACCTGTCAGAGTATTTTAAATGAGTGACTCAGGGAAGGGGCTGCTGGGTAAATAAGCTATTTCCACCAAGTTCAATCTGCTCTGTTTTCGGTGTGCAAGGAATAGACAGTGCTTCTGGGATTTCAGATTTTCAGGGACAGCATTCAAGAAGTTTCAACAATGTTTAGAGCCTTCACTCAGATATGCTGAGAAAAGACAAAAGAAATCACTTATTCGTTCAAGAAATGCTTATTGCGGGCCTTTTTTTGTGTCATCAAGCTCTTGGCTAATGCTGAGCATGCAGTAGAGGACAACAATTAAAAGCAGGAATGATCCACAGCCTTATGAGGCTTAGACCTTAGGAAAAACGGACAACTGTCATGTCACAAATATAAGGATGAAGTAATGTCTTGCAATGATCATAAAAGAAAAGCTGCTTTAAGATAAAGAACCCAGAGAAGCTGATATTAGAAGTGTTATTAGAAGTGATATTAGACGTGAGCTTAATTAAAGACATCATGAAGAGAAGGCATGAGGTGCCCAAGAGTTGTGTACTCCACGTCCCTGGGTGGAGAAGAAGTAGTGGAGATGCAGATAGAAGCTTGGACATGCAGGGTGGGGGTCCAGACACACCGATGTGAAACTTTTCTAGTGCACATTGGAGCTCTCCTTATGAGAAGAGAAGCAGGCAGCACCAGGAGTAATTCCATTTCTTTACCAAGTTCTATTGTAAGTTCTGTGCCCTGGGGCACCAAGGCATCTGAGCATCCTTCATGTAAAACTGCATTCCTTGGCCATTATAAGTGGCTGTTATAAAGTGCATTTGTCAAAATGCAGTGTAAGATGGACCTGGGGATTTAGCTCAGCGGCACAGTGCCTGCCTGGCAAGCGCGAGGTCGTGAATTTGATTCCTGGTAGTGGAAAAAAAAATGCAGTGTAAGAATAAAAACATATATCTTTATAGTTTCTGTGTTTAACAAAACCTTTTAAGTATTTAGACATACTGTATAATATAGGGGCTTGTCCTTATAGTTTTCATTTGGATGGATATCACAGGAAGGTCTGATTCTATGGTTCATAAAATTCTGCCTAGCACACAAAATTCCATCTTATTGCAATCATCTTGAGATGCATGGACTTCCTGTTTATAAAAATCACACTAGAATAACTGAGAATTTCCATTATGCACAGGAACACGAGAAAAGGCCAAGGGAAAAAAAAAAGTTCAAAGAAAGACAACCCACTTCATGACCTCTTTGCCTGCGTGCATAGGCAGGAACACTATCCAAATATCACTCCGCATTTTGTGAAATTATACATTTATATGTGGAGGCAAGGGGGAGAAGACGTGCAAACTGATGATTTCAAGAAGTAACAAAATGTTAGTTCTTGGGGCTGGGGATTTAGCTCAGTGGCACAGCTCCTGCCTGGCAAGCTCAAGGTCGTGAGTTCGATTCCCAGTACCAGGGGGGGAAAAAAAATGTTAGTTCTCTCTTCATAAAATTTATTTGAATTTCCTGAGTGTAGAGCCTCAGGTTCAAATGAAGCATTTCCACTGCCTGCCTGCCTGCCTGCTCTGAGTTTGTCTCACAGCTATGGGTGCACACCCTACAGCAAGAAAACACGCACCCTGAGGACATCTTTCCCGCTACAAAAACAGGCTGATTTAAACTTCTCGAGGGTGAGACATCTTATATAATGTCCCTTCCAAGGTGATCAGTGTATATAGTAACATTATTGTAGTTTGTACTAAGATTTAAAATATTCTTGTGTGGTGATTATTTTAATGAAAAATTTGCTTCAGAAGAAGCAGTACAATCATCACGGAATTATATTACTCCATGTCATTTTCCTATAGGCAGGATAATATTGAAGCCATAGTTTATTTTTATTTTCTCCTTCCAATATTGTAAGGAAACTAGATTACCAAGGTAGAAGTTGATCTCTCCTGCGAAGCTACTTATCTTCTTGACATGCAGAGTGCTAGCTGATTTCAGAGCTTTGCAGCCTTATGAAAGAGAACCATATATGGTCATCAGTGAACCAAACAATCTCTCTGGAAGGACGAGGGTAAGGGGAATCAAAATTCAAATTTTTAAAACATAATAACAAACAAACCGTAGTGTTCAAAGTGTGTTTTTCTTGTTATTTTAGAACAGAACATGCACTATTCATACTGCAAAATCCCAACCAACCCAAATGTGGCATGTAGTAGTTATTAAAAATATTATGGTTCTCAAAAAACTTTGTCTCTTTTTTCAAGTGGAAAAACGAAAGATTCATTTTTCATCCTCTTCCAGATCCACAGCCTCAGCAATGCCACTTAGGCAGAGGAGACAGGGAGCAAAGAGCAGGCAGCATCCCTGAGAAATAAATGTTTTCATGCCTTAAACTGAGAGAGAAGCACTGAGACTTTTCCAACTAAGAAATCTAGAAGCCAGAACTTCACACGATGGAACATTTACCCAGACCTTTGACAAGTCCTAGAAATAGTTCAAAACCAGGAAATGGAGAGAGATTCTCTGCTCCTAGAGTACTTCCATATCTTTCCCTCAGTCTTCCGAAGATTACTTTAACCCACAAACTCCCTGATGCTTGGCAGAATGTTTATTTATCAGGCATGTAGATATTTTGAAGAAGTACAAATAGGGAGTTAATGAGGGTGAGAAGGATTCTAGTCAAACTCACCCTGAATTGGGCGAGTTTGAGGTGATTTTACTGACGAGTATGAACCCCAGTTAGGTATATGACAGGTGAGAGCGCCTCTATTCTCACATTCTCTTTGTTCTTGTACTGTTGAATTGCCTGCCAGTTGTCCTTACATGAATAAGAAGTCCCACCCATTTGTCATATTACCTGTGCTTAAAAATCCTAGCAGTGTTGCAAACAATAATGTTACTCGTGTTATTTCATCAAGTAAAAACATTTTAAATTTTTAAAAAAGAAGCATCTCATTAGGGACCTTTCCTCTAGTATATATCAGCAGCTAAGCCCAACTCTCCAGAGGGGAAATAAAATCAGTCAAATTTGCCATTTGCAACTTTGTTTGCTTTACTGAATCATATGACAGTTTTTGTTTTGGTTAATCAGCTCAGACAGTTTATCCTCGGTCATTCCACAAGACTCTTTGTAGTCATCCAGAAAGAATCAAACATAATTACTACTTCTCCTATCCTCACGTGTTTGCCCTTCCTGAAAGATTTTCCAAAGAACAAGAGAAATAAACTTGAGTTACAGATGAAGAATTTCTCCTTAAAATCTGAACAGGGAAAATATTCAGATTATGCAAACAGCATGTACTCCTTCCTGTGCGGAGTGTGGAGCTCAAACCCACAAGCTGCTATCTTTACTTGCTCATAAACCTGTCCTGCCTGGAGATCTTTCTTCGCTATCTCCTCATTCCTCAGCATTTGTATTTGCATTCCCACGTTTTCAGTCAAGCAGCTTGCAGTCCCATAAAGACCATTTGGCAGTGTTAGAAATGCTGCTTGGAATTCAGTGGTTTCCCTACCACCACCATAAAAATGCTTTCATTTAATTCATAATAATAGCATTTTGCTTTTATGTATTTATTTTTTTTGTCTCTTCAAAGCACTCTGCCACCATTAATGAACTAAAATCAGCCTTTGCTATTTTATGATTTGTCTCATTAAAACAGGGCTGATTTTCTCTGTGGTAGTCACTTAGGTAAAGTTGTTTTCTTCTGATGAACACGGCACTTAACTAATGGAAGTTCATTTTTGAATTGTGTACCCATGTAGAAAATTTTCCCAGAATATATTTTTAATGTTGCAACCTTCCTACAGCATTACAGAGAGCATTTTAATCTACACAGACATTTTAAATTGTAAAGACATATAAACACTTTAATGTAGTCCTAAGTACTTATAAATTATTTATAAAGCTCTCCTAAGTAAATATGTTGAAAGTGCCAGTGATAGAAATTAAAACTGTTTGCTCCGTGAATCCTATGACTATTTAATTATCGGTATACCAGCAAGTGATTGACTTACCAGTGAAAGGAGTCTTACTCAGTAAGTGCCTAAGGAAAAACTTCATTTGGCAAAGAAACTGAACCTAAATCTACCATGTTTTAACTCTGCTGTCTCTGCTATTACTTCACCATTTTACAGACGTACTTGATGGTTTATTTCTAGAAATTTGGTAGAATGTGGGAAGGAAGTACTTCTTGGCAAACAAGCATATGCACATCTCCAAGTTTAGGCAGAAATAGGATCCTAGACAGTAGACTGAGAAGTTCTGTAAACGTTGATCAGTTGCCTTCCATCTTCCATTGCTTCTTCTTTGGGTAAGAAACTTCTGCTTCCTGTTGAAGAGCCTCCATATTCTTCTGCTTTTAGCACTGAGCTTCAAATAAAGTTGAGACAACCCCGAACTCCAGAGGTTAGCCTGCCTTGCTTTTCTCATTGATCTAAGGATGGATATATAAGTTGAGTCTCAGCCAGCCTAGCTCATTACATTCTATTTAGCATAGAAATTAATATAGAGCAAGCATTTCATCTATGTGAGTCCACTCAGAGTAATCTTGAGACTTTCCCTGGAAATTGGAGTACGAACTTGTTTCCCTTGGATGGTACTGTGAGATGCTATGAGACTTGTAGCTGGTGCCGTTATTTTCATTCTGAAATGCATAAGAGGAAAGCCCAAAAAAGCTAGGAAAGCAACTATTTGGAATTTGATTTGAGGAGGACTTCATAGAAAAAGTGCAGAGACACAGGCAAACCAGAGACCTTGTTGTTATGATTGAATTTGTATGACATAAAGAACAGAATTAACAGCAGAAAAAAGAGATCCCCAGATACAGGAACTCAAAAAGACAGAATTTATTTCTTAAATTCTTTACCTTCCTCATACCTATATGTAGGTGAGTAGTTAAGACTAGTAGACAGTTTGAGGCCATGAGGTCATCTAGGGACCTGCGTCTTCCTATCTTGTTCCGCTATCCCCTACAAACTGTCTTCCTGTTGCAAGGTAAAACCGCGTCACTGCAAAACCATCACACCCACGATTCAGCTACAAGAAAAAAGAAAGGAACTCTGCAGCCCTTACAGACATTCTGGGCCTCCCCATTTTTTCCCACTGGGATCTACCTTATACATGGTAGGATATTTAGCAGAATCCCTGACCTCTACCCACTCAATTTCCATGGCATCCTCTCCCATCAAGTTATGACAGTCAAAATATTCCCAGACACTTTCTGTTGCTCTAAGGGTACGCTGAAGAGGCTACAGACCCCCTACTTCTGCTCACATCTGAGAGCCCAAGGGTACTCATTCGGCTATACTGCGTCAGAGGATCTGGGAGAACTAGTTTTAACTGAATCAGCTGGCTCCCAGGTAAAATTTCAGTGAAATGAGTTTTCAGTCAGTTCAAATTCAGGGCCCTAATTGGTACAACTATATTGCTTTCTTCATCTAAGACTGTAAGATGAAATTCAGTGAACATTATCCCAAAAAAAAAGGATAAAAGGAAAACCACCTGAGGTTACTCAGAAGCTGGGTATTGACTCAGAAGCGATTGAACACGCCAGGTCATCTAGGGACCCTGACTCTTCCCAGCTAAACTGTGTCTCTTTCTTATCAAGCGAAGTCTTTGGCTAAAATGGAAGAGCCATCGTCACCAGGGCCCGCGGCCACTGCGGTAGTTAAGAAAGAAGGTACTGCTACCCAAAATTATCAAAATGAAAACAGCAGGCATCTTGCATTATTTGGCTTTGAACGGCTGCTTTCTAATTCTCACTGTAAATACAAAAAGCCTTTAGTGGCTCCTTTATATCTCACACAAAAGGATCATTGCTTACAGCCAGCTGTTTGGCAATTATATTTCTATGAAGTTGGAATAATTTGACATTAGAACTGCCTAAGGGAAGAAAGGGGTGACAGTGATCTAAGGCAATAGAGTATAGAATAGTAATGGAGGAAGTTCTCACTTTACAAGTAAACGGCCTCCCCAAACTTCATCAAGAAGCCCATAGTGGGGCTGGGGATTTAGCTCAGCAGCAAAGCGCCTGCCTGGCAAGTGCAAGGTCGTGAGTTTGGTTCCTGGTACTGGAGAAAGACCAAAAAAAAAAAAAAAAGAAGCCCATAGTTTTCCCATAGGAATATTGTTTTTGTGTTATTAGAGTAACACAAATGTCCTCCAATACCAGAAAAGATAGTTACTACAAAAGAAAATGCTGCAAGGCAAAGAAGACTTGTCTAAACATTCTGAATGAGAAATTCGTCGGTAAAATCGGCAGGGAAGAGGTGACTTTTAAGCCAAGATTAAGATAGGAAAAGAAAGGACATTTCAGGCTGAAGGACAGCCAGTTCAAAGACACAGCATTTAAATTCTCTGTGAGAACAGTGCATTTTTTCTACCATGGAGAAAACGAAACAAGTAAGGTAGGATGGAGGTATGAATGCCACTGACAGTTTTTAATGAAAAGGACGGTGTGATCAAATATAGGTTCAATGGTTATTTGAAGAATGCTTTGAAACTGAAGACGTGATGACAAAAGAGGTTGGATTTCTGGTCCTCGGAAGTGGGGATGGACTAGAAAGAGGACAATTAACCAGAAGAACAAGTAAAGGTAAATTAGCAGAATATGGTAGGTATTCATGGGAGGTAGAGACAGAATAAAAGGTGGTCTGAGAGTTTCTAACTGCTTGGACTAGAAAGCTGGAATCATAGCACAAGTCAGGCTTGAAGGGAAAAGAATGAGCTCAGGGGTTTCTGACTGGAGAATAATAGAACTGAGGTAGTTGTAGCTTCTGGTACAGCACATGGCTGCACATCTGTTTCTGAAAACTCGCCGTGGTCCCTGTTATTGAAGGGAAACCACTTACTGAATTTCGTACGTGGCCCCAAAGACTTTCTCCAAGTTTACTTTGTATCATCTTCCATGTAGAAACCGGTGCCAGTGACACCAGTACTGGCAAAGACACTGCATTCCAGACCCAGATTCTGTGGTCAGGAACTTCGTTTCACAGAGGTAGCAATAATTTTGGAAATGTAGAATATCTGCAAAAAGGAGTGAAAAGACCTAGTAGGCATGTTTAAATAACATCAAATACGAGAAAGCCATAAGATATGTCTTTGAGGGCCTTAAGGCAGAGAAAAGGAAAGGAGAAAATAGAGTTGTATCCGCTCATATCAAAGAGGAAAAGACAAGTAACAATATGGTGCGAATGCCAGCTACGGCAAGATCAGAAATTATCTGAAAGAGTCTCCAGGGTGTCTGTTGACTCCCAATCTCCCTATGCTCATCCTCTCCAGAGGCAAAGTCCTCAAACCCACCAAGTCTTTGTACAACATGGTGGAGTAGTACAGAAGCACAGCTGGTAAATAGGGATACATACTGTTGCTACAGAGGATGGTGTACTTGGTGTATCCAGCGCTTATCAGGTGGAGGTGAGTGGGATGGAGTGTCATCCCCGAAGGAGGTGATAGTTCATTCTACCTAGAGCTAGACATTGGAGTGTCAGGGCTGAACCAATGTGCTAGAAAAGGGTTATTGGAAGGAACCCTTAAAAAGAGCAAACTTATGCATTAATCTGAGTGATACATGTGAGAAATCATTCACTCAGAATTAATGCATGAATGTAGGCACTGTGAACAAAAGTAATGGCGCCAGACTGCAGACTGTCTGCCAACGAGCTCTATTCAAGAGGGGCTGCCCAACTGCCAGAGCTGCAGAATTGCTTCTGCAGCTTCAGAGTTGTTCACAGGCTGGAGCTGAGCAGCTAATCATAAAACTTGACAAACAAGCTCTGTATCTCCATCCTTGAAAACAGCTAGTGAGGCCACAACATTCGTCTGGCCCCTACCCCGGGATCCTCAGCTGTCCTCTTCCAGGCCCGGGTCAGTGTCCTACACAATAAATGATTCAGCAATTCATATCATGATAGCTCTAACAAAATGATTCCCTATCCCTCACCCTGGATAGGGAGCAATGGAGGAAAAAACAAAAGGAGGGAAGGAAGAAGGGATTTTTATAACTAAGTGGAACCCAGATTATAAAATTTTCTCACAGTTGGAAAGAGTTAAGAGGAAAACTAAGAGAGGGAATATAGATAGTACCTCGTCCCAACAATAAGTATTAATTGCCCTGCCCCTGATAACCACAAATCTGAAGGCCAAAAGATTCCTTTTCCCCATGCCTTCATCCCTGGCAGCGTAAGGAAAGTAGATATGTCATACATAATATGTGTGTCAACATCAGCTAGCCTCCGAATCTGCAAGAAGACTCAATAAATCATGGTTTTGATTCACACCATCCAAGTGCCTCTGTAAAAAGATTCCACTTACAACTTTGAGCTGAACTTTTTGGCTACATATAATTTGATCTATTAACGTCATGAGTGGGAGAAAACAGCACAGGATATTGAGGTATTTTCTCATCTCACACTTCAAGACTACCTCATACAGGCAGCAGTGAAAGAAATTATCTTTTATCTCATACATGATTAAAACCATCACTAATGAACCAGTTGCTTAGAGTGGGTATACATCTTTCCAAATGTAAACTGACACTGTAAGAGTTTATCTTACTCCTGGGGCAAATGAGTAGACTTCTCGCTCGCTAGGGGTGGGCTGCAGTTGAGCAAAGTGAGTTGGAGAGTATGGCTCATACATGTTGCCTTAGATGTTATCACTTTCACTAAATTATAATGATAATTAGTAATAATATGTCCCAGGCTCATTTTGAAGCAGTTACCTTATGGTAACTCAGCTTACCCTTCACAAATCTGTGGGCTAGGTATTACCATTTTTACCATTTTACATTTGAAGAAACTATGGCATGAAAAGGTAAATAACTTGCCCAAGACCACACAGCTAGACAGTAGCAGAGCCAAGATCCACCTTAGTCTGCATCGAGAAACAGTACTTAGAAGCTATATATTAAATTGTCTCCCCAACACATCACCAAAAACAGTAGGCTTTGACAGAGGGCCTGGATTTGAGTTCTTGGGGGAAAAAAAATCGCCTTTTCTTAGGTTCAGTATCCTCACTGGGATTATGGTAGAATTAAAGGAAATGAAGACAGATGATAGATAGATGATAGATAGATGATAAATAGATAGATAGATAGATAGATAGATAGATGTGTGTGCATGCCTGTGTGTTTTTTACAAATATAGAGGGACATTAGTAGTTTAAACCCAAAACTTTTTCAATTTCATTTCATCTAATTTCACTATTTTACAATAGATCTTGAAAATCTGTATATTAGCATTACCTTTGGACTTCCATGTTCTCTCCATGTTCTCTGTTCTTTTTTTAATTAACAAGACTTTGGTTTGATGAACAGAAAAATCATTTCTATAAGAGTGGAAAAAATATCAATTTTTTCTGAAAGATCATTTTCTATACCCATTAAATTTGACTGTTATCCTCACACACTTTTAGATAAACAACAGAACTTTTCTCTTTAAATTTGTTTGCTGTATTAGTTTTCTAGTGTGGTGTCATGATAAATTATTAAAAATTTAGTGACTTAAAATTACACATATTTATTATCTTACAGTTCTACCAGTTAGAAAAATCTGACACATGCCATTAGATAAGAGAAAGAAGCTCAGCAGGTGTATTGTAACACATGGTGACCATAGCTAATAAGAAAGAATATTAGCTGAAGATTGCTGAGTGTCAGCACTAACTGTTCCCACCACATAAAGTATATGTTAGATAATGTTTATGTTCATTAGCTCAATTTAGCAACTCCATGATGTACATATATTTTCAAATATCATACTACACACAACAAATAGAGACAGTTTCTGTCTCTTTATAAAATTAACTAATTCTTAGATCTCTTAAAAGAAGTGTGATAGAAGTCTTACTGGGATAAAATTAAAGCGTTAGCAGGGCTGGATTCCATTCTGGAGGGCCTCTGGGGAATCCATTTCCTTGCCTTTTGTAGCTGTTACAGGTCACGCACAGTCCCCAGGTTACGACCCCTTCTTCCATCTGCAAAGCTAGAAACCTAGCATGTCTCTGGCTCTTCTTATATGGCAGTATCTCTTTCTGACCACTGTCAGGGAAGACTTTCTGTGTACTAGATTAGGGCCTCCTGGGTACGCTAGGATGATATCATAGTCCCTAATCATATTTGCAAATTTCTTTTTGCCATGTAGCATACACTCAGCTTCATGGATCAGAATGTGATATTTTTGCAAGAGCTATTATTCCACCTACCATAATTGTGAACGTTAGGAGCAAAAATTTGATTTGGTACATTAAAAAGGCTTATCAACATATGAAAGTTTAAGAGTGATCTCATTCCAGTGTCCTAAAAATCTTCCCAATTAGAACAATTATGACAAAAATGGGAGATAAAAGTCTAGCTAATTTTATTTAAAACAGGAGTAGAAGCTTACAATAGTGTGTGAAGGACAGCAGTGACATGTCAATGATAAAACCAAATGATAGCTAGGCGTGGTGGCACATGTTTGTAATCCCAGCACTTGGGAGGCTGAGGCAGGAGGATTGCTGCAAGTTTGAGACCAGCCTGGGCTACAAAGTGAGATCAAGGCCAGCCTGAACTGCATAGCAAGACCTTGTCTCAAAACGACAGAAAAAAAAAAAAAAAAAAACCCAAGTGATAAGCCTCAACTGACCCAAAATGAGGGCATGAAGAGATATACATTTTCTTGGAAATGAAGCATCTTCTTTCTGATCCTAGGTTATCATTTTTCAGAAGAGTTAGCCATACATCATTAGAAATTAGACAGACGTCTGAAAAAAGAACTTCTTTTCTACAGAGTGTTTTTTTTAAGTCCCGACTGTTGTTTTCAGACAAATTAAACAAATGAAAGAGATGAAAGTATCCCAAGTCTTGCATCTGTTTTGATGGTAATGGGGATTGTCTAAATGGTGACGATCAAGAGTCCTCAGTGCGTAGATGATAAAGCTTTCCATGACTGCTTGCCTTTGGGAATAGAAGGAATCCACAAGCCACAGAGACATAGAGTGCTCGAGGATAATCACCCAATTACGTAGCTTGCATATTTCCCCTTGCTGTTTACATGCTTTCAAAAACCTAAGGGATATTTAGACGCCACATATGGCATCTAGCAGCTCTATTCAGGAAAAGCAGTAACAACGTCAGTGAGACTTACAACAGCTTACTTTATCATTTCCGTATAATTGTGCTTACAATTACCAGGACTTCTGAGCCAGGAAAAAACTGTGTGCTGGCAACAATTTGCTCTGCAGCACAGTCTCTAAAATGAACAAATTTAACCATCCAGAGTCTTATTTTGCAGGCAAGTTGGTCTTAGCCTTTAAAAATCTCTATGTTGTCAAAGCATAGACGTGACTCACAACTGGATGGGAATATTTCCATTGACAGGACTCAGCCAACAGTCAGGAGAAAGGAACAAGTTTTAGGTCTCAGAAAAAGTTACTAATGAGCTAAGCAAAGGATTAGGGCCATATGCGAAGGGACTAGACTCCAGGACGATGCGGTGGAAGAACCCGGGAAGACTTCAAAATAAAGCTCATCAGGGAGCAGATGAAAAATGGAGAAGCAATCTTTGAGACTTCAAATGGCTGGGCCAAGAATATGGAGCTAGAGGTATAGTGCAGTGGTAGAGTTTATGCTCAGTGTATGTGAGGCCCTGGGTTCCAGTGCAAGCACCACCCTCCAAAAAATTTGGATACGTGTCAGACTCTGTTTTAGTGAAGGCATGTAGTGAATACTGCAGGCAAAGTTTCTGTTCTTCACAACTGAGCAGTAGAGAAAGACAGCCTTTCTTAAATATTCAGTTTTCTCTTTTAAACTTATGTGGGCAGTAGACTAGATTACACCGTCCTGAACCCACGGTATGGGAGAGAGGAGAGAACATTTGTGAGGCGTGGCAATCGGTGTTTGAATGATTTCACACTTTTTTCTTTTTTTTTCTTTTCATTGCCTTTTGATGTTGTTATATAATGGACATAGATTACATATAAAATGCAACAATGTTTAAGAAAACGGAGAAGTTTTATTTGGCATTCTGCACAGTGGTTCCTAGTGATCTGAAAGTATGTGGTTCGTCCATCAGTACCGGAGCTGCAGGTGGGACTGCCTCACCTTCCCGGGATGTACCTACTGCTTTGCCTTGGCCTCGGGAGGCGTCAGGGGACGTGCTCAGAGAGTCCTTCTGCCCCTTTTCTCCTCAGCTCTGTGTATTCTCTTTTCCTTGAATGCCTGAAGGAAGCCCTTTCCTAGGAATATTCCGCACTCGCACTGTCTGTCTGTCTCTCTCTCTCTCTCTCACACACACACACACACACAGAGCCAACTTCTCCTTCTTCAATCTTCACGTCCCAGGTCAAAGGTCACTTTCACACAGGCCTCACCTGAGCAATTAAATAATTTCATCCCTGCCTGGTGAGTCACAGCAGCAGCCCTGGTGGTCTCTATTAGGTCTCTACTCTGCTCTTCTCTTGCACAGCACTCTTGTTCTATTTTCACAGGTGTTTCATTCCTTCACCAACCTACTAATTCCTCCACAAGCCTGAAGTGCCGTGGTGAAGACAGAGAAAGTCTGCTGTGTTCACGATCCTGTATCCCCAGGGCCTAACAGTGCTCTTCACATCTCAGGCATTCAATTAACATTGGTGGAGTAAATGAATAAATGAATGAAAGAAATCACTCCTTTGTCCTCCCTCCATCGCATTTTATTCCCAAGCAGTGGTGCACTGCAGCCAAGCGCTCAGCCGGCGCACGAAAGCGAACAGTTGTTTGCAGAGAATTTACAAGCCAGCTGTTAAACTGTTTGTGGCTTAAAATCAGTCATGGAGAGCATATTTATACCACAGAAATCTGCAAATGTTCCATGTTGAGACTCTTCCCCCCAGAGATCTGGTTTAGCATCACACTACCGCTCTCGCTCTCAAATCCAAAAGTAAATATTCGCACAGCTCGGCAAAGACACGTTCCACAGGTTACTTAAGAATTCCCACAACCAAAAAGGCTCAAAATTTTAGAAAAGATAGTGAATCTATCCTGTGTAATTATTTATCATTTGGAAATTCTTGGTCCTTTATATGTTACATGATCTAAACGATGTCTCTAATCCCTTCAAATTATTTGTTTCTGTGTTTCAGATCCTTATGTGAAGATCCATCTGATGCAGAACGGCAAGAGGCTGAAGAAGAAAAAGACCACAATTAAGAAGAACACACTTAACCCCTACTACAATGAGTCGTTCAGCTTTGAAGTACCTTTCGAGCAAATCCAGGTAAAGTCAGACATAACTTTGTCCTCCCATCCAATTTCACTCCTCAGAGCACAGAATTATTCACAGAGCTTGTAAATTACCAGCTCCCATGCTTTCATTAGCACCGCCATTCTTATTCCCGAGCGCATCTGATGCCTGAACCACTTCCAGGAGGACGCCAGGAAGGCACAGCACAGCAGGTGCTGATTCACCAGCTAAAGACAGCTGGCCTTCTGCTGAGCAGAAACAAGGTAGAAAAAAGAAAAGAAACGGAACAACTTTCCTAACTCGAAGAGTTCAACTCTGAAGTTTAAAAGTGAAGAGAAGATGAGCTTCCAGTATTTATTCCCAGACTATAATAAGTAATTCTTCTTATTGCATCTTTAGAGCAAAAAAGAGTGACAACAGAAATATTTTTGGTTGATGTTAACTCTTCAGCATCTTAAATCTTTATCAAAAATGATTGACAATAGAAAAATTAGGCTTAATTTCTTTTTAATTGCTTAAATTCAGCTTCCTATGTCTGAGTTGGAATGGATGAGTGTTTCTTAAAAGAGACTTGTTATGATATGCAGCACTGACTCCTGCACCAGAAATTTAAGAGCTTATGTATTTTATTAAATATATCTAATCTATTTCAACTTTTTTATTTCCTTTTTTGAGATGCTAGGTATAGGGCTGAGGATATAGCTCAGTGGCATAGCACCTGCCTGGAAAGCACAAGGTCATGAGTTTGTTTCTTGGTATAAAAAGAAAAAAAGAATCATAACGAAATGCTAGGTATAAACCCAGGGCCTTGTACAAGTTAAGCAAACACTCTGCCACTGAGTTGCCCCTGCTGCCCTCTATTTTATTTTAAGGCTGTCTGCAGTGAAAAATGGTTTAGCAAAAATAAATCTTTAAATCTTTTATGCTACAATACAAAGAATAATATTATGATAGGAAGTATCCCATTAAAAGATCTTGTAGTTAACATGTTCAAAATAAGATGCTACCTGTAGCCACAATTATCATATATGATTTTTTGTTGTAGGGATTTAAAACAATATTTAAGTTTTTGTGCCATCTCCCTAGTTATACCATAAGACTTCAGAGTTCACATGTGATAACTATGGGTTATTTCTCAGTAGTCTTCAGTGGGTAGCAGGGAGTCAAATGCATAAAACACCACTATTTGTATATTTTGTTAAATAACTGTTATGGGTCCATCTTGTCAGTGATATAAATATTTACCTATAACTTGAAGGAGAAATGAAAAATGGACATAAAAACTGTGACATGGAACCTTCTAAGGATCCAGAATAACAAAAGTCAACAAATAGTTTTCATGCATTTTAAATTTCTTCTTAGAATATAGTATCTTGGAAATTAAGCACATGTTTATTACATAAAAAGCTAATACATACTAGCAAGATGTATTATATAGTATGTGCCTACAGCCAAGTTAAGTATTTTACCTGTATAATTTCATTTGATCCTTGCAATACCCTTATAATGCCTACCATTATAACTCAGTTATATATATAAGCAAACAAAAGGTTAGAATTCCCTCACTTATTAAACAAGACAATAACAACTTTGTGTGTGTTTTGGGGAACCGAACTCACAACCTTGTGCTTGCCAGGCAGGCACTGTGCCAATGAGCTATATCCCTGGCCCAACAATAACAATTTATGTCAAAATGTGATTATGTATATAAAATCATTGGGACACCCTAGCACATAGGAACAGTAAAGTTATCATCATCATTATTATTATTCACAATGCTAGTGTATCTCCTTCAGAGAATGAATTAAACAATAACATAAAATACATGAACTAATATTGTCCAATAGAACTCTGAGATGATGGAAATTTGTTACAATCCAGACTGCCCAACATGGTACTTACTGGTAGCTAATGAATACCTCAGTTCCAACATTATTTTATTTCAACTTACTTAGAATTAAATTTAAACCATTACCTGTGGTTAGTAGCTTCTCCATTATATAAGGAAGTTTTAAGTGGCCAAAAATAACCAGGAACTCTAGCTTCCTCATATTGGTTCATGGTTTTTATATAACCTTTCTCACATTTTTCTCACAGTGACAAATTATGTAGAGTTATTTACTTTCAACAGCTGTTATATAAGTAAATGGCGTAGCAGGACACTGATTCCTTGCTCCCAATCGTTCATTCAGTAGCCTGAACCTTGAATCCATTCTTTTGCACCAAGTGGAAAATCCCTCAGATATCAGTTTTCTCCAACAATTTATTTCACAATATTTGTTCAGTGAACTCTTTCAAGTCCTCAGACCTTATTCTTATGGAAACTAACTCTTCCTGGTATTTTATTTTTTTAATTCCACAAAACAATACAAAGCAGGACACTGATATCAAAAGAAATCCTATTGCAAACTTTCTTCTTTAAGCTACAATTCTATACCTTTAAAAAGTAATGTCCTTTTCTGACTACATATTGTACAAAATACAAACATATTGAATGTAAAGCACATTTACAGAGCCAAATTTTGAGTTTCTGGGACAGCAACTTAGAGATGATAGAATCTGAGCCCAATGTAGAATTTATTAGCCATGAAATAATAATTCCTTTGATTAGAACCCTTTCTCTGCTCGGTGAGTCAATTTTTTCTTCTAGGATTTTTTTTTCCCAGAATGCCACTTTCCTACTCTTTCACTTCCCTAGGAAAAATAAGTGAGTGTACCCCTTGCTTAAACAAGGATTTAGGGTTTCCCTCTCCTCGCATTATGAAATTATCTACCTTCTATCTGATTTCCGAAGTCATGTGAAATGTTATTACCCTCACACAAGAAATGGAGGAAAAACTACACAGGAAGCTTGAAAAGTTAGCTCAGGGTCTTTACAAGGATCCTTTGTGTTGAATGCCGCTATCAATTTATTCCTCAGTGGAATAACCAAGGCTCACCCCACCCTGTTACCTTTGTTCATAACGTCCGCCATCCCATTCCCTCATGAATTTGCTTGGGGCGAGTTCTGAGGATTGAAGCATCAAGTACCATCTTGTCCTTGGTTCCAAACACCGCTCAGTGTGTGGGTGACGTTCCTAACTACAGAATCACTCCAAAGCCCACACGATGAAGATGGTCTCCCTCTTTGCCAGTATGTTGCATTTCAAATTTGAAACTCCACTTCTGGAGTTCTGCTTCCCTGTTCCGCAGGTGTGCGTCAGTGGCATGTCTTAGTCCACTAGCACAAGAATTCAGTCCTCAGAGTACAAAGTCCATGGAAGGAATATAACACAGCTGCAAATTCATCTGATCCTGCCTTTCAGAATTATGTTTTCTGTTTTCTTTAACTGGCCACAAATGCATTGCTCTTTGTTTTAAAATCTCCATCTCTGCACTCAGGTTTTAAACGGGCGTCATCACATCTGCAAACTGAACAAATTTATTACCTACAAAGAAAACTGAAGTGTACTTTTAAAAAATATTCTATACCACAGTGATATGAGTCTCCTTTCATCAGTTCAGTTAGTGCAAATGTAGTTATTAAGTAAACCCTCACAATTGATGAACTCACTGAGGCAAATCCCATGTGGCCTAAAAGGTTCTGTCCATTTGATGTCAATGCCAGATAGACAGTAATTGCTTAACAGATGTTTATTGAGAGACTATATGATCGAATTTTTAAAAAACTTTGTTTAGTTACTACTTTTTAAAACTTTTGGGCCAAGGATATAGCTCAGTGGCACAGCGCCTGCCTGGCAGGTGCAAGGTCATGAGTTTGATTCTGGGTAAAAAAAAAAAAAAAAAAGAGAGAGAGGGAGAGAGAGAGAGAGAGAGAGAGAGAGAGAGAGAGAGAGGAAAGAAAGAAAGAAAGAAAGAAAGAAAGAAAGAAAGAAAGAAAGAAAGAAAGAAAGAAAGAAAGAAAGAAAGAAAGAAGAATAACACAATTTGCCCCACACAGCACACTATGATAGTTTATAGCACAAGCTCTGGAAACCAACCTGCTCATTCCTGTGCAAGCTCAGACAGGTCATGTAACTTCTCTGAGCTTAGCATCTTTATCTGTACAGAGGCAATATGAATGGGATCTACCATGAGAAATAACTGTGACAGTCCATTTATAAAAGCCTTAGGGTAACGTGAAATATATAACAAAAATTGACAGGTAAGTATTAAAATGATGATGATAGTGATGATGGTGGTGATAATGATGTGCTGGAAAAATAAAGACTGGACCCAAGTTTTCATACTGAAGTCATTTTCAGCCTCATTCTGGTGGTTGGGGTCAACTCTTCTTATTTCCAATTCCCCCTAGGACTATAGAGCTAGACGTTTCATGTTCCCTGTGTGCCCTTTTTCAGAAAGTGCAAGTGGTGGTAACTGTTTTGGACTATGACAAGATTGGCAAGAACGATGCCATCGGCAAAGTCTTTGTGGGCTACAACAGCACCGGCGCGGAGCTGCGGCACTGGTCAGACATGCTGGCCAACCCCAGGCGACCCATCGCCCAGTGGCACACCCTGCAGGTAGAGGAGGAAGTCGATGCCATGCTGGCCGTCAAGAAGTAAAGGGAAAAAGAAGCCTTTCTGCATTTGCCCACATAGTGCTCTTTAGCCAGTATCTGTAAATACCTCAGTAATATGGGTCCTTTCATTTCTCCAGCCATGCATTCTTAACACAATTCAGTGGTACTTCAAATCCTGTTTTAATTTGCACAGATTTAAGTGTAGAGAGCCCCTATGCCCTTCATCATACCACTGCCCTCCAAATCTACTCTTCTTTTAAGCAATATGATGTGTAGATAGAGCATGACCAAAATTATTTATTGTATCTCACCATTGTATATATCAGTATGCTAAAGATTTATTTCTAGTTTGTGTATTTGTATGTTGTAAGCGTTTCCTAATCTGTGTATATCTAGATGTTTTTAATAAGATGTTCTATTTTAAACTATGTAAATTGACTGAGATATAGGAGAGCTGATAATATATTATATGGTAAATATAGTATCATCTGCATTCCAGCAAAAATATCAACTTGCAAGGCACTAGTACGGTTAAACAGACATCTTAAAGGACAATTTAAATCTGAGCTTTCTATTGAATCACTTGAGTACCAAGATATGCTTACACCACATATTTTGTGGGTGAATCCAATTTTGTAGAATTCTCTCACAGGCAAAACAGCATGATCTGAGCAGCATCAAAGCTGACCTCAAGGAAGCATAGCCACAAACCAGAACAGCATCTGTGTGTGCAAACCTGCAAAGCTAAGCTCACGATCTCACTCTTGCATTTGAGGAAGCAACTGAACAGGAGTCAATGAATTCAGACTATTATATACAAAGTAACAACACGATGGTGTTCCATGGTGTGCACATGTGCATGAGTGTATGCGTGCGTGTGTATGCATGTTGTTTGCATTGGTTTGTTTGGGGATGGGGTGGGGGAGGAGGAGCAGAGGGCAGAAGTCAGCATTTCTGAAATACTGCCTGACTATTTAAAAAGGAAAAAAAAAGCTCTCCGTTATCACCTTTATACAAAATGTGTATCCTGTGAATTCTGTTCCAGATTTCACATCCATACAATTCCAAAAGGTTTGCACAGTAGACTTTGTAACAAAATATTTTATTATACAAAACCAGATAGAAGGAATGCAGAATATTTTTAACACAGCAATCTGTGCTTATACACAAAATTACTTTGTGGTAAACAGACAGTATTGTAATCCCATCACAAGATGAAGAAAAAAAAAATAAAATCAATTAGCCATAGTTCTGAATGCACTTCAATTAAGCCAAAACAGACAGCTGGTGATCTTTTTTATATGCTCTTTTTACTTAAATAAGTTTTAATTTGTCCTTTAAACAAAGGTGAAACAAAACTAAGAACAAGTTCTAGAAAACTGAAGCAACCTCTTATGTACACTAGATGCTCGAGTGAGGAGGAGTTTTTAAATGTTTTCAATGTTATTATGTAGTAACTGGCACTATTACAAAGCTACTAGTCATTCCATAAGTCTTAAAGGACTGCTCTGTGTAACACTGTGACTGCCGTGTGTGCTTAGACACGTAGTTTCCTCAGTGGATAGCACTCAGTTTATTACGTAGTGATATTGTAACAATACTGCCATTCCCTTCTACTGCACTGCCCAAGGTGTGTGTAGCACAAACAGTTCTTATTACAAAGGACCAATTCAGAACTGAAGAGCTATGCATAGAACAAGAAAGACGCATAGACTGGGGTGGAACACACAGCATTTTGTCAAGCACTGTGCAATACTCCATATTTTCCCCATTATGTAGACAACCACTTTGCAGAAGGGTAGCCTGTTATCTCACACTGCTTCTAGTCTTTTCTCCCGCTGGCTTCTGTGACTCATTTTAACTTCTAGGCCACAGAGAGGACGGATGCTCTGACATGAGCACGTACCTTCACATATAGCAAGATACAGTGGAGGAAAACGAAGCATTGGCTTCATGTTCTGTCTTTAGGACAACACTCCATGTTTAAAAGAAAAACTCGAGAATTCAAAAAGGGCTGATGGTAGACTTTAAACATGGGGTTGGCTGTTTCCCAGTAAAACTAAAGTATCTGTCATTATTCTTTCCTCATCAAGGAAGAGGCAAGCCCTTTCACCTGCAACCCCATCCTAGCAAAGTCTTAGAAATGGAGTAGACACAAGGGCAAAGGGAGAGTAACATCTCTTTTTGATGATGGTCCATACTTTTTAAAAAACAGAGGTAATAGAAAATGTTCAAGTTATACTGGAGATTAACCATGGATTTGAATACAAAATTCAGAGGAGAATGTTTGCAATTTCAAGAACCAAACTACCAAAGAGAGAGAGTTGACTTTTTCCTTAAATACCAAGAACTGACATTTAATTTCACTGTCTTCAGCTTTAAATTGTTCACAATGAAACAACACTTTCAAGCAAGCAGGTTCAAGCTGTGGAACAGACATTATTTCTTGCATTACAGTACCACTAACACATCCTCTTGCAACACTGCCAACATGAGATTGTCACCATTAAATTAGTGGATTCTATGTCATCTTTCACAAGCTGGTGACCGAACCTGCTTTATGACCAAGTTTCATCCTCAGATAAGCCACATGTACCTTCTGACAAAGCTGTGTAAAGTATTAGACTCTGATGCCCTAGAAAGATCCTAGTTGCCTTTGTGTATATTTACTGCCTGCTTGAGTGTTTCTATGTGTGGGTTTCCTCTGTGTCTTGTAGAAATGTTGGGGTGTCTTCTTCTGCCATAAGGCTCGTGGCCCGCGAGCCAACTACTTTAGCTGTATTTTACCTTCATTTTTTGATGAGGTGGTTTAAAGTTTGTTTTACTTTGTGTAGTGAATTCCACAGTAGTTTTCTGATTGTTGTTAAAAATGACTTAACATATTACACTGATATTCAATAAAAATGTTTTATTTCCTGTTGATGTTGCTGCCTTTCCGCTTTTTTTCTTGTCTGACCCTCGTGGAAGGTCAAGGGCTTGCTGACTTTTTTTTGGTTTTTTTCCAGTACCAGGGATCAAACTCACAATCTCGCGCTTGCCAGGCAGGCGCTGTGCCACTGAGCTAAATCCCCAGCCCCCTGACTTTTGGGGACAGCTGGAAGCAGCAGCATCTAAACCAGCGCTTACACTGGGTACCAGCTCTGGATCATATCTAGGACTACAGAGTGGCTGTAGGAAAACAACACAGACAGGGTCCTGGGCAGTGTTGTTCACAACCTATGCTTCACGGTGCTGTTTATAGTCAATTCACTTGGCATAACTTAAGCCCTGAAATTTTGCCCAAAATGTGTCCTCTGTGGTATTACTCCACAGCCTAAGTCACATAATTTCTCCAGACTGAAACCAAAAACATGATTGTTTTATCTCCATTTTTAGAGGAGAATATAACCCATTAAATCCCTGGATACTGCAATCACTAGAAGTAAACACCTTTCCTATGCTAAATTCAGTATTAATCAGATGCCTACTGTGTACCATGTTTTTAATGAATGCTGGAAGCCAGTCTCAGACTGACACGTAAACACACTCATAATGCACCATGATGTGTACTTAAAAGTAAGGGTTGTGGGCCCTAAGGTCACGCAGGGGACCACCCTCTGTGGTGCGGCACCCTGACCTTCCTTAAGCAGCTCTTACCAGCTGACTGCTGTGTTTCTCTACCCTCTGCGGCCCTGGAAGCTGCCTCACCTAGGTTCATGCTTTCTTCCCAGGCATAGCCACAGCTCATTCAAATCTATGGGAAGCACTGTCTCAGCACCATGGCCCCAAGGGCTGGTTGAGACTGCCTTGCCAACTGCACTGCCGTTCAACGTTTCCCCTCACCCGGTGTTTTTTTTCTTTTTTTTGCTCTTTTGTAGGTGTGGTTCCCAAGAGCACGCTCCATTAAACTCCTCCCTGTTCACCACCATCCCAAAGTCTGTGTCCTGGGATTTCTATCCCACAATACCACTCTTGAGGAGGCATTCGCTACAAGAGTTTTCTAGGGATGACAACACAGCAAAGTACCAAAGGAACTAATAGGAGTTACCCAAGGCAGGGAGTGGGCAAGATGTGCGCAAAAGTTCTTGTCTGACAAGTTTACCCGTGATAAAGCCTTTGATAGTTAGCTTCAGTTAGCTCTGCTAAGTTAGGATAGAGGCGGCCAAAATGCTTCAACGGCCAGCTACTCAGACCACTCAACTGCTATTGTCTGTAAGGAAGCAATGGGCAAAAGGTCCTAAATATATGTTTAAAAAGAAATCATAAGAAACACCAGGAGCAATAGCAACAAAGCCATCAGCATTATAAGTACAACTGGTTGTCAATGGTGAGTAATGTGTGTTCTTAAAATTTGATCCAAAATATTTTAAGAATATTTTGTAACGAATGATTGAAAAAAACCTATCTTTTTTTTTCATGCGTACTTTCCCCAGAGGCTCCTAGGTCTCGGGCACATACACTTAAGATATTTATTAGGTACAGTAGTCAGGAAAACTCACCACTTCGGGTATTTCGGAAGGGAAATTTGTTATGGGAAACTGGCCCCAGCGGGAGCACCGTGGAAGCAGAGGCCTTGGGCAATCCGGACATCAGTAGAGAGCAGTCAAGGATGGAGGAGAAACCAGAGCTAGAGGAACCCGGCCACAGAGGATGGGTTACAACTCTGGGACATGCCACAGGGAGGCCCCAGTAATGCCAGGCCCACCAAAAGTATCAGATGCTGGTACAGGGCCATAAGAGACGCCACACAGGAGGCTACGGGAAGGCTGAAAGGCTCTGATCAGTGGCTGCTCACTACTGCTAGAGGGAAACTGACAGAAGCTAGAAGCAGGAAGGGGGTCCTGCCTTCTCCTGCCTTCCGTCTAGTGTTCTGGGCAAAACAGTCTTCAAAGGCTGACATTCTAGCCCAAATATACACAGTAGCAGACCACAGACAGGGGGACTAGCCCTGAGAACAGCAGCAAGAGCGCAACATATTAGGGGGGCTTTTGACTAGCTACATTCACTTTTAGGAACTTGAGTTTTTTCCTCACAGGACTCAGGAGGATTCAGGTGTTCCTATCTGAGCCTACACATCATCCCCCACCCGATGGAACAGATGTAGAGAAGTCACATTCTCAACCATTTTATGCAGAGAGCTTAGTCTCACAGATTTGAAAATTCGAATCATAATCGCCCTCCAGTACATCTTTATTACATATGCACAGAACTCTTTGATGTTTAGCAACTGATTTCAGCAGCACACAAATCCTTAGTATTAACCAGTCAGACAGGGACTCTGGAATACAAAGGTAAAGAGCAGCCAAATAAAAGATGAGAAATAGCCTGGAACTCAATGTACAAAGGAATTTTCCAAAGCACACAGAACAATAATTATGCAGGAAGAACCATGAAAAGAGATCAGCCACCCAAACACTGCACCAGCCTGCTGATGATTTGCATCTGGGTTCTGAGGCTGGCTGTGAGTTACTTGCACTTTTAAGTTACTTCCATGTTTCATCCATCCTGATTTTGTCACCCTCCCCAACCAGTGAAAACTCCCAAAGTTTCCCCATCTTTCTTCTTTGACAGTAACTATCTTGCCAGCCAAGCCTTAAGCATGTGCAAAATGTACTTGCCTTCCCAGGGCTCATGCAAGGTTACAAAGCATTTCCCACTGAACCGGGTGGAACTCACTTCCTCTTATGCTGTGCATTTTAAAAGGAGAAAAGGTGAGAGGAACAGGGAGAAGAGAAAAACTATTGGGTCAAATAACCAAGAAGTTCACTGGGTGAGTATATGAGGAAAAGCTGGGCAAACGGCTTCAAATAATGTCATTATTTTCTCACCTTCCCTCCTAACCTCCCTTTCCTTCTCCCTCTCTCAGCCCTCCACACCTCAGCACCTTCAGTTTTGATTGCATTATCAAGCTTCTATGTCTCAATGTGCCAACACTGGAAGACCCTGTGCATAGCCAAATTCATATTCTTCTGGCTTAGCATATTTGCAGAGTCCTTCTTTCACAATTAGGTCAGCACAATCCCCATACCTGGCCTGCATGTCTGGGTGACAAAGCTTTAAAAGAATCACTGTGGTCAGATGAGATAGCAGTTGCTTTGGCAAAATCTAGGTCATATCCCTAGACACAGAGACCCAGGGATGAGGTAAGGATGGTTCCTCAAAGGAAAATCAGACTGATAGTACCAAGACAGAAAAGTAGAGGCTGGGCAGACAAAACCCCAAAGCAACAAAATGTCCATTCCTTGTCCCCCGGTATTCTTCAGCCCTAAAGGGGAAATACTGATGGCACAAACTCATCTCGGCTATAGTGGCAGCCTGGCCATTCTTCCTTTTGACTAAAGATGATGTAAGAAAGCAAACTATAAAAGTATGCACCACCTTAGTTAAGGCTAATGCTGATTTCAGCTGCATATAATCCTTACTGGAAATATCCATGCACCTTCCCACTTATTTTCAGGCAAACCAATCAGTGCTATATTTTTCCTTGTTGCTACATAGTCTTTCCTTTTTATTTTTAATGGTCACCTGACTTTTCTTTGGGTAGAAAACTTACCCAACCATTTTCCAACCAGCTGTTTACATTGCTAGGAGTCTACTTCTTAAGTAACACTGCAATAAATAATTCGATGGCTAAGTAGGAACATAGGTAGGTAAGTAGCTAGAGGTCTCCTTTCTGTTTATGTTTTTAGGATATCTTTCCAAACTTAGGATTGTTGGGGCAAAGGCAATATCATAGTTGCCAGATTGAAGTCTCAGAAGGCTCTACCAAAATCCACAGCCACTGGTACTGCACATCCCAGTTCCTACAGAGGGTCCCCAGCTTGGGTGCAAGCTGATGTCAGTGAGGGCCTGCCGTGTAAGCACATGTGCCTAGGCTCAAGGCAGGTCCAGAGCTGAAGACCCACTGTCCTCATCACTACTCCAGGACGCTTTGTTCCCAAGTCACAAATCAGTGATGATAAAGCACCAGCAGAGAGCCTGGGGAGGAGCTCAGGAGGAGAAAGTCTCAAGGAAGATAATGCGTGCAGACGTGACTCTTCCGGTGCCTCAGTTTACATCAAACCCCGCAGACTTCCCATTTCTCTTTCCCTGCAGTCTATTTGCACCATCACACCTCATGCACACTGCACTGCGCCTGCCTTTCAGGGCCACAAGGCCTCACAGCTGCGTCCCTGTGCCCCGCCTCACTCCACTTCTGCTCCATCTGTGAGGGGAGGGCACGGGCCTCGGAGCCAGCCTCCCTGGGCCAGATCCCAGTTCATGCACTGAGCTGGGGGCTGGACAAGTCACTGAATTGTGAGAATTAAAGATAATGGACACTAAAACTTGGTATAAAATAAACAGTCAATGAATTGGTAGTGGTTTGTCTTTCTATAGCTATCTTAGGACTTGACAAATACTATTGGTAAAAAGCCAGATAGTAAATATTTTAGGCTTTCTAGGCAATACATTCTATGTCACATCTTCTGTAAGTCCCTCTGTCCATCTCTCTGCTCTTCCTTTCTTTCCAGTCCTTTCAGATATGTAAAAGTCATTTGTAGCCAGGAGTAGTGGGGCACACCTGTAATCCCAGATGCTCAGGAGGCTGAGGTAGGAGCACCGCAAGTTTGAAGCCAGCCTCGACACTTAGTGAGACCCTAAGAAAGGGGGTTCAGGATGTAGCTCCACAGGAGAGCACTTTCCTAGTCTGCACAGGGCACTGGGTTCCATCCCAGTGCTGCAGAAACAGAAAATGAAAATGACTTGTAGCTCACGGGCCACTCAAATACAGACTGCTATGGTGTGCTGTCCAGATTCAGGCCATGTTACTGTGTTATTTCAAACCTTCTGTTTCTTATTCCTTCCAGAGTTATGTTTCAATTCTTTGGCTTGAACGCTAAAGGCCAGTCCCAGATATTCTCCATTTGTCCCCGCTTCCCTCTCTCGGAAGCCCTGCCCTGTCTTCTAGCTACGTGCTTCTCTCAGCTGCCAGCGCCCTCACATCCCCAGCCCTTCACCAAGGTCATCGCCCGAGTTTCCTGAGCAAACCCAGCAGGTAGGCAAGTGACACGAGGAGGAAGGGAAGGGGTACAGAAGCTCTTTGGAGGCGGTTTGGGGAAGAAGGTGCACTGCACTGTCACAGTCTGGGGTCTCAGGTTAGCCCATCACTGTAGTGTGCCCGCCACCCCCCCTGCTCGCTTCCAGATGCCACTGACCCTGAGGCAAATGCTCATCAGAGCAGCGATGCCTGGAAACCTCACCACCCTCCTTGAACATATTAAAGTACAGTTTTAGTTCAGAAGAAAACGAACACATTTCAGAAAGTGTGAGCAGCGCTTCTTTCCACTTCAGTACTTACTCATGTAAGGACTCCATCAGATGACGTAGAAGGGGAATTGGAAGATAGGTCCCTAATAGCCTGTCATAGTTGACTCCTTCTCTCACTTTTCTCTAAAGCACGTGCAGTGGGGCTTTTCACAGCCAGAACTCAGCCCGCCGTGATGCAAAGGAGGGAGATTTAGGGCAATAATTTGTGTCCGAGTAATTCAACCTTTCCTCAGCCTCTAACCAAGATGGTCGTTGCTTGCCTTTGTCAGCAGATGGGGGACATGGCCAAGGGAGAAGGCACTGGGCCTCTCTGGCCCCCTCAGCCTCACAATATGCTGTGACTTCAGCCTCAGCCACGCCTGAGCTTTGACCCTAAAAATCCCCCTCTTTACTGAGAGTTGAAGGGGACGCCATCCCTGTCCGTTGTCACTTGTGTCCACACTCTGAATGAAGTGTGTGCTCTTTGACTGGGAGTCTGTGAAGCACTTAAGTGGGGTCATTTCGGGCTTGTTACAAACTGAGTGATGCCCCCTCCCAAGCCATATATTGAAGACATAACCCCCAGGGCCCAGAGTGTGACCATGTTGTGAGACAGGGCTTTTATAGAGGCAATTAAACTAAAATGAGGCTGTTAGAGGGGCCCTAATCATCCTGACTGGTGTCCTTATGAGGAGAGAAACTCTGGACCCACAAAGACACCAGGGGCTTATGTCACAAAGCAGTGACCCTGTAGAAAGGAAAAAAAAAGATGAACATCTGCAAGCCAAAGACAGAGACCTCAAGAGAACACAGTGATCTTGGATTTCTAGCCTCCAGAACTAGGAGGAAAATGTATTTCAGTTCTTTAGAGCGTGCAGCCTGTGGTGTGTTGTTACCTTCAGCCCACAGGAAACCAGCTTTCCTAGGACTGCAGGCCTCAGACCATCCAGACATTCTCTTGCACTTGTCCAACGCTAACTGCTCCACCCCTCACTTCCCTCGTCTCACTCCCTGGACAGCGCAGTGCCTCTCCTGCCCCATTCACCCCTCCCAATCCACGTCTGTCCTTCCCCGCAGCCATCGCTATTCTACAAAACACTATACTCTGGAAATGGGAGTAAGGGTATCTGACGTGTGCGTGTTTCTTTTTCTCAGAAACGAGCTGCATTAGTAAGGGTTTTTCAGGGAAACAGAACTAACAGGGTGTGTGTGTGTGTGTGTAAGAGGGAGAGAGGGAAGGAAAGAGATAGAGAGAAACAGGGAGACTTTAAAGAATAACTCACATGATTGTTGAGGCTTGGAGGGCCCAAAATGTGATTGAAACTCGGGTAAGAGTTACAGTCCAACTACAACACCAAAGCTGTCTGGCTTATACACCTCCTTCCTGCTCTGGGGAAGGCAGTCTTTGTTCTATTCTTGTCTTCACCTGATTGGATGAGGTCCACCCACATTGTTGAAGGTAACTTATTTTACTCAAAGTCCTTGACTTAGATGTTAACTCATCCAAAACCACCTTGACATACAAAGTTTCAGAGAGACAAAAGGAGGAAGTTTTGAGAACTATTGCACAGTAGGGTACCTATAGTCAATGTTAACATATAAGATATCTCAAAAGAGCCAAGAATGCAAATTTCGAATGTCTCACCATAAAAATGATGAATAAGCAAGGTGATGGACATGTTTGTTATGTAGCTTAATTAAATCATCCCACATTATTTACATATATAAAAACACACTGTATCACATAAGTATATACAGTGGACCTCCGAAATTTGTGGGGCTTATGGTCCAAGAATATCCTAGAATTGTGAAAAACTGCAAATTTTAGATATGGCAAAAAGTGCCTACAAATGCCTATTTTTACAGTTTAAATCTTAAATATGTTATGTCTCCTGCAGTTATGTAATTTAACTTGATAAAATACTGTACTAATAAAGCCATAGAAGTGTAGGGTGTTTTGGGATCTTGGGGCTTTACGAAGAACAAAACTGAGAACGCTGCAGATAGCTACCCACCTACAACAACCTGTTATAATGCAGCAACGCTGCTGCAGCTGCCCCAGATAGGTTGTGGGGCAGCAGCCAATCAGCAGCGAGGAAAACTGAACATGCTCTCAGATTGGCTACTTGGAAACACTTCCCCACAAAAAAAAAGCAGTTGCGAGGATATTTGTGGTTTCCACAAAATTCCCCGGGGGTTTCTTGGAACAATTATTAGTTAGGTTCTAAGAGAAAATCCGTGAACAAGTATGAACTGGAACTTCACAGGGGCATAGTGTAATTATGACTTGTTGAATAAAAAATAACATTGTTTTTTAAATTACCTAAGTTTCAGAAAACACTGACAAATTATCTAGAATATTTGACCACATGCCTGGGCACTATCGTCCAGGAAAGTTGCAAAATAAAACTGACTTTTGGGTTGGGAGTATAGATCAGAGGAACAATACTTGCCTAGCAAGTGTGAGGGCCTGGGTTCAATTGCTAGCACGACAAAACAAACAAACCAAAAACTCTGTCATACACCTTCTTAGTGCTAAACTACTTTGCCCTGCTGTCAAGGAGCTAAGCAGAAATTCCATATCCAGTATGGTAGCCACTACACGGGGCTGCGGAGCACGTGAAATGAGCCTCGTCCAGGGGTGGCAAGTCCAGGTGTGCGGCACAGCGATTGTTATCACCGAAAGCTCTAAAAGACCATCAGTGGTCGAGCTCAAGTGCAGAGGTTCTGAACATGTAATACACAGTCTAGGTAGGAAAGACCAAGTAAAAGCAAAGGGTAAAAATCACAATATTTTTATATTGATTTCACCTGGAAATGATAACTTTAGGCGTACTATTTTCTTATAACTGCCATGCAAATCATCAGAAACTTGATGGCTTAGAACAATACAAATTTACTATGAGGCATTTCTGTAGTTCAGTTTGGGTCTAGAATGGAACTCACTGGACTAGAATGAAGGTGTCAGCAGGTCCGGTTTCTTCTGGAGGCTCCAAGGGGGAAGTCTGTTTTCTTGCCTTCTCCAGCTTCTAAAGGTTGCCGAAATTCTTTGGCCAATGACCGACTTGCTCCATCTTCAAAGCCAGCCATATTTTTTTCTCTTCCTCTATCTTTTTATCTCTCTGACCCGCAGCTGGGAAAAAGTTTTCCACTTTTAGGGATTCCTGTTAGGAGACTGGGCCCTTCCTAATAATTCAGCATACTCTCCTCATCTCATGGTCCTTAATGTTAATATCTGCAAATCCATTTACCTTCTTGTAAGAAACATATTCTCATTTTAAAGACATTTTTTTCTCCTGATTCCAGGGATTCAACTCGGGAGCACTTTACCACCGAGCTCCATCTTCCACCCTTTTTTGTATTTTATTTCAAGAAAAGGTCTAACTAAGTCACCCAGGCTGGCCTTGAACTTGTGGTCCTCTTGCTTCTGCCTCCCAAGCAGCTGTTATTACAAATATCTGCCCGCACACCCACTGGCCTTGGACACCTTTGAGGTTATTATTCTGCCTACCACAATGGGTTGCACAACATGTTTTTGCAATTTAGTTAGTTTCAGTAAATGAATTAGTTGAAGCAAATATGGCTACTAAAAATTTTTAATTATATTTGTAGATGGCATGTATGGCACACGTTGCTTTCTGTTGAAAACATTGGATTCAAAATTGAGAAACACGGAGATAAAGGAACTTGTCAAAAATGCAGACCAAATCAGCACTGATGCTGAAACTCTGAAATGCCTCAGCGCTCAAACTTCTCCCTCCGCGTGCATGCTGGGTGATCTATTTAATGACTTCAGTGCTGTTTACTAGTAGATGGAGAATTTTTACCTTGAGCCTAGACTTGGCCCTTGAACTCTATAGTCTCATTATGCCTAACTATGGACTTGGGATTTCTACCTGGATGTCTCACTGGCATCGCAGGTGGAATTTGTCTCGGATGACGCTCACCCTTCCCCCACGGCAGTGCCCCTCTCCATCCCAACAAAGCACACAGCGTCCCATCTCAGGAAAGCCGCCAACCTCAGCAGTCACCCTGACCTCTAGGCAGCATTCAGTGAACTCCGTCAACTGTGCCTGTGACACAGATCTAGTGTCTCATTATTCCCAATGCCTCATGCCTCCAGCCTGGTGTAAGACATCCTTGTTTTTCATGGTGAATAATGCAGCAGCCTCTCGCCTGACCTCTATGCTTCCAACCTTATTTCCTTCAGTTCTTGTATCAGCCAACATTAACCTTATCATGTTAAGACATATCGATCATTCAATTCCTTATCCTAAATTTTTCCAATGATTTTTCATCTCACCTAGAAGAAAAGCTGAAGTCCTTACCATGCTCTACACGGCCTTACATGGTTTGACCCCTGGCTATTGCTTTGACCTCATCACCCACTACTTTCTCTTTGGCTCGTCCCAATTCAGTCATATTTGGCTCCTGCGTTCCTCAGATATGCCAAACATGCTCCCACCTCAGGACATTTGCACCTGCTGCTCCTTCTACTCCAACAGTCATTCTCCACAGGATCTCACAACTTCTTCCTTCACTCTATTTAGAACCTTAATTAAATATCAACCTATCACTATCCCCATTACAGAATCCTCTATCCCCTCCCCTACTTGACTTTCTCCATAAAATATTACTACCTGATATATTAAATATTTTATTATTAGTTTATGGCCTGTTTTTCCTCAATCTGTGTCCCTGAGGACTGAGCTTTTCCTATTCCTTCACTACTATACCCCTACCATCCAGAACACTACCCAGCACATAGCAGGCACTCAATCAATACTGTCCAATTACTGTATAAACTATTTGACTCAGAAAGGATTAGTTGTTTTATGCTGGACAACTAAGAAGATGCTAGATAATCATTTCCTCAATATTATTTTTTCCAGAACTGCATTATTTAGTTGGGGCAGATTTTTAAAGGCATTTTTCAAGGCTTATCCACCATGTTAGCCAATTTTCAGATAAGATTCTTACCCTTTAAAGAATTAGTGGTTTCAAATCCTAGTTGCCCTTTTGCCATTCAAAATGTGTTTTTCTTACATGAATAATCATTTAAATCTAGTCGTTAAAACTGGCAGAAGAAAAGAACGTAGATAATTGCTCTTGCAATAAATGCAAAGACAGCAAAAATTACCAATTTTTTCAGCTCATTTAACCCCTAATCAACTGTCAAGCAAAACATCCTTCCCAACTGACAGCCTCAGTTAGCAAAGCACAGGACCCACTTTTCTCAGGCTTCTGTCGCATTACAGGTCTGTCCCTGAAAGCAAACTGATTGCCTATCACATGTGCAAAATGGGAACAGGGACACTAGATTTCTTTGTTACTGTACAATTTTGTTTCCTTATTTGCTAATTCTTTTGGAGCTTTTGGCCTCAACTTTCCAACTGCATTTTTTTTCAACCCAATGCCAGATGTTGGAGGCATTGCAGGCCAATCTTCCTTTGTTTTATTTTTCTTAAAATTGCATTGCACTTCACATTATTGTCTGCATGCAGCATTATTGCATTTTAGAGAAACTTCCAAACAATAATTTTCATCTACTTTCTGTAAAATCTTGACCTAACATTTAGTTTTATCCGATGCTTTATCAGTCTTACGGCCCTTAAAGACACAAAGTAGAAGAAACTGTTTTACTGCATCACAGAGAAATTAGATCCAAGAAGAGTATTACAAGATTCAAAAGAAGCATCAGAACTCACAAATTTAAGACAGTGTTAACTCCTGCTGATAAGATATTAAAAACTTCGGTGGTCACTCTGCAATAGAGACACTCAAATGGAACAGGAGGGAAAATCCAGAAAGACCAAAATGTATGTAAGAATTTAGTATATGAGAAAACATTTAGGGGCTGGGGATTTAGCTCAGTGGCAAAGCGCCTGCCTGGCAAGTGCAAGGTCATGAGTTTGGTTCCCGGTACCGGAGAAAAACAAACAAACAAACAAAAAAAAAAAAAAACCAGAGAAAACATTTAAGCAGATTTTTAAGAGTATTTTATAATTCAACAATTTGACAAATGAACAATTTAAATTCTACAACAGTTAGGAATGCTGTGTCTATGAGTAACAAACTATAAATCAAAAGGCTTAAAACACAAGGATGTTGCATTTTTATATAGTATGAGGTCCAGTGGTGAAAAGTCCCAGGCTCAGTACTTAAGGATGTTTTCAAGAACCCAAGCTCCATGTCTTTACCCCATCCTCAATGGGTTGACTTTTTGTTCTTGGGCTCATTGCCTCATGGTCCAGGATGGCTGTCCCAACTCAGTATGTCAGGTCTTCACATACCAAAGGCAGGAGGGAAAGATGGGCCATGCTAGTGAGCAAGTGCTCTTCTGTAGTAACTCACTCACTTCTTTTCCTTCACCCATTCTTCTCTAACTCTTTCCCTCTCACCCCGATTCCTGGGCTGGCAGGAGGAGGGTAGCTGTCTTGGTTACTTTTCTCTCGTTGCTGGGACAAAATACTTTACATCCAAAATGAAGGAAGGAAAGGTTTATTTCGCTTAGAGTTTGTGGAGGTTTCAGTCCATACTGGGCAGGTTACAAGGCCGAGTGGCACATGGCAGAGGGCTACAGCTCATGGCGGCAGAACACAGCCAAAGCAACACGCACACAAGGAGGAATGGCCGCAAGCAGCCTCTTCCTCTCCCTTACATATGCAAACTATCCACCCCAGGGCGGGTGTAGCTCATACCCATAATCAATCAAACTCTAAAAGCCTGCCCCATGACCTCATGAGGCTTTACGGGGACACCCAGACACAAACCATAACAGTAGCTTTCCTCCGGCAAGCCCTTCCACTGTGCTCTGCCTTGCACAGCAATGAAACCAGCCATCAGAGACTGACACTTCTCAACTAGTGAGGCAAAATAAATCTCTCCTCCTTTAGCTTGTTTGTTGTTAGGTATTTTATGTGAACAATGGAAAGCTCCAAAACCTTGAGAACAATAAGCTTCTTTCTCATTTATACCAGTCTGTTTTCTTTTAACTTTAACCAACTGCCTTCCTAACCAAGTCACATCTGTAATCACATTTCACATCATTTTATCTTGTAATGAGATGATTGATTTAGACTTAATATTCTTATTATTGTGCTTTTACTGTAAATTACCTCCAGCTCCTTTTGAAAGAGGTAGGTATGGTATAAGTGACTCAACAAAAATTGCTGTATTTATAATTATTGTAAACCAGGGAAGGCGAATCTATGGCACACGTGCTGCAGTGGGCTGTTTGTTATCACTGAAAGCTCTGAAAGATTCACCATTCCTACTACCCCACCCGGCAAAAAAAGATTCATTATTATTGTTATAAACTCTACACTGCCAACTTTGTAGAACAGTAATTAAAAATAAATCTAAAATCTTCAATGATTTGTCTAAACCTAAATATTTATTGAAGAGCCGGGCGTGGTGGTGCACACCTGTAATCCCAGCACTCTGGAGGCTGAGAGGAAGGATCACCATGAGTTTGAGGCCAGCAGGAACTGCACAGTGAGATCTTGTCTCAAAAAAAAATTGATTGAAGAATCTCATTTTAGCAGTAACTTCCTATATGTTATCTTTGTAATGTATTTCTACACATAATTTAAGTAAAAAAAAGTTTTATGATGAAAATTTTATTCCATCTTTTGTTAAATTATAACCACATTTAAATGTCATAATCTTGAATGCCGTAAACACATTTGTTATCTTTTCATGGAGGTCATCTGACTTTATCCCAGTTTCCACCCCAACTGAAGTAGAGGATGTTGGGAATTGTGGTAAAACCAAGGAGCTATAAATCACAGAGTATTATCAGCAGCTTGATGGCATTGTCATCTTTTCCTCTTCCTCAGACACTGATTGAATGACTGGGAAGAAAGGTAGGACTGCACACTGTAAGTCCAGGCAAGAATGGAGGGGTAATAACCCAAGCCACTCTTAAGGTTCTATTGAAAATGAGCTGCTTTGCAGTTACTGCAAATTGCCCTGCAATTTTCAGAGGTAACTATAGAGTCTTGAAATTTTTAGCTGTGGAAAGGCAATGAGACAGAATTCAGGCTCATTTAGGAAGTTTCATCTCACTGAAAAAGGACCAGAGAAATCAAGCCCGATTCTGAAAATTTCCATACATATTAGTTCTCCGTAATCACAAATGGAACCCCATGGTATGCTGAGGCTGTCACTTAGGAACCTTCTAAATAACCTGTCAGGAAGAGAGATATCAAAGGGGGGCAATACTTTATCTGCAGCAAATCACTTGAGATAAACAAGAAAAAAGATGCTTCTCAGCTCTGTATGCAAAAAGAATCTCCTTTAGCAAAGTAATTAATTGGCTTAAAAGAGATTTTGAGCAACTGGAAAATTTACCAAATTTCATTGAGTGCATATTACTAGTTAGCACCAAGAGTCACCCTGAGAATACAAAAAACACATACATGTGTTTTTTTAAAGTATGTAACTTTAAAAGGTTTGAGACAGAATAGGGGATATGGGACAGGTGCAGGATAAAAAGGAATAATGACTCACAGACTGAGGATGCCATACCCAGTACACAGTCAGAAGGACCTGGGGAATTCAAAGGAATAAACCTGTGAACAGGAAGAATAAGCTTCAATCCCCATCCTATCCCACTTTATCTTTCTGACTTAAATTACTTTGTTGCATCATCTGTCTATGCCCCAGCTTTCCCACTTGTAAAATGGGTTTACTAATCGAACCTCTAGCACAAAGCTGTTGACAGGGTCAAAGATGGTAATGTATATAAAAGACATATCGAAACTGGTAAGAGCAAATACACAATATTACCCATTAAAGGAATCACAACAGACAACAAACTGTGCAACTGTACTACGTCTTTCCAGAGATTTGCAAAGCTCCAGTTTAAACAACTAGAGGACAGAAGAGGGACTAACGGGAAGCAGGGGCCAACATGCGGAACATACAGGGAAATGGGAACGTGCACAGCATATATCGGAGTTAATACATTTGAGTGTAGCTGAGCAATAGGTTTCAACTTTCAAACAATGAATATTACAATCAGTAAAGAAGCAAAGGACATGAAAAGCAAATGCACAAATTAGAAAATAATTTAGTAAACAAATATATGGGAAACTATTCAGTCTTACTGGGAATCAAAAAATGCAAATGTAAACAGGAAGATTGGCTCAAGATGGTGGGTTATGTACACAAGTCTAGTTATTCTCTAACTCCACATCCCAAAAATGACTGGAATGATTAAAGAAAAATAGAACAATATGTCATCAGCGGACTAGAAATGTTGTAAAATTCCAAAATTATAAAAATCACACTAACCTAGGAAACTCAAAAAAGCCTGCAGGCTTTTGAAAAGGTCACTCCAGGGGCTGGAGATATAGCTCAGTGGCACAAGTGCCTGCCTGGCAAGCACAGGGTCCTGAGTTCGATTCCCAGTTCCAAAAAAACAACTAAAAAATCAACTAATACTCAATGAAAAGGTCACTCCAATGATGTTAGTCATTGTGGAGGTCATTCAAGGTCCTTAGTAAGTAAACAAGGAGGAAGTAGGATGATTGATTGGGAGGATTGTTGGTTAGCTGCTGTAATGGACACATACTGAAATCTCACTGGTTAACACGATTTTTATTTCCCCCACTTTCATCGTGTGCCATCAGCAGCAGGATGCAGTATGACTTGGAAGAGGGGTTAGTGCACGCCTCCCTTCAGGCTAATGGAAGTTCTGCTGTCCTCAAACTATGATTCTGGCTGTTTCCCTAGAGTGGGAAAGAAGTCAGAAGCAGTAACACCCTTAGCCCATGTGGTTCATGGTCGCTAGAAACACCCACACTGCCATTTACCAAGCTCCTTCCAGCCTTGCACGGAAATGCTGTCCGGCATAGCACCTCCTGCCAGGACCTTGCTGGGTGACTTTCAGTCTGTGCCCCCCTTTCAGAGTGCTCTGCAGTACCCCTCTCCAGATCTATTCCTTCTCTGATGTGCTCTTTTTCCTGGCTGCTTTCAAGGTTTTCCTCACTTCCACCAGATTTCATCAGTTTTAATATGAGCTGGCAATGATTTGCTTATGTTTCTTATGTTTGGGGTTTGTCCAGCTTCTTCCATCTACAGGTTTCAATTTCATCAAATTTGGGGATTCTTGGGCCTTCATTTCTTTTAAATATTTTTTTCTCTCCCTTCTTTTTCTTTTCCTGGGAGTCCAGTTACATACAGGTCAGCCTGCTTGATATTTAGCTTCTTGTTCTCTGTGCTCTCTTTTGGGTAGTTTCTGTTACTGTCTTGACATACACTGACGTTTCCTTCTCCAGTGACTCATCAATTGTATCCCACCCAGTCAATCTTTCATTGCGATATAGTGTTTTTTCTTTAGAATTTTCTTTTGGGTTATATTATATTATATTATGTTAGTCTTTTTATCTTAATGAGAAAAAATAAAAATAACAAAACAGTTCAAAACAGGTTAGTAGGGGAGTTACAATAATACACTGAGTATTGCTGTCATCATAGTAGTGTTCAGAGTACGAGACAGAGGCATGCCATCTTGTCCAAACAACGTTAGCAAAAACCTCCCTTTTCAGTGAACTAAGAGAAACTAGCTAACTATTTTAACTATCTTGTATATAAATATATCTTTCTTTTTCCCTTTCTTCCTTTCCTCTTTCCCCCATCAGTTTGTCTTTTCTTTTGAACAATTTCTTCCCAATTCACAAAATCTATTGTACATTTTGGGTCTTATTTACTCATTCAGTTTCTCACACTAGTGAGACAATGTGTTTACACATATGGGTCTGTTCTTCATTAGGAGTGTGGTCTTGAGTTGCACCCATTTACCTATGAAAGTCTCCAGTTTGTCCTTCCTTATGGCTGAGTAGTTGTACTCCATTACATAAAAAACTACATCTTTTTTATCTGTTCCTCAATTGATGGGCACTTGGGTTGTTTCCAAGATCTTGCTTTTATAAATTGTACTGCCATAAACACAGGTGCACATATATTGCTGTGATATGATGTTGTTAATTCTTCTGGGAAGATACCCAGAATGGGAATAGCTAGGTTGAATGGAACCTCTAATTCTAATTTTTTAAGGAATCTCCACACTGATTTCCACAGTGGTTGCACCAGTCTACACTCCCACCAACGGTGAGGAAGGGTTCCTTTTTCCCCACAGCCCAGCCAGCAATTATTATCAGTTGATTTTTTGATGATAGTGATTCTTTCTGGGGTGAGATGAAATCTCAGTGTTGTTTTAATTTGCATCTCTTGACTATGTCTATATCTTTTCTGTTACTTCTGTCATTTGGGAGTTTATTATTCCTATAAATAAGACTATTTTTTTCTGGATTATAGATAAGTTACTTGGAGTTAGGAGCTGAGTGCTTTGTTAGTGTGAATCCAGCACAGTTACTAGTCAAGAGCCGATTTTTTTCCAATACTAAGGCAATACTCTTTGAAGGTTTCTACCCAATGTGTTCTATATAGTAAAGTTTTTTTCCACTGTTCTGGTGGGAACACAAAGGGTGCTCATTCTTATTTGAGTTCCAGTTGTCATTCTCCCTTTCTGATGGTTGTTTTTCTGGTCTCAGAGAAACACATGTACAAATTAGAGCTCAGCCCAAACCTTAGGAGGACCCCTCTGCTGTGCATTTGCTGTCTCGCACACCCACTCTCCCTCCCTCTCTGCAGCTCCATTCTTTGCGCAGCCCATTCTCCGACCCACAGGTTCTTGCCACGTTAGCCTCCCCAAGCTCCGTCCTCCTTTTCACTTAGCGGAGGGTATAGGTTCTGTCTGGGTTCCTCCTCCTTCTGCTGTGGCCCAGACACTGCCACCAGACGATAAGTTAGCACAGTCAAAAGCTCGTTTGGTTTGTTTTCCTTTTGTCAGAAAGATATCTCTGTCATCTATTATTTGATGCCCCAAAACTGTTGTCTCTTGTGTATTTTTCCAATTTTTAATTAAAGTGAAGTGAGCCTCTTGTTATCTTTTTTCCACCTTGGCCAGAAACCTGTCAATGGAGCTTTAATTTGCATTTCTCTAATGCTGAGTTCTTAATCGTAGAGCATATACATTCCAAATTTTGAGCGATTCCACCTGCTTTCTTTACAACAAAAGATACCATAAATTTGTATTCCAAGAGGTTTGGAGTCTGATTTTTTTCTTGTATTCTTGCAAATAGTAATGACTGCCAAACTAAAAAACCCTGGCTATGAAAAGGCAATGATCAGAATAGGACACACAAATACCATTACACATAGGAGAACATATTCAATCCAATACAGAATACAGAGATCCAAAGCAGAAAAACAGAGACCATTTCTAAAAAGAAAATATCAGTCCAGGGATATAGCTCAGTGGCATAGCACCTTGTTTGGCAAGTGCAAGATCCTGAGTTCAACTCCCAGTACAAAAAAAAAACTAAAGTCTTTACCTATAATATGCTATTAATCAGAGAAAATACTGCATTCATAAAACAAAATGGAGATTTTCAGAAAACAGAAAATACTCTCAAGAATGTGATTGCAAAACGAAGAAAGGGATGATTGAAGACATTTCCCATAAGGTGCACACACATACACACAAAGTCAATGGATGGGCAATAAGAGAAAAAAGGACAAGATACTGTGACCACCCATGCAGAAAACTCAGTGCCTAAGGAGTAGGAGTTCCAGAAACAGAGGTAGCAAAGAAGAGGAAATTATCAATGAAATAATTCAGAAAAAATCCCCCAAATTGAGATGCTAGATTAAAAGGGTTCACTGAGGGCTTAGCAAAATTTATAAAAATAGAGTGAGGCATATAATAGTGAAATTTCAAAACATTAGGAACAAAGAGAAGATTCTCCAAGTGTCCAGGGGTTGGGTAGGAGGCAGAGAAGAAGAGGAAGAGGTGAAGTAGAGAAGGTAGTGGTCATACAAAGAATCTGATACTAGAATAACTCTGGGCATCTCACTAGGTCCACTGGAAGCTAGATGACAGAGGAGAAATGGCATCAAGTGATATCTAACCTAGAATTCTATAGTCAATCAACAAGTGTAGAGGTGAAATATAGGCATTTTCAGATATTCAGTCTTGGAAAAAATCAGTCTCCTACTAACCTATGATTAAGTAAAACTGTTGGGTATGTTCTACCAAAACAAAAAACTAAGGTAAGAAAGGGAAAGTTGGGATTTGGTTCAACAGTAGATCCAACTCAAAAGGGGAGTGAATGGAATCCCCACGAGACAAGTGAAAAAACAGCCAAAATGACAGTTATACTGTACAAGTATAGAGAACAAGCAGAACAATTTTCTCACTCACAAGACTGGGACACTGAGGTCTATAACTAGCCAAATCTTCCCGCCCTTTTTTCCATTCTTATCACTTAGGAACTAAATGAATAAAAGCCAGCCCAGATTCTCTTATGCACATGACTTATTTGAACCATGTATGGATGCTTCTCTTCACTGCACAGCCTGGCTCTTGGCTCAGCTGAGAATATTCATTTTGCTCTGATGAAATGCTTTGTTTTGACCTCACCTGAGAGTGTAAGGGAGGTCATAGCTAGCTGAAAACGCAGCGGAACCGTCTCCCCTATTTCTAGTGGGTGACCAATAACTGGCCCCTCTATACTCCTGCCAGATGCCCTAACTGTAGTAAATCTTACCTCTCGGGATTTGTTCACTCACAACCATGCCCCTGGCTCCCACAAAAGGGATTATGACAAATTTCAGGAAAGCTATGACACCATGACTTAGTTCAAGTTAGGTTGTGGGGGTAGTTTTTATCTAATAATGGTCAGATTGAGTTTTTCATATACAACTAGGTTTGTTCTCTCTACTCAGCTTTTTAAAAACTAAACACAATTTTCCCTGTATAGATATTTTACATCTTTTGCTAGATTGATTCCTAAGTATTTCGTTTTTTAGATGATATTATGAAAGGGTTGTTTCCCTAATTTCTCTCTCAGTCTGTTTGTTGTGTACAGAAATGCTATCGATCTTTCAGTGCTGACTTTGTATCCAGCTATGCTACTGAATTTGATATTAAATCTATAATCCTTTTGGTGGAGTTTTTGGGGTCTTCTATGTAGACTATCATGACATCTGTGAATAATGATAATTTCACTTCTTCCTTATTCCTCTTATTTCTCTCTCTTGCCGAATTGCTCTGGCTAATTATTTCTAGAACTACCCTGAATAGGAGTGGTGACAGTGGACATCCTTGTCTTGTTCCTGATTCTGGTAATCTGAGCAACTGATTTGAGGACAACAATATGCAATATAACAAGCATTGGTGAATTCCTACCATCTTGTCTAGTGAAACTCTGTATCATCTTTAATGTTTTTTAAATTATTATTTTTTATTCTCGTTAGTGGTTTGATCAATCTTGCATTCTTACATCTAGTAATCTGAGCAACTTTGCTGAAGATAACAATATGTAATATAACAATCACTGTTAATTCCTATCATTTTGTTTTGAAACCCTGCATCATTTTTAATGTTTTTGCTTTGTTTTGTTTTTGTCTGTGATGATGACATTTTGCCATTTTTTTTTTACTATTCTCTTTAAAATAAAAAATAAACACAAATTGATGAAGGACACATGTATAGGTGGGATAGTGATTGGAAAGATGCTGCATTAAACACAGGACTGGCATAACACTTGTTCTTGGAAGGGAGGGAAAGAATGTAATCAGGGAGGAGCACAGTTGTTTCTGAAGTGTTGGTAATATTTTATCTGACTGGCATCTGCATAACCTTCTGTTTTGTAGTCGCTCTTTAAAATGTACATAATCACATTTTATAAACTCTTCAAGTATAAAAAGAAAAAACAGGGCTGGGGATATAGCTCAGTGGCGTAAGTGCCTGCCTGGCAAGCACAAGGTCATGAGATCGATCCCCGATACCTCAAAA
>NW_004955405.1:18392468-18393547 GCF_000276665.1 Chinchilla lanigera
TAGAAACATAGCAATGCTCATAACTGGAAAAGTAAGTCATAAAATTGGACACATGCTATGATTACAACTACATGCACTATATGACCAGAGGGAAAAGAATGAAAGGTAGTTCTACCTAGATGAGAATAGTGAATTATAGCTGAAGGATTATGTATGATTTTTCTCAAAGACACAAGAGTTTCTGAGTAACTGCAAAGCACTATCCCACTTGGTTTCATCCTTCAGTTAAGCAAAGAGTTTTACAGCCCTCATATTACAAGTGGGGGAGCAGAGTCTCACGTAGTTTAACAAAGTTTGTCTCTAATCTTACAGTCAAGAGTAGTGGAGCAGAGATTTTAAGCTCAGCCCTCTAACTTTAATTTTGCCCTTTGCTGTACTTTCGATGCCAAATGCCTTCTCTACACTATCCTATTCTCTTACTGTGGTCAAGTGATGGCCTCATGAAACCACAGCTCTTCATCTGTACAATAATCGTGATGCCAGGGCTTCATTCACAGGTATCGGGACTAAATGAAGTCAAGCATGTAAAGCACAAAGCAGAATACCTACACATAATAGTAAGTATCCATAATAGAAATGTTAATATAAAGAGTTAATTAAGTGAGTTCAAGTACTATTCAACTAGGCACTAGGTATACAAGAGTGAATATACAGGCTGCTTGCACCCGAAGCGGCGCATGGCGGGGAGCACCGGCCTTTGGGCCGGGCCCAAGCCACACAGGTGTCTGGGAGGCAGGCAGTCATTGCTCAGGAAGCTGTGCGGCGGTGCATGTTGGCATGCGTCAGCTCTCAAACCAGCCCCCACCGCGCAGTCGAGAACTATCATGGCACAGAGAAGCAATGACACAATTGGCCTGCTATGCGCCAGCCACGGAGGCCTGCCCAGGGACATGCATGAATGATCCCGACATGGAAAAACCCCTGGGAATATATGCCACACAATGGGTCGCTCTTGCCCCTGCCGTTGAGAACCAGAAAGGTCCAGAGTCAGTGGAAGAGCAGCTGCTGAACAAGGACTCGGAGAACACGAGAATACAGACTATGCCTGAAGACTCAAAGGTCTAGTTGACTGGGGTGAT